>NC_077228.1:133582780-133927129 GCF_027887165.1 Monodelphis domestica | reverse complement strand
AAGGCAGAAGAATGGTAAGGGCTAGGCAATGGGAATTAAGGGACTTGTCCAGGGTCACACAGCTAGGAAATATCTGAGGCCATATTTGAATTTAGGACCTCCCATCTCTAGGCCTGGCTCTCAATCCACTAAGCAACCCAGCTGCCCCTGGAACGTAAATTTCTTAACTGGATAAGTTAGAAAATGTAGCCACATTTTAGCAGGTAATAAATAGCAGGGGCAGGATTTGAATTTGGGTTCTCTGGCTCTGAATCCAAGTGTGTTTCTATTATGCCATGCTGTCTCTGTGGAATGAGGTTTGAGATTCACCTTAGAGCAAATGAGCCAAAGGACAGAAAAATGTCACTTTGCTTTTTTTTAAAATTAGTTTTTATTTATATCTTTCATTTTTATATCACTTACACTGCCCAATATATTTTTCTTTCCTTCCTCTCTCTGAGAGCCATCTCCTATAACAAGGAATAAAAAAGAATCTATCAAAACCAATGCATCAATAAAATTGAACCCAGTATGCAACATTCTAGTCCCATGGTCTCCCACCTCTATATAGACATGAGAGAAATATCTTTTCATGTCTCTTCTTTGGGGCCAGGATTGGTTGTAATAATTCCATAGAATCCAGGGTCTATTATTTTGGTGCTAAGAATTTCATTCATAATAGCATGGTCACCATTTTCCCCATCTGAGGTTTTCAAAGAGCAACCTGCTATGATTACCACTTTGACTTGTGTGCCATATAGAGTTCTAGATTTAGTCAGAAAACCTGGCTTTGAACTTTAGGACTGACATTTATTTGTTTTTAATTCTTGTTTTTTTATAACTCTTACCTTCTGTCTTAGAATCAACACTGTATATTATCTCCAAGGCAGAAGAGCGGTAAGGGCTAGGCAATGGGGGTTAAGTGACTTGCTCAGGGTCACACAGCTAGGAAGTGTCTGAGGCCAGATTTGAACCCTTCTGTCTCTGGGTTTGTCTCTCAATCTATTGAGCCATCTAGCTACTCCTAGGTCTGATGTTTAATTGAGAAAGTCATTGAAGCTCCCAAGGCTCAAGTTTCTTATTTGTAAAATCAGAGGTTGGACTAGATGGCCTGGAAGATCTCTATTAGCTGTAAAACGTTGATCCTAAGCTCTAAATCCACCTTTCTCATTCCTTCAATCAACCATTTCTAAAGGTAACTGTACTTCTTTCTTTCCTCTCCTCCCCTCCTCTTATGAGTGTTCTCAACACATACTTAAAATTTTTTTTTTCATATTTACATGAATTCATTTCTTTCCCTCCCCTGTTCCCTCCCTCCTTCCAGAGCCAACAAGCAACTCCATTGGGTTGTACAAAAGCTATAATGCCTATTTCCATATTATTCATTTTTGCAATAGAGAAATATTTTAAAATCAAAACCCCAATTCATACACAAGTGATAAGCCATTTGTTTTTCTTCAGTGTTTCTATTCCCACAGTTCTTTCTCTCAGTGAGGATAGTATCCTTTCTCATAAGTCCTTTGGGGTTGTTCTGGATCATTGTATTGCTACAAGTAGTAAAGTGCATTACATTGGACAGTTCCACAGTGTTTCACTTTCTATGTACAATGTTCTTTTGGTTCTGCTCCTCTCACTCTGCATCAGTTCATTCAGGTTCTTCCAGTTCACATGGAATTCCTCCAGATCATCATTCCTTACAGCACAATAATATTCCATCACCATCAGATACCACAATTTGTTCAGTCATTCTCCAATCGAGGGACACCCCCTCATTTTCCAATTTTTTGCCACCACAAAGTGCCACTATGAATATTTTTATGCACACATTTTTCACTATTATCTCTTTGGGGTACAAATCCAGTAGTAGTATTTCAGCATACACCCTTAACCTAAGCATTATGGGCATTTTACTCTCCTGACTGGTTGTTATTGTTGTCTTGTTCCATTTATATTTGATTTTTTTTGTGACCTCATTTGGGCTTTTCTTGCCAGAAATACCAGAGTAGTTTGCCTTTTCCTTCTCCATGTGTTTTTACAGATGAGAAAACTGAGGCAAAATGGATTGTGACTTGTTCAGGATCACATAGCTAAGTGTCTGAGGTCAGATTTGAACCCAGGTCTTCCTGATTCCAGGCCCTACACTCGATACACTTTATCACCTGACCTCTCTCTTGACTTGAGAGAAGTCTAATTCCCCAAAGGTGCATTTGCTCAGCCATCTTTCTCTGCCTTGGAGGTCTGTCCTAGTGGCTGGTGAGCTCCATTGGTAGTAGCAGAGTCATGGGTTCAATCTCTATATTGGGTATTTTCCCTACCCATATTAAAGATTCACATTACCTGTCATAAGGCATGGATTTACAGTGCATCTTTCCCAGATAGCTCCCATTTGAGGTGTTAGATGCAGATAAATGTTCTGCTTAAGGATGGTGGGTTTGGTCATCTAAGTTATGGGGCTGGGATTCTTATTTCCCTTTTGTTCTGGGTGATCAAATCATAGGATTTAATAGTCATCAAATTCTGGACAAAGCAATTAACTCTTTGGTCCCAGTTTCTCCAATTGTGAAACAAAAGGGTTGGCCTAGTTGACTTCTAAGATTCCTTTTAATTCTAAATCCATGATCCTTAAAAGTGAAAGGAACAGCAGAGACAATCAGGTTCAACCCTTTAAATTTGCAAATGAGGAAAGTATATATAGAGAGACAATTTAAGTTACTTGCCCAAGATCATAAGTTAGAAAAAATAATGTCGGGGTTTGAACTCGTATCTCCCCATACTCTAAACCTTGAGTTCTTTCTGTCTAGCCATCCAGGGGCAACTAGATGGGACAGTGGATAAAGTGCTGAGCCAGAGTCTGGAAGACTCCTTTCCTGAGTTCATATCCAGCCTCAGACTTATCCCTAGTAAGTTAGTTAACCCTGCTTGCCTCAGTTTCCTCATTTGTAAAATGAGCTGGCTGGAGAAGAAAATGGCAAAGCACTCCAGTATCTCTGGCAAGAAACCTGATTGGCACCATGAAGGATCAGACACAACTGAAATGACTCAACAATGACAATTCCATAGACACATATTGCCCTACTATGGGAATAGAGGCATCAAAACAAAAATAATTTGTTAAAAAGGAACAGCATGGTGTGGAGGAAAGTATATTGGATTTGGAGTCAAAAGATGGGCTAAAATCCCACTTTGCTAGTGGCTCACCAAGTGACCTTTTGCTAACTCACCTGAGTGGGTTAGATGGATATCCCTGATGTATTCTCAAGCTCAACATGAATGAAACTGAACCCATCATCTTTCTCCTCAAAACCTCTCCTCTGCTATAATTTCCTGTTCCTACCAAAGGCACCACCATCCATCCAGTCTCCCAGCTTTATACCCTGGACTCTTTTTTTCCTGGACTCTCCACTCTTTCCTATTCTTCCCCATCCCCCTATCCAATCAATTCCCACATTTTGTCTTTTCTCCCTCCACAATATCACTCATATCTGACCATTTCTCACTACCACCCCTCGTTTAGGGTCTCATTGCCTCTTACCTACATTTCTACCCCTTCTTCCTAACTGGCTTCCCAACATCAGCCTATCCTAAGCACTGCTGCAAAAGTGATTTCTTTAACCATAGATCTGACCACATCCCTCCCCTTTTCAATCAGTTCTAGTGGCTTCCTAGTGTCTCTAGGCAACCCCCTCCATAAACCCTTCTGTTTAGCTTTCAAACTCTTCACAATCTGCCCCACACTTATCTTTCTAGCATCATTAGACTACTTCCCCTTCTACACTCTGTGATCCAGTCAAAATGACTTTTTCCTCTGTTTCTCACACGTGACACTCCACCTCTATTGTCTATCCTCCCTACAAGGGCTATGGTCCCTATTTATCTTTACTCTATAGAGTCATCTCCTTTCAAGACCCATGTCAAGCACGATGTTTGAAATGAAACCTCTCCTGATTCCTTCCAACTATGGGTAGCCTCCTTCCCAGACTAACTGGTAGTTAACTGCATTATATTATTCCTTTATAAATGTATCATATGTTGTTGAGTTATTTCAGTTGTGTTTGACTCTTTGTGACACCATCTTGGGTTTTCTTGGCAAAGATACTAGCGTGTTTGCCATTTCCTTCTCCAGTTCATTTACATATGAGGAAATTGAGGCAAATGGGGTTAAGTGACTTGCTCAGGGTCACACACAGATGGTAAGGGTCTGAGGTTGGGTTTGGATACCTGAAGATGAGTCTTCCTGACTCCAGGACCAATATTCTATCCACTGTGTTATCTGGTTGTACTTGCTTTCTCCAAAGGAATATAAGCTTTCTGCAAATAGGGATTGTCTCTTTCTTTGTATTAGAACTCTTCTCCTCTAGCTAGCATAGTACCTAAAAGACATTAAAAAAAAAACTTCACCTTCTGTCTTAGAATTAATACAAGTATTGATTCTAAGGCATTAGAGTGGTAAGGGCTAGACAGCTGGGGTTCATTGGTGCCCAGGGCAGCTTGGAAGTGTCTGAGGTCAAATTTGAACCCAGAACCTCTCATACCCAGACCTGGTACTCTATTCACTGAACCACCTAGCTGCTCCCCCAACAGAAGACAATAAATGTCGATTGATTATAGTTGAACTACATGCATTGCCAGATGTCCATCCCTTTCTGAGCCTATGAACAGTTCTCTCTCTGCTTCTGCACCTTGCTGATACTTCTTCCACTCCTCCCAGCCCCAATCCCAGCTGCAATTAGCTCTTACACCTCTAGTTACTAAGCCCAGCTTGCCTCCTGCTTTCTGCCCTTCTAACCCTTCCTTGCACTAGCCACAATGATGACTTTGTTCAACTCCCTGATAGTACCTACCACTGCTGCCTTAGTAACGGTGAGCTCACAGCTGTTCTGCCATGGAACATGTTTCCTCAATGTGAATGTCTGGGAGGAAGATGGATGACCTGGGATGATCCTTTATAGGAAATATAGATCATAACATTATAGACTTACAGCTAGAAGGGGGCTTAGTCCAACCCTTCCTTTACCAGCTGAAGAAATAGAAGCTATAGAGGTTAAGTGACTCACCCAAGGTGACACAGTATCAAGTGATAAAGCTGGGATATGGACCCAAGCTTTTCTGAGTCAAATCCAGGCTTTTCCCACTGTATTATGCTTCCTCCTTGGTGTGGGAGTGGGACGGGTCTTGGGTTTCCTTTACAATTTCCTGTGCTTAAGTCGATTTGGGGGAGTCCAATGGGATAAGGAGATTCTGTGGTCAATGATGGAAAGCTCCTCTCCCGTACTCCATCTGGCCAGTTGAGCTCCAGGTCACACAGAAGCCCCAGGATATTGGTGCAAATCACCCATAGTCGTCATCATCTTAATGGTGATTAATTGGGAAGATAAAGTGCTAAAAGGAGACTTAATTACAGTAATAATAATCTGGCATCTGTGATTTCAAAGCATCTTGCAATCCTTAATTAGAATGTCTCATAGACTCAACAATGACCCCACCCTATAATCCCCCTTCCTTCCCCCATCAGTGTTGGCTTACTGATCCCCTCTGTCACCATTTTACAGGTGAATAAAGTGAAACCCATAGAGAGGAAATGACTTTACCAGAGGCCACCGAGGGAATCAGAGGCAGAATTAGAGCCCAGGGTCCTTGACCCTTAGGATTTACCATCAGTCATTCAATCTACTTTGTTTTTGACTATTCTTCACCAAATGGTGTCAATAACAGGTTATCCAATTGCATGCCACTTCCCTGAACAGATGAAGGCCTCCTTCCTATCAGAGATCTGTTTGTTCAGCCATTAATAAAAAATAAGAGGATCATTTCTGAATTTATTTATTTTTTTGCCTTGGGAGCTCAGGATTTAAACTTCTATTGCTGACCAAATTAAATGTTTGAATAATAGCTTGTATGAGTCAGCTAAAAGACGCATGTAAACAAATATCTAGCTAAAAAAAATCAAAATGAGAATTCTCCAAATTATAATATCAGGATGGACCTTTTTTGGCCCCATTTTATAACAGAGAAAAATCATGGGAGACTGTAAAGGCCGACTTTGGAGTCAGAAGACCCAGGTTCAGAATCTTGCTTCTAATACTTAGTCTCTGTGTGAACTTGAGCAAATAACTTCCTTCCTGGGTCTGCTTTCTCATCTGTAAAATAAGAGGGTGGAATTAGATGGCCTCCAAGGTCCTTCCCAACTGAATGCCTATGAGTCTATGAAAAATAACTTTCTAAATGTTGATTTGTGCAGCTGGAGAACCACACTGAAGTACATCTGAGCCAGGACTTCTTCTTGGGACATCAACCTGCTGCCAAAACCCCAGCCTACATTAATCGTCGAGAAGTTTCTACCAGGATCCACCTCCCTGTGGGAGAGTACCTGGTGGTGCCATCAACCTTTGAGCCATTCAAGGATGGAGAGTTCTTTCTGAGGATATTCTCAGAGAAAGAAGCTAAGTCCCTGTATGAGCTCCTTCATGTGGAAGTCTGATAAGCCTGAGTGTAGTAAAGATTGCCAGCAGGGAAATTACTAGAGGCTGGGAGGAAAATCACAGTTGTTGTTTGGGGTGCTGAGAATCCCCTTGCCAGTCTGATGAGGTTTCCAACAGGGCTTCTGTAGGGAGATCTAGAAAAATTCAGATCTATAAAATGACAACAGACAATAGATCAAGGGTTCATAGATGGGTGATTCTTTGCCAAATATTCACTGATTCATTTAACAAACATTTATTATTAATTGCTTACTACATACAGAAGACAATAGTTGAATATTTTGGAGATGCCATACCTATATAATTATAATGCAAGATTTCTTTAGGGAAAGGACCATGTTTTTCCCTTTATTTGTATCTTCAGTGCTTAGCAAAATGCTTGGCACATAGTTGGTGCTTAGTAGATGGGTGCTGACTTGACAATAAGAGAGTCACAAAATGTATCTAAATTCCTGAGGGGATGAATTGGGAAGGTGGCATAGATTTGAAATGAACTTTCAAGGATGGATATTATTTAAATAGGGAAAGGTAATGAGGATAAGGGCAGGAAAACTCATGAGCAGAGGCACAGAATTAGAAACAAGAGGTATTGCATGGAGTATGCATAGGGTATAAGAGATAAAACTGGAAAGGGAGGGTGGTATGAAATGGAAGAGCAATTACTAAGCACTTAATATGTGCCAGGCATTGTGCTAAGCATTGGGAATACAGCTAGCAAACTAATTCAGTCCCTGCTTTCAAAGAACTCATGGAAGGGGAAGAGTTCAGTTTCTGGGTGGACGGAAAGAATGTCCATAGTTCTTATATACAACATTGGGAAGAAGATATCCTGGTAGGATCTGGATGAATGGGGATCCAATGTGTGTGTGTGTGTGGTTTGGGTGAAAGGGGTTCTAGGTCCTACCAGTCTAAGGAATCCGAACTTTGTTAGGGTAAGAAGTAGGGGATAGGACACCTAGATGACTCAGTAGACAGAGAACCAGGCCCAGTGAGAAGAGGGCATGGGTTCAACTCTCACCTCAGAAACTTCCTGACTATGTAACTTTTTTTTTAAACCCTTACCTTTCATCTTGGACTCAATACTGTGCATTGGCTCCAGTGCAGAAGAGTGGTCAGGGCTAGGCAATAGGGGCAATTGACCTGCCCAGGGTCACACAGCTGGGAAGTATCTGAGGCCAGATTTGAACCTAGTACCTCCCGTTTCTAGACCTGGCTCTCAATCCACTGAGCTACCCAGCTGCCCCCACTATGTAACTCTTGACAAGTCACTTAACCCCAATTTCCTAGCCCTTATTGCTCTTCTGCTTTGAAACTGATGCTTAAAATCAGTTCTAAGACAGAAGATAAGGGTTAAAATAAAGAAGTAGGAGATCATTGAAAGTTTTTGACAAGGAGAGTTACTAAATGAGATAAAGAATAGTTAGTCTGGATGTATGTTATTAAAACTTTAAATGGATAGCTGGAAATCCATATGAGATAAGCACCCATTCTGAAGCACTAAACTAGGGGTAAGTCTTAGCTTGAGCTTCATGGTGTCTCAAGAGGTCCATTGATACATTTCAGGGGTTCTGTGAACTTGGATGGGAAAAACTCAACTTGTTAAATAACAAAATGATAGTATGAAGCATAGATATTAGAGGGCAAAATGGGGAGTGGGGAGAGAAGGCTGAGTAGGAGGCTATTATAATAGTCCAGAGAGGGGTAACAAAGTCCTGTTAACAGGAAAGAGTAGCGAGGAGGGGGATAGATTTGAGAGATATTGTAGAGATTGCATCAACAGCACTAGTAGGATATGGGAGGTAAAAGAGAGGGACGAATCAGAGGACACCAAGGTTTTGGACATGGGAGATAGAGTGAATGGTGCCCTGGACAGAAACTGGAAAGTCAAAGAGTTCCCATGTTGTACAAAACTTGGTGTGAGGGTTGGAAATGAGACTGAGGGAGAGTATAAGCAGCAGTTCACTCAAGAGAATTTCCATCTAATTGGAATAGCTCTTGAGCTATAGAATCACTCCAGATGGTAAAACCTGAATTCCATCCAAAACATGTGGAACAGGGTTTTGTGCAATTGCCACTAATGTAGACATTTCTAATCAAAGAATTGTCCCAAGGAAAAGAGGAGGGTGGTAACTGGCACTCTTAGCCATGGAAGAGAGTCCTCTAGATTTTCTTGGCAGAGTGCTTCATGGGGTTAAAAGATGGTGAGCTGACTAAATTTGATACTTGGTACCTAGAGTATATGATCTCAGGGGATGCCTGGAAAGACATGAGGATCTTTGTCAGTCAGGAGACTTACTGGTTGGTTTATGAAGTCGGGAAGTGGTTGAGGAGAGAAATTCACCTTCCACTTACCCCATCAATGTTTAGAGTGACTCCAGAGAAGAACAAGCTTTAGCTCGACTCTCTGTCCTCTTTATGTTGATTTTGTTTCTGTGAGTATTTGTGTTTCAGGGAAATCGGAGACAAGGTGACTGGCAAACCATATGAGGTAAGCACCCATTCTGAAGCACTGAAATAGCAGTTTGTAGCTTGAGCTTCATGATTCCTCAAGGAACCAAAAGGCTCATTGACAAATTTCAGGGTGAAAAACTTGTGTTCTTCATACTTCATTGCAAAGTTCATTGGGAACCTGGGTGGGGAAAAATACAACTCTATTTTCACTAACCTCTAACTAAAAGTTGACATTTCCTTCAATTATAAGTATAGAGAAGGGGTTCACAAATACCCTAACTTCCAGAAATACATGACGCAAAAAATGTTTCAGAACCTTGGCTCTAAACTCATGGATTTTGGGGGAAGGGTAAATGATTTGTTTGGAAATCTATCTTGAGTGATGTCAACGAAGGTCAAAATCAAGGCTAATAGAATGAGAAACATTCTGTGGCTCAGTCTGAAGAAGTTCTGAAGGAGCTGTGAAGCCGTTATCTTTCCAAGAGCCATGGCTGTCCCTAAGGGAATCCAATTTGGTGTCCTTTCTACCAGCTGAAGTGGTGATCACTCCTGTATATAGTTGGTTAGCCACACCGATCTGCCATATGCTGACCATCACACCCTGCACTGAGGGACAGTATAAAGACATGGTTCCTGCCCTTGAGAAACCTTCTGGAGGATGAATGGCAGACAGATGAAAAAACAAACACAGGCATTTTTTTGTTTGTTTGTTTGTTTGTGAACTCACCTTGTTTGGAACTTATGGTCTTAAAAGGTTTCTTTGGGTCCTGAGAAATCTCTTAAGCCACTTAAGCAATTAATTTTACCATGGTAACCCAGAATTAGGTCTCAAACCTAAATCTTTCTGATTCTAAGGCTGGGTTCTGGTCCTTATGGAGGCTGTCTCTCAGTCAGAGAATACCCACCAGGAGATTAAACATTGTGCTTGATTTGTGATTTGTTATTCAATTGTGTCTGACACTTTGTGATCCCATTTGGGGTTTTCTTGGGCAAAGACACTAAAGTGGTTTGCCATTTCCTTCTTCAACTCATTTTACAGAAGAGGAAATTGAGTCAAACAGGATTAAGTGACTTGCTCAGGGTCACATAGCTTGTAAGTACTTGAATCTAGATTTGAACTCAGGTCTTCCTGACTCCAGGTCCCACACTCCATCCACTGTGCCACCTAGCTGACTTGTGGTATCTGTATCTTTACAGCTGCATGTAGACAACTAAAGTGCTTTGCAATGTGCTTCCCTATCTCACTTGGTTTTCTGAACTACTCTGAAATGTACATGCTATTATTAGTCCCATTTTACAAAAAAGGAAACTGAGGATGATACAAATTAAGTGACTTGCTCAGGGTCACACAGCTAAGTATGTAGCTTAGGGAGAATTTGAATTCAAGTTCCCCTGATCCCAAGTCCAGAATTCTACTGTGCCAACTAGCACAGGATTTTAGATAATGGATAGGGCTTGGCACCTGGAGTTTCAGGATAGTGCTGATAACCGTCCCTTTTGTACGTGTTGTCCCTGGATGGTGATATTTTGACTCTAATGAGAAGACCATGATGCTTAGCTCGTGTTATCACCCTTCTGGGATGGAGCATCATGAGAGTGATATTCATTCCTGATTCTAGGCAGTGATGCTTCTGAGCCAGACAGAAGGGTTGTGAGGCGGGGGGAGAGGCAGGACTAGCAGGGTAGCATGAGTAGTTCATATTTCACAGCTCCAATTCCGTTTGCCTCCATGCCCAATCAGAAATAAAAGGATCCCCTGGTACTCTTCAGAGAGAGAACAGACTGCGACATCTGTGGCTGCCGCCATCCCACACACGTTACTGGGGCTGGGTTTTGTTTTTGCTGGCTGAGGGTTGCAGGTGGCATACTCTCTCCCCTGGCAAAGATTAGCTGTGGAAGGCTTGTTCCTGCCATAGATCTATGAGATCATTCCTTGTCCCTTTAATCCAAGGAACATCCACTCTTCACCATTAGGAATTTCCTATCAGGAATGCCTAGTGGAAAATGCATGCATTCTTTCTCCTTTGCCTTCTTCTTCTGATTACTCTGATTCTGTCTTCACAGACGTGAACATTTCCTGTGGGAATCACTGTGTAGAAGTTAGTCTGGGAGTAGTGGCCAGGATCCTGGGTTTCTGATGCTCAGGAACCAAATACAATAGCTAAATTCACACTTAAGATGGCAGAAACTCCTACTTACTATTTCCTGTGTGGATTGTCCCTCTCTTTTAGAAGGTGAGGTTCTTGAGGTCAAGGACTATCTCTTTTATGCATTGGATGCCCCAGGACTCAGCACAGTGTAAAGGTTTCATATATGTGCTTCCTCCCCACCCCATTCATTTCTTCATTCACAGACATCTTTTCATCTGTGGCTTTTTTGGAATTTCTCAGGAACATATCTTTTCTGAGGTAATTAGAATAAAAATTCCCTGGAGAAGACCTGAACCTAGCCACACTATATCCTTTCTTCATATTTGTATAGAGGTAGCTAGTTGGCGCAATGGATAGAATGCCAGACCTGGAGTCAGGAAGACCTGAGTTCAAATTCCGCTTCAGACTTTTATAGTTGTTTGATTCTGGGTAAGTCACTTAACCTCTACCTCAGTTTCCTTGGTTTCTCATAATGGAGACCTCTTCTGGTAAGAGAACTGCCCCTACTAAAAGCACATTAGTACCCCATCTGCAGTTTATGTCCTTAGAACATTGTCTGGGAACACTTTAAAGTTAAGTGATTTTCCCCAGGGATTTTAAGATCATAGGCTTAGAGCTGGAGGGGCATTGGTGGTCATCAAAGATAATCTCCTAATTTTAAAGACAAGAAAACTGAGAATAGTTGACCTGCCCAGGGTCACACAACTAGTTATGTATGTCTGAGGAAAATGTTGATTCTACATTCGTCTCTAAGGCAGGCTTTTAACCCCATATAAATGCTTTCTAACTGGTTATTTGACTCAGACATGTTATCCAGAGGGCAACCCACTCTTTTCTTGTTATCTCTGGGGAGTAACTTTTGTGTCCTCCACCCTTTTTGTGAATGGGTGTTATAGAGGATCCACAGAAACTCTATTTAATATCCTTATGATGGTATTGTAAAGAAAATATTTTATAAACCTTAAAACACTACCTTAAAAAACCTTTAAAAAAACCTTAAAAAAACTACATAAATGTGAGTTGTTGTTATTGTTGTTATCTTGGCAGTATGGACTTTTCCTCATATCTCCTTGTAAGAGCTGCTCAGCTAGTTGTCACACCAGAAAGTTGCCATGGGATAAAGGGGTCATCCTTCTGGTTGATGTTAGTCTCTTACAGATAATTTATCCAAGCCCCAGTGGTGAAAAGCCATGGAATTTCCTTCCTCTCATCTCTAACAAGTTGATTCCTGAGGTGCATCTGGGTGGCTCAGTGGACGGAGAGCCAGGTTTAGAGGCAGGAGGTCCTAGGTTCAAATCTGACCTCAGATACTTCCTAGCTAGGTGATCCTGGGCAAGTCACTTAACTCCCATTGCCTAGCCCTTACCACTCTTCTGCCTTGGGACCAATACACAATATTAATTCTAAGGTGGAAAGTATGGGTTAAAAAAAATTGACTCATGGATTTCTGCTCTCCATATAGCTATCATTACTCACATTTTTGTAGTGCTTTAAGGTGGGCGAAGCACTTTACATAAATTGGAACTAGTCCTTCATTGCATTTGCCTTTGTCCTTGAATGGAGCAGCTTCTGTTTTAACTCAGCATTTCTCCTTCCCTTTAGCCACATCCCAGTGAGGGAGGTCAAGCAGAAGACCAGTTCAAGAGTCTTTTTGAGAAGCATGCTGGGGAGGTGAGTGGTAGGTATGGGAGTAAATAAAACTCCTGAAACTGCCATGAATGGTTTCAAGGATCATAGATTTTAGAGCTGGAAGAGACCTTTGAGGCTATCTAGTTTAATGTCCTTATTTTACAGGTAAGTAAATCGAGGCTTAGAGAAATTAAGTAACTTGCCCAAGGTCCTATGCCCATCAAGTGTCAGAGGTGAGATTTGAACCTACACCTTCTTGATTCCATGTCCACTACACCAAATCATCTTCTATTTAAGTCAATTTCATTTCCGTTTCTCCCCTCCCCCTTGCCACCTCCTCCCCTCCAGGGATGAAAAGGATGCTCACCTCCAGACAGTATCTCCCCTGACGTCAGCGCCAGGGTCCTCTCCATCACTGGGACTTCAATCATTTGTGAATCACAGCATTTCACAGACTGATACCCCCACGTGATCCTCCAGGGCTTGGACCTTCTGGGGCGCTTTATCTCCTGCTCCGGGCTGCTCTCTCTCTTGAATAAATAGCCAACCCCAGTGGCCCGGGTTCTGCCAAAAAGCCTTTCTCCTCTTGTAAATTGGTCCTGTCAGTTCCAGGGCCTCTGGCTACAGAGCCGCAGCCACTGAAATCCCTCTCAATCAATACCCTTCAGAAGAAGAAGGAATAGTGCGGGCAGCACAGGTGTAAAGAAAGCTAAGGCAACCTGCCCTGAGTTTAGCATGCCGAAGATGCTTCCTGCCTGCCTCTCTTTGCCTTTTGTTTCTGATGCTGTACGCAGAGGACAAAATGTTCAATCTGCCTCCTACGGCAAGCCCCCTGAGTACAGGCAGGTGCATCGCTTATGGAAAAGAGACGACATCTTCCATTGATCCTCTCCCCACTTCCCTCAGCTTACCCGGATGGGGATTGTCCCAGCAACACAGAGGCTAGGAAGCAAGTGAGAGGTAGGGCTGGCAAGAGCACTTCCAGGCATTCCCAGAAAGACAGCCAAAGCTTTACTCTTGGGTGGAGAAGAAGGGGCCCTGGGAGCCTCGGGAGCAGAGGGACAATCAGGCTCCAGATCCTCAGGAAGGTCAGCGCCTCTTTCTGTTAGGGATGCCAAGGGAGCAGAGCGGTGGTACAGTGGATAAAATGATTGTCTGGAGTCAGGGAGACTTCTCTTCCAGAGTTCAAAATCTGGCTTCAGAAACTTACTGGCTTTGTGACTCTATTAACCTTGTTTGCCTCAGTTTCCTCCTCTGTAAAATGAACTGGAGAAGGAAATGGCAGGATCTCTGCCAAGAAAACCCCAAATGGGGTCATGAAGAATTGTGTGTGACTGAAAAGTGACTGAATAACGAAGTGATTGTGTCCTGTTCAAAGAAATGGAAGCCTTTCAAAAATTCAGTTCTCAGCTATCTAGAGGATCCTCAAAACTATGTATCCTGTGTAAAAAATAGACTCGAATACAGGTCTACAATCCCCACAATTCTTTGCTCCACTTCTCCAGAATGCTTTGTAATCTCACCTGGGCTGAGATCGAGAAGGTATTTAACCTGGTGGCAAAGGTTTTTGGGTCTGTCTTTTTGGACTTCCGTTTTGGAGCAGACTTGACTCTTTCCATAATGTAGGTGAGGTCTTGTCTAGGCCTCTGGCCTAGGCACGTTTTCCTTATCCTGTATTTTCTTTAATCCTTAATCCTTAAAAATCCTCTACAAAATATAATACTCCTTGCAGAGAGAAACTAATTTCTATCTTCCTCAGTCTCCCCATATTCCTAAATTTTAATCTTTACACCTGTGTGTTTCCATACAACATAGTCATTCTAAGCTTTCTGAACACAACAGAAGTTGATTATACCTTTTTTAGTTAAACCCTCAAATAGAGGATGCAAAGGCTGGCCATTGAAAACGAGGAAGCAGCTAGTAAGGGTCTGAGGTCAGATGGGAACTCAGGAAGATGAATAGTCCCAGGTCCAGCGTTTTATCCACTGCGACACCTATCTGCACCCTCCACATCACTCAATCTAGAAATATGTGGGGAACCTTTCTGAAGAGCTGGGACCTTTATTTCTTTCCACTCCCAAGATGAAAATACTTTTGTATCCTTAACAAAGGTCCAGGAGCAGAATCTTTTGTATAGCTATTAGTATGAAGAACACTAGTGGAGGGCAGCCAGGTGACTCAGTGGATTAATACCCAGGCTTGGAGATGGGAGGTCCTGGGTTCAAATAGGACCCCAGATGCTTCCTAGCTGTGTGACCCTGGACAAGTCACTTAATCCTCCTTGCCTGCCCCTTACTGCTTTGGAACCAATACATAGTATTGATTCTAAGACAGAAGGTAAGGGTTTAAAAAAAAAAAGAATACCAGTTGATATTTATGAGTACCTTAAAGCTTACTAAGGGCTTTTTGTTATGATGTTCACAACAGCCCTGTGAGGAGGTATACAGCTATTATTATTGCCATTTTACAGGTTTTTTACAGGCTGAGGTTTAGAGAGCTTGAGGGATTTGTTTCTGTTCCAAAGGTGACTAAGAGTTGGAAGCAAGATTCAAACTTGGGTTCCTCCTGGGCTCTGACTCTAAGACTAGTGCTCTCTTCTCTATACTACATTTTTAGTCATTTTAAGGTTCCTTTTTAAAAGGTTCCTCTAAGATATGGGATCTTAACTTGGGAGCCAAAGAAGGATAGATTTCAGGGAGTCCATGAACTGGAACAGGAAAAAAATTACATCTTTCTCTACTAACTTCCACTTGAAATTATGTATTGTAAGCAACAAACCATTATTCTGAGAAGGGATCTTGAGGTTTTGCCAGAATCCAAAGGGGTCATCTATGGCATGAAGAAAGTCTGTTTCCTCAACTGTAAGATGGAAATAAAAATAAATGCAATGTAAATTTGTAAATTATAAAGTGATTTGTAAAAGTGAAATTATTGAACAAGATTTGCCTAATTGCCCCAAATTTACACAAGGTATTTTGTTCCCCTAAACCTCTGCTTCCCAGATTTAAATGATTAGACCTAGAAAGCCTTTGTTTCCTCTGTTTTGGGGTTTAAAAAATAAGATATAATCAACCCCTGTCAAGTAGAGAAAGCTTTGAATGACAATACAATGTGGAAATACACAGGATTTGCCACCATCATCAGTACCTCATTTACCACAGATTTTTTGAGAATTTTGTACATGGTGGGGAACTTAATTAAAAAAAAAAACCTTTACCTTTTGCCTTAGAGTTGATACTCATATCAATATGTGTGTATTGGTTCCAAGACAGAATAGCAATTAATGGCTAAGCAATTGAAGCTAAGTGACTTGTCCAGAGTCACACAGCTAGGAAATATCTGAAGCCAGTTTTGAACCCTGGACCTCCTGTCTCGAAGTCTGGCTCTCTACTAAACCACATAAAGCTGCCACTGAGAACTTAATTTTTTCCTAAATATAAATCTTTAAAAATTTTATTTAGAATATTTTCCCATGGTAAATGATTCATGATTTTTCCCACTCTCTTCCCACTCCCGGAGCTGACAAGCAATTCCACTGGGTTATACATGTGTCATTGTTCAAAATCTATTTCCATTGAGAACTTAATTTTTGAAAGACTTCGGTTTCTTTAAAACAGGGTACAAATGGATTCATCTGAATCCCATTGTAAAATTTCTGCTTTTCATTTGACATTTTGAAATACTTTCAAGACCTGATCAGCCTTTGGGTTCTCCTTTCTAGGATTCTGAAATCAGTGCCAATGGACTCCAAACCATTCTGAATGATTTCTTTTCTAAACGTAAGTTGCTCTTGGAACCTTTTTAGAAGTATCATAAGATCCAGGGAGGTGCTATATTTGCATTATGATTCTCATGTCAAGGAGGGGAGATAGAGACACCCCAATGGAAGAGAGAGGACTAAAGGATTGGACAGCAGGATCTTTGATGGACTCTGCTCAGACCAGGATGATGACTTCAGCAATCTCTCCCCTCCGAGTTGCTCTTAAGTAGCTAGCATGCCAGTGAGTCAGGGAGGACTGGAGAGAAAGGGAGGGGATGGAGAGGTGGAGGTGTTCTGGAGACAGGTCGTCTGGTGGCTCAGTTTGAAGAAGGTAATTATCCCCAGCATGATAGCAATATTCTACAGTCCAACCAGGAGCTTTCCCAGGCTAATTTAATCTATTCTGACAAGCGTGAGTGAAGTTTTTATTTTGCTGAAAAAATGCTGTGTGGAACTCTGCAAGAAAAAGAATATTGGACCATAGAGATATCCAGACTTTTTTTTGCCAACCCTATACACAGCGATGCTCAGATTGATCCATGCTAATTTTGAGTAGGCCAGGTCAAATCTATACAGAAGAGGACCTTCCTGCAGGTGGCCAATTCTGAGAGTTTTGAGGGACTGAATCTCAGGATAACTGGGAGACAGGAGGATACTAAAGGCTCAGAAAAAGCTTGGACTTTATTGGTACTCCAAAACATGCCTGAGAGGTTATTGAGTTATTGAGGCTAGGTATTTGTATATTAGGAATGTGGGCAACAAAGCATTATTCTGAGGAGAGGTCCACGGGCTTTACTTGAATTCAAAAGGGTCATCTGTGCCAAGAGGAAAGCCTTTTCCTTTAACTGTAAGATGGAAACAGTAATCCTTGCAATGGCAATCCACAGAATTATTGTGCTTTGTAAGTTATAAAGTAATTTATAAATGTGAAATTAATACAATTTGCTAAATTACCCCAAATTTACCCAAGATAATCTGTTCCTTTAAGTCTACTCAATCAGTACTGACTCTTGCATTTCCTCTTCCATCTTGGTGAGAATAATGTAAACATATGAAGGACATCCCTAATGAGAGGACGAGAAGGTTATAGCTGGGCTTTCACAGATGATATCCTACAGCAGACACAAAATTGACTGAAAGGTGTAGAGAAAACATTTCTACTATGTGCACTATGAAAAAGTATTTGATTTAAAAAAAACCCCTTACCTTCCATTTTTAGAATCAATAATGTATATTGGTTCTAAGACAGATGAGTGGTAAGGGCTAGCCAATAGGGGTTAAGTGACTTGTCTAGGGTCACACAGCTAGGAAGTATCTGAGGCCAGAGTTGGACCCAGGACTTCCCATGTCTAGACCTAGCCTTCAATCCATTGGGCCATCTAACTGCCCCCAAAAGAATTTGATTTCATTAAGCAAAATGCCACCTCCAAGATTCTCCTCCACCAAAGTATCTACCAAGTGTCTGCCAAAATTACCTAAGAATCCATGAAAAATATAAAAACAAAGATGATTTATTATGATGCTTCTCTGATTATTAATTTCAAGGGATAGATACTAGACTTATTCATTTATTGGCACAGGGAATTCCCAGTGAGGAACTACTTTTCTAATGTAGGTTGATAATTTCTTTGCAACTCGAGAGATTAAAAAACTTGCCAGGTCTCACATAGCCAGCGTGTGTCAGAGAAGACACTTGAACATCGGTTTCCTTGGCTTTGGGAGCAGCTCATTATCTACTATGCCACATTGATAACATCCATTAAGATACAAGAGAGAGATGCCCCCTCCAATTGTCTGACACTATGATGGCACCAGGGATCTTAGTAGCTATCAAAAGTCCATCCCCCTCATTTACAAATAAGGGAACTGAGGCTGAGAACAGTTAAATGATTTGCCAAAGGATGTACAGCTAGTAAATGTCTGAGGAAGTATTTGAACTCAGATTTTCCTGACTCCAAGTTCAGTGCTCTATTCAGTGTGCTATCAGAGGATGTCATACGATTTAAATCAGAGAGGGATTGTCAATAGGTAAGGTTCTCTAGTTGTTCCTCGTTGTTGATAGAATTGTTTTCATTTTCTCATGACCCATCTCTTAGTTGATATCCAAATTTATTCAAAAACATTTGGCTTAGCTATCCACGCAAAAAGAAACAAATGGATAAAAAATTCCTCTTGTCAAGACTGATTTGCAGTTGGATGGACAACCCCCAAATCTTGTCTATTATCTTGCAAATGGACAATGTATTTATCCAAAAATTAAACAAGAGAATGAGAGTGGGGGATGGTTTGCCTTTGAGAAATTAATCAGTGATTTTAATGACCTTGAAGTTTCTTCTTGGCACAGATTTATTTTTTAAATGACAATATTCTTCTGATGATTCTGATACCTCATCCTTTTCTAGAGATAGAACTATGCTATTAAAAATTCAGTAAAGTTCAAGCTATGGCAGATTTTATTATGCAAGAAAGACTTCAAATATGGTCCAGAACAATCAGCAGTAGACTGGTCACTTGATGATGAATTCTATAGTCATGGCAACCTGCAAAACAAAGAAACACATGAAATTTTCTTTTTTATGTCATCTTCTTCCACCTCCCCAGTGGCACTGGCAAAATAGTAGAGAAGTGGGCAGAGGGTGATAAGGATCACACAATTTTCTGACCATTCATAAAATTAATTAAGATACTGATTCTTTAAATATAGGATCCTTACCTGATGTCCAAAGAGTGATCATACTAGTATCAGAACTAAATTGTTTCATCCTGACAGTCTTGCTATGAGTGAAACCAGAAGGCAGAAGTTTCAGCTAAATGTAAGGTTGTCTCACAGATTCTCTTTGGAGAGGCGAATAAAGGACTTGGCAGAATTGGATTTATAATACAGCCAAAGACAACAAGAAAGATCACTTCATGGGATATTCAGTAATCTCATATCATGGTGCTTAGAATAAATATTTGGAAAAAATCCATGAGAATAATTGTGGCTTATGCACTAACATCTGTTGGAGAAGATAAAGAGTTAGAAAAATTTTATGGAGAACTTGATGAGATCTTCCAAATTAGTCAGTATATAATTTGATCCTTGGTAACTTTCATGTGAAGGTAGGCTTAGGGGAGGATGGTGAAAAATATAATGGAAAACATGGATCAAAAATAAGCAATGAGAGAAACCAAAGACATAAACAACATAATAGTCTCATGCTTATATATTATAAATACTTTCTTAGAGAAGAGAATTGAAAGGCTCTGGAAATAGTAAATGCTGAGTAATATTACAAAAAAAAAGAAAATAAATATATTTTAGTAGATGTGCAATGACTCATTACTGATGTACAAGTAATTCCTGAATCTGTTATCATCATATTACATGAAGAGTCCAACTACCACTGCTTTAGAGCAAAGGTTAAAATTTCTACAAAGTTAGAAGAAAAAAATAAAAAGAGGGAAAGGTAACAGGTAATTAATACTACCTCAATTTATTAAAAAAGTTATTGATGGCAGGCAGTGGATTGAGTTCTAGGCCTTGAGTCAGGAGGGCCTGTATTCAAATCTGGCCTCAGACGCTTCCTAGCTGTGTGGACTTAGGCAAGTCACTGAACCCTAATTACTTAGCCTTTGCCTCTCTTCTTAGAATCTTAGAATTGATACTATGACAGAAAGCAAGAGTGTTAAAATGATTGATAATAATAAATAGAATATTGACAGAAGAAAGGATATAGACACTGATTACAATAATTTTAGACAAAAGATTAGCCTGATATCAATTTATTACTGTAAGGAGAATTTTAAAAAGCCTAAAAATACTTTCACTAGCAAACATTTGATTTATTTGCCAGAGTGAAAAGATATGGTAGCCAAGGGCATTGACTAGTTTAGAATACAAATGCTTTTGAAAAATCTTATGGTGAAGGATAGAGGAAGGTTATGAGCAATATTGCTTCATAAAACAGAAAAGAAGTATATGGGGGAAATCAATGGAAAGAAAGCTTGGTTAGAGTCCCAATTAAATAATCACCCTGAAGGCATTTAAAGATAAAAATGAAAGGAGAACAGCAGAAGGTGGATGGAAATGATCTGCAAAGATTTTTACAACCAAGTCTTTTGGCTATTAAGGGAAGTAGAGCCATAGCATTTAGCCCCTAACTTCACTGTTCCTGGAGTGCTCATTAAATACAGGGAAATGGCACATAAAGAGAACAAATATACTAAAAGTAACTGGATTAGACTATGTGTACCTAGCTGGAGGTTACACAATTGTGAGGGCATTGAGAGATCAATTTATGAAGTACCCAAAGGAGGGGAAGATACCTAAAGGTGTAAAAAAAATCTTGGATATTTTTACTATAAGTAAAAAGTTAATGAGAAATAAAAAAATACCACCCTATGTGCCTGCCTCCCTTTTATAGAAAATATTTATGAGAATAATATATATATATATACACACACACACATATATATATATATATATATATATCAAGGTTATCCTCGAGGAGGGAATTCATAGGGAATAAGCAAACTTTAGCAAGTAATATTCCATAATAGAATGCTTTACCATCACAAAACCATCTGGCAAGATATAGAGAAAGAACAATCCTACCAAGTTTATTGTTGAACCATAAAAAGCATTTGATTTGATAAAGGAAAATGATGCCTGATGGGCTCTTCTTCAGCAAGGTGTTTTGCACACATACTTCCCAATTTAGCAAGATTTCTTGAAAAAATCGAACAAGATAACTTTGCTCAACAACTTTCTAATCATTCTTATTAGGTGAAACATAAAGGAGGGTGGCATATGATCCCAAAAGGTATTCTTCATGTATGTGGAGATCCATGTTGAAGAGGGATTTCCAATAGATATTGAAAGTGCTCCAGATACCCCTGTTTCAGGATGATATTGTGGTTGCAGGAATCTTTGAAATATTACATAACTCTTTCCCCACCCCCAAATCCATAACCATTCAAAAAGTTTGATCTAATCATCTATATAAGGAAAATAAAATGGATAAAGAACAACTATTCAGATTATTAATAGTAGTTGATGTAGAGTTTACCCATCTATCTCTCTATCTACCTACCTATATCTGGGACATATTCTGCAAATGGACAGTAAGTTGGGTCCAACTTGAACAGGAAGGGGACAATGGATTTGGGAGATTGGGAAGTTCCTTTAATGGCTCCAAATTCTTCTCAGTCATTCACTAGCCAAAAATATTTACTGTATGATAGATACTATGCACCCAGAAACACAGACCCATGTTGCTAGTGTAGCTGCAAACCATAGCAAAGTTCTATTGGTATTTAAATAATTATGTGTTTATCACTCAGAGGGAAATAGAGAGGTGTATGAGAGATAAGAAGAGATTGTAATAATAAGCAATGAAGAACTCCAGAAAAGAACTAAAGAGGAAATGTCATCAAATAAATGTATGCCCCATTTTGCTGTTCAAGAGAGGCATAACTGTTAGATAGCTCTTGATCCACTAGATTTTTCTTGATAGCAAAAGAAAATGAAGATAACTCTAATATATTGGGTAGACTATTTGTGGCAAACTTATGGGAAGATATTAACAAGAACTTCACAACACAAGTCACTAGACTGGATATGCCCATTAATGGTACAACAGGTTTCTTTGAGTATTTGTGATGTTGTACCACTGAGAGTCATGGAATACCATCATCTTGGAAAAATTATAGTTGAGACGTCGCTCAAAGTATGGTAGAGAAGCATGTGATCAACCTGAGTAGAATTTAACATGTTACCAGTGGAAAACTGCACAGAAAAAGCAGCATAAAGAATGTTATCCATGAATGTATGATGATAAAAGGAGATGTGAGAGTCACAGAAAAGGAATAAGGAATAATTGATAGACAGTCCGAGTGCTCCATTGTTATTCACATAAAAGTCAAGAAGTCTCAAGGAAAATATCCAGCTTGTTCATCAAAATCTGTAAGATTTCTTGCAGGCTATTGGGGGGATTTATAGAAGTAAATAGTCAAGAATCAACAAAGAAGTAAATAGTCAAGAATCAGCAAAGTTAAAAAGAGAATTGAGCTAGATGACTTTTGGAGTTCCTAGCAACTCCAAATTCTTGAAGTTTGTGAATAGCCTGTTTTCAATTCCTTGAATCCAGCAAGAGTGAAACTTTGGAGCATAACCAAAAAAGCAACATATACAAAGACAATATAAGTGAAAAGATCCCCAAGAGGAAGTTGAACTTATGAATTAAAAAAAAAAACAAAACCCAACATTGGTTCCAAGAAACAAATAATGAAATATAACTTCTTCCTTATATCATAGGGGCCAATGACAACTAGGGAAGAATACCATGTTTGTTGTTAGACTGGATGTTTTTGAACTGTTTTATCTTTGTAATGAGAGATGGTTGAATCTGGTGGAGGAGAAACTTTCCCCTCTATTTATGATTGCTATATAATGACAAAAATATATTTTTAGAAGAACAGATCCCTTGTGACGGTAAAAGGCATTTACTCAGCCCACCAGTCTAGTATGGATAATGTATAGAATACTGGGCTGTCTATGATAACTAGAGTCATTCAGTAGGGATGGAGATGGTGGAGAAAGTACTGACATCTGAATTTGACTGTTTCAGAGTATCTGGGGGTCTCATGACAGTGGATCAAGTACTTCTGTCTTAAGACATCTGTTTCTACCCTTTTGTCTAGATCTGTTGGCCTCCCTTTCTAAGGAAGGAAGGTCTAGAGAGAAAACAAATAAGATCGTGGGTCTTTGGTCTGCTCCTGGTGTGAGGAAGGAGAGTGGCAAGTAAGGCTGGGAATAGTGGGTGCTCTTCAGGACATCCATGACATTTAGCAAATGTCATGAAGCAGATGTGGTTCTTGAGTTGAGAGCAGATAATATTAAAGGGCAGATTGCCAGTGAACCAGTCACATGGGTCTACTTTTCCTGCCAGAGATTCCTAAGAACTCTGGGCTGATGCATTTTATGGCATTCTGCCAGGGACATCATTTTCTCTGCCTTCAAGTGCCTCTGAAACTTTCCTTCTTTTTATTCAAACATTTAGGAACAGACGTGAAATCTGATGGATTCAACATCAATACCTGCAGAGAAATGATTGGCCTTTTGGATGTATCCTTTCAGACAGAGTCACTTTCTCTTGATTTGTAGGAGTAAAGAATCTAGAGCTGGAAAGGATCTCAGAGATCAGCTTCCTAGTTTTCTGGATGAAGAATACACCTAAGAGAAATGAAGTGATTTTCCCCCAAGGTCACACAGGTAGTAAATATTAAAGCTGGGTTTCAAATCCCTCTCAGGTACCATTTCTACAATACTATGCTCACTCTGTTTTCCATAGCCTTTGACCTCTGTCTGACTTTTTGGATCCTCTGAACCCCGAAGTTGTGAAGCAGGTGAAGTCTGTCTTGTGGAGAAAGCTTTTTTCTTGTAAAGCTGCCATCAGATATTTAATTCACATGAAGATAAAAATGAATGATCATAGATTAATGTATTATACCCCCTGCCAGGAGTATTTTCATTTGAAAAGGGATCAAGGTTTTCAGTTAAAGGGAATGAAATTATAGAGGCAGAATTTCAGGAATTAGCCAGTTGCTGAAGGAAGACGAGGATGAAATTGATTCTTCATTTCCCCCCAACTCTCATATCCCAGGAAAATCAATAATTAGTTCCATCACAGTTCTAGAACCCTTTTGTTGGCTACCTCTGCAGGAATCATCACTGGACTGTCTGCAGAACCAGCCCCTAAGAACTTCAGCAGGCACATATACAGGGCCTGAACTATATAGTATGTCTAACACACTGAATAACATCAGAAGGGGACTCAAGCTTGGAATTGTTTACCATGGGATGGAGGCTGCAGCATCCAGTCTGTGCTTCCCTCCAGCAAGCACTCAGCAGGCAGAGGTGCACACTCTCATTACCATCAGCTTCTCCACTGTAATTGGTATTCAACAGAGCTGACTCACACTGGGGAGCACAACAGGCAAGCAAGCCTTCAAGTCTGACAGCAGAGGCAAGTCCCTGTGTCTACCTGCCTGCCAGCCTGGCTGCCTTCATGTTCTAAACGAGGGCTTAGTCAGCATGTTGGGTCTCAGGGTACAGGGCTCTTTGGTATGTTGCGCGAGATAAGGGACTTCAGATATTCCAGAGCCCCTCCTTTACCTTGAGCTAGGGATTTGGATCAGCTAAGAGGCGTGTACCTGACAATTTTGGATCCAGAGAAGGGCTAACCTCTGAAGGGATAATTAAATTCCAAGGATGGTCCCCGGATTGGGGCAGCTGGAGCATTACAGAATTTGAGAACAGGAAGGGACCTTTGAAATCTTTGAGTTCAGCTTCTTAATTCTGCAACTAGGAAAAAGGGAGCTATGGAAGAGTGAACAATCTGCCCAAGGTCATAGCATGTGTGAGTGGCAAAGCTACCATACTCTGTTGTGGACACAATCTTTTTTGCCTTTTGAAATCATAGCTAAAGTTTAATGTAGGTTGTGGATAAGTACAAACTTAGGCTGAAGATAGAAAGTTTTAAGTACAAGCTGAAAGTTGCAATACTATTGTTGCTAAAGGATCATGCCTAAGAGACCCCAGGGGTTTGATGTCTTTTTTCTGGGTGTCCTTTTCTGTCAAACTTGCTTATTAGAAACTATAGGTGGTTTTATAAACTTCATTTTCCTGGTGAGGATACTGAGGCAGGTAGAGGTTAAGTGACTTGCCCAGAGTCACGCAATTAGTGTGTATTTGAACTCAGATCTTCCTGATTCCAAATACTTTACAATATACTGATCTGCCCAGAGCCAAAATGAAATTAATACTGCCATTGCTACAGTAATGGCATGTTAATCTATTCCCCTAAAACTTTTCTCTGTAAAGCTCTACACATCATTCCTTTGTCTTTTCAAACCAAAACATTCTTCCCTAGATAGCACTTTCTCTATATGTGTTAATACCTCCATTAGAATGTAAACTCCTGGGGAAGCTAAGTAGCACAGTGAATAGAATGCCACATGTGGAGGCTGAAAGACCTGGGTTCAAAATCCGATTTCAGAAACATCTGTGTGACCCTGGGCAAGTCAATTAACCCAGATTGTCTAGCCTTTTCCCTTCTGTCTTAGTATCACTGTTTAGAGAGAAGGTAAACTAGTATTAGAACTCTGGCTTTTTTCTTTCAGTGTTCTCTCTTTTAGACCCTGTGGTAACCTTTTTGATGGCTTCATATAGTTGGAAACAGATCTTTAGTTAACAGCTCAATGAAAATGGAAGTGCCTTAATGGTAGCTTCAGCACCTAGGACAGTGCCTGTAACAGGGTAGGTATTCAAAATCAATTATTCAATATTTATTAGAAACCCATTATGTGCCAGGCACTATGAGCCAAGCACAGGAAACATAAAAAGAGGCAAAAGATAATCCCTGCCCTCAAGGACTCACAAGCAAATGGGAAAGACATACAAACAAATAGAAACAGGAAAGAATTGACAGAAGGAAGACACTAGAATTAAGAGAAGTTGGGGAAGGCTTCCTGTAGAAGTAGGATTTTAGTTGGGACTTAATGATAAATGCTTGTTAATTGATTGAATAAGATTAACTTGCCATGTATTATTAGAGCACTCTATTAGGTGTTATTAGAAAATCATGGTGGGGCGGGGGGGGGGGGGGCAGCTAGGTGGCTCAGTGGATAGAGAGCCAGGCCTAGAGATGAGAGGTCCTGGATTTGAATTTGGCCTCAGACATTTCCTAGCTGTGTGACCCTGGGCGAGTCACTTAGCCCCCATTGCCTAGCTTTTACTGCTCTTCTGTATTGGAATCAAAACACAGAATTGATTCTAAAACAGAAGGTAAGGGTTTAAAGAAGAAAAAAAAAGAATGTCAGGAAGAATGCTCTTTTGGAAAGTGAGAATGTGTGTGCATATGTGCATACTCTCACACACACACATAAATAAAAGGCGCTGTCCTTGGCTAAGAAGACTAAGAGTCATGAATGCCCTCTTCCTAAAGTTTATCATGGAGCTCATTGGCATGGTCCTAGATGTCTTCAACTTTCATGCCTATCCATCCATGGACCCTTATGCTTCTTTTAAAAATTAAAAACCCTTACTTTCAATCTTAGAATCAATATTCTGTTTTGGTTTCAAGGTAGAAGAATGAAAAGGACTAGGCAATGGGGGGTAAGTGACTTGTCCAGGTCACATATCTAGGAAGTATCTGAGGTCATATTTGAACCCAGGACCTTCTGTCTCTAGGCATGGCTCACAATCCACTGAGCTATCTACCTCCTCTTCCCTCTCCCATTCTTCTTCACTTAATTTTTTACATTGTGAGAATCTAAAGGGTGTTGACAGTGTTTTCCTTGCTTTGCTACAAATAGCTCCTTGATCATTGAGTCATTCTCATCAAGTCAGGCCTGACGGTGTAGATTCCTTTTAAGGATTGTCTGGTAGAAAAACATTAAGCAGCAACTACTCGCTCTTCACATTGGCATTTGCATCTGTCTCCTTGCTCCATAAGAGCTGCTGTGATGTTGTCATCCCCTATCTTACAGGTGTTCTCATTCCTTAAGTGTTCCCCATTAAGCTGTTTAGGCAGCAGTTTACAAGATATCAAGGATTGGCTCAGCACCTACCACCAAGAGAAGTTGTAAAAACACACAAACTTTTTTTTTTCCTTTCCAGAGACTGGGTCTCCCGATTTTACCTAAGCTGGGAGCCACTCATGGGTCTTATCCCACTGCTGACTGACATAGAAATTTTGATCTGCTTTATTTTCCAATCTGGGCTGGTTCACCTCTCTTTAGGCAGCCTGGTGCTTCCCCAATCCCAGGGGTCTACCATATTGGTGCCAAACATGGACACCTGATTGGCTTAGCTCATTGCAGCCAAGAACTCATGAGCTCCAGAGATCCACCAGCTGCAGCCTCTCTAATAGCAGGAGCCAGAGGAATGTGCCACTACACCAAGCCCACAAACATTTTTCAGTCCCTATCCTTGTGGGGACTTCATTGGCATCTTTCGTAATTGTCAGACAGATAATCATACTGTTGAGAATTAGCAGTTTCATATATTTACAGAGCATAAGTAGACCACTGCTGTCAAGCTTTTGAACCTCATGAGAATTGATGACCTTCCTCCATATTGGCATTGCTGCCAAAAATTTTGTTGGAGTTGTTTAATTTTAGATCTTACTGTAGAGGTCTTTTAGGTTGTTTCAGACTTTGAGATGTTGCTGGGTCTTCTCAGATCTGGGAGACAGACTAGCAATACAGATAGAATGTTGGATTTGGAATCAGAAGACCTGAATTCAAATTCCGATTCTGCTAGTTACTATGACCAAGGGCATCACTATCTCTTTGGGCCTCAGAGGGAATTGGACAAAATGACCTTAAGTTCCCTTCAAGTTTTAAATCCTATACTCTTTGTAGAATCTTTCTTACTCATTATAATTTGTTCCCCCTTAGCTCTTACTCCTACCACACCTTAATGAAGATATATATGTGTACATGCACATTATAACAGGGTGGGTATTCATAATTAGTCAATTAGTAAATATTTATTAGGAGCTCACTATGTGCCAAGCTCATACAAAAGGATATGAAAAGAGGCAGAAGACAGTCCTGGTACTCAAGGAGCTTACAATCTAATGGGGAAGATAACATGCAAACAAATATATACAAAGCAAGCTATGTATGGAATAAATAGGAAATAATTGACAAAAGGCAGGCACTAGAATTAAGAGAGCTTGGAGAAGGCTTCCTGACTACTTCCAGTTCTAGGTAGAGATATAATAACATCAGATGTCTAGCAGTGATGTAGCATCAATAACTGGTACTATGCTGGTATGGCTGTCAGTCACTCTTATACCTCACCTCCCTCACATACTTTTTTTCCCCAGGATGCTCTACCTTTCCCTTGGACCAGACTTTCTCTTTAGTTACTCCCTAGGCTCTTCCTGTCTGGGAGGGATTTTCTTTTTGAACTAAGCCTGGGGAAAGCAGTAACAGAAACCCATCTTAGTACTAGCCCAGGGAGTCACAGATGCCCAGTGATTGCTGACTCATTCATTGCCTAAAGGGATCTGGCATAAGTATTCTTTCTCTGTCCTTGAAGTTGTGAAAACGAATCAATAATTCTCTTTTTCAGCTCTGAGCTCCTAGCCAATGCATTTTTAGCAAAAACCATTGCTGCTTCAAAATCTCTATTCCTTTCCTTCTCCCTCCCCCCCCCAGGATGCAGACCCCCATCTGGTGCATTCACAATAAGTACAATCACATTAGCAATACTTATGGTTAAGTATTTATCTCAATTGCCTGCTTAAGAAGCAAAGTAAACATTTAAACAAAGAAATGTAACAAATTTATGAGAAAAAGATTTTTCTGGTTCCTTTGAAAAAAAGACTTCACGCTCACAGTCTCTCCAGAGAAGGATGCAAGGGAGTCTAAGAGTAAGGGAAAAGAAAAATCACTGATATGGGGGTGGGTGGGTTTGGAGACTAGAACTCAGACACAGCATCTATCCTGACATGTCTAATGCATTATCTGCCCACATAGCGCTAATCCTTAATGATAATCTCACTGTACTACTTCCCTCAAAAGGCACCTATGGCTCAGTGGTTAATTCAAACTCAGCCTCAGATACTTTCTAGCTATGTGACTTTGGGCAAGTCACTCAACCTCTGTATGCCTAGGAAATAACTAAGTGACTAAATGGATAGAATGATGCACCTGGATGCAAATCCCACATTAAAGAAGTCCTAGCTCTGTGATCTTGGGCAAGTCCCTTAACCTATGATTGTCTGACCAAAGGATCTGCTGGATCCATTGAAGAAGAAAATGACAAATCACTTCAGGATTCTTGCCAAAAAAAAAAATCCCATGGATAGTTATAGTCCATGGACTCACAAAGAATAGGACATGACTGAAGAACAAGAAATTACTTCTCTCTGTAACTTCCTCTCATTGGCTCCCATGACTACTCTATTTCCTGCTTTTCAGGTCTATTCACAGCTTTCCTTCTTCAAGCTCCACAGGTCAGCTTTCTTTCCAAAGAATGCCAAAGGGTAGAAGGGGCTAGCTTGTCAGTCACTAAGACCTTATCCATCACAGGTTCAGGAAAAATTTCTTGGGGTTCAAGGAAAGAAATTCTTGGGGGATTTTTTGTCCAAAAAGCAGGCATTCATCTCCAGAATTCTGATTTACTTGGCAATACTAAGGTGACACCATACTTATCTTGAGGCAAATTTAGAAGATTTATATAAGAGATTGATCTAAAGCTGACACCTGATAGGATGATTCATTCAGATTGGGAAAAAAACCCCAAATTGTAGGGCATAAACTTTATTATTAACTGTTATTGTTTATATATTGTCTTAACTTGACATGTTCAGAATCATGGAACAGGCACTTTGGGACTTGCAGAACTCAAGATATTATGGCTGAAGATTCAGAAATATTTGGTAACTATCCATTGAATTCTTTTTTATCTCCTTCAAACTTTTTCCCTTTCCCAATTCTAACTCTGCATCCTGAATAGTCATCCCTGTGTTAATTAGTTTCTCAATTCTCCAGTTATCACCACAATGCTTGTTTATGTTATAGCTAAAGACAAGATAAGGAGGAAACTTGAGAAAAATTAGACACCCAAATACCAACTCCCTAAATCAAAGCACCCACCATCTTAGAGCAACAGTGACTGTCTTACTCTGGTATTCTGGATAAACACTTGACTCTGTTCTTAACCCTTCTGGGAAGAGAGTGCAGAGCTTTACCCTGGCAGTAAATCAGGATGGGTAGGGGAGAGCATGAACTCCTGAAAGATTCATGAGGAATTATTTTTTTGCTTGGCATATCTTTTCTGTTTCAGGAGATCTACCAGGAAGTGGATATTAACCACTCAGGGACCATCAATGCCCATGAGATGAGAATGGCTTTCAAGAAAGCAGGTGGGGATCTGACCTCTGGACAAGGCCTTAAGATCCAAATTTTCAAGTTTAAAATTGAGAAACAAATATAATGTGATTATGATTATTGATAGTTTCATAACTAATGCTGATCTTTTATATAAGTGAAATTATGTATCTGGTCCCCCCCCCCAAAAAAAAATCAACATATATTTATTGAGCACCTACTCTCTGCAAAGCATGCTACTAATTCCTATATGGTGTGTTACTTTAAGTTTTTCTAAGAACTTGGACTCTTATCTGGGGGAGAGGTATTAGTAATTCTGGTAGTTTCCCCATATTCCCTAGGGTTCTGTTGTACAATAAACCTGGAAAGGATGCCTGACAGTTGTCTTTTCATCACTCCTTACCTTTACTTTTAGTATGTGGATATTAAAAAAATACTCAGATGAAAAATGAGATAGCACACAATGATGAATCCAGACCTCTTTCTGGAAGTTTTGATCATGAATAGGTTTGAACTCAAGATCTTCTGGACTTTAGTCTGTAGGTTTTGTCTAAATTCTCAGCCTTAAGGCCTTCCCAGCTGCTAGTTCCTCTCTCTTCTGTCCCAATCATTTTGCATCAATGTTATGTTTATTATATATATACATATATATGAATATGTACATATCATCTCACATGAACTAGAATGTAAACTCCTTGAGGACAGAGGGTGTATGTGTATCCCCCAAAGCCTAGCATAGTGGCTAGAACATAGTAGGCTCTCAATAAATATTTGGTGATTGATTGATTGATTAATAGCCATCCATTTTTCTTCTGTAAGAATTGGAATAATGTTTCTACCCAGATATATATTTTATAAAGTTTATTAGAAAGGGTAGACGATCAGTTTAAATCTCATCATTCCTATAAGTAACCTGACCACATGTTGCCTGGCCTGCCAGTCCCTTCCTCTTTCCCCTTCACCTGCCTGCTTCGCTCCCGAGTCCATTCCAAGCAAGAAGCCCCAGTAAAGACCTCCCCCTCACTTTTGTTCACTTATAGCACGTTCATGGATGCAAAATCTGGTGCAATTATGTTATGTCTGGAATGCTTATGGACAGGTCACACTACTCAGGAGGGGGAAGGGATGAATTTCTTTGACACACTTGGCCTTCTGGAGTATTCTGTTTCATGATAATGTCTTATTTGAACCACACGGCAATGGCAACTAGCATTCATAGGAATGGATATTGGATAAGTGGACCCTGTCCAAAATCACTAAAAATCAATCAATCAGACACATGTAGCATCAACTGGAGGGGAGCCAAGGAAGGACCAATTGGTCATCTGATTTATGAATTTATTTATTTATTTAAAAAAGCCAAAGAAATAGTTTTATATAAGTATATATAAATATATACATATAATGTACATATGCATATATATATTATAAATAAAATGCATCATATACATAAACAGAAACATATATACATACATATGGAACAAACAATGAAACTAGAACAATCTAAATAGGATTAAAATGATTTATGCAAAACTATAGTAAAACTTCTCTGTAGTCCTCCTTCCTCATCCACTCCCAGTCCCAAAGAGGGTGTATAGTGTCTCTTCTGGGCAAAGAAAAGATGCAGCCATTTCCCCAAACCCTTTCCATTCTGTTCCTCCAGGTTTCACCTTGAACAACCAGGTACAGCAGGCAATTGCTGTGCGCTATGGGGGCAGCTCTCTCAACATTCACTTTGACAGCTTCATTGCCTGCATGATGCGTCTCGAGAGTCTATTCAGTGAGTTTCCCCTTTTCCTTGTCCCACTCCCCATTTATGGAGGCAGGGTCCTAAGGTGGTACCTGCCACTTCCTTTGTGGGACTTAAATGTCAAATACAACCATGAAAATTTCCCACAAGTTGGGGAGAAAGCATAGGCAGAAAGGGCAAAGTATAGAACAAGTTGGGCAGATACTTTTTTGTAGACTGAGGTCCTGTGACTGCTTTTTCCTTCAGGAGAAGTGTTGGAATGATCATTCATTTATTCAACGGATATTTCCTGAGGCCATATATATACCTGTATATTGATAAATGCACATATGTGTGTATAAAGGAATATAGATGTATACATATATATGAATCTCTCTATCTATGTATATCCCTGAATTAAATATTCTGGATGATAGCTACATAGATGAAGATCCATTGAATATTGCCACCTATCTGTGTTACTTCACTGAATTATTTCTCCTCTATAGAGAAGTTTAGTTACTTTCCTTATCTCTTTAAAAACATTGATAGAGTACCTACTATGTTCTAGGCACAGTGTTAAATGCTTGTGAGAAATATTATCTCATCTGTAAAATGAGAGGTTTGGACCAGATGGCCATCAAGGTCACCCAGTTCTAGTTCCTATGATATCTTCTCTCTTGGAGCTTATAGGTATCTCAGACATGTTTATGACTTCCTGAAAGCCACTAGAAAGGTCATCCAGGTTTTTCATAGGATCTAGAATTGGAAGGGGCCTTAAGAGATTATCTGGTCCCTTGTTTCAGTTTTACAAATGAGATACCCAAGACCCAGAAGCTCACCTGAATTGGTCAACATCAATTAGGTAGTAAGTCACAAAAGTGAGGCTAGATTTCAGGGATCAGGGAATCCCATAAGTGTCAGGTGGACCTTTGCTTCCACTGGTTGCTTTATGAAGGTGGGATGGAAATCAGTGAGATGGTCAAAAGGCAGGCAGTCAGAAAGAAAGGAGCAGAGGGACCAGATAATCCACACCCTAGATTGTTGGCTTTGATTATGTAGAATTGATCAGAGGAGGATGCAGGAAAAACTTTCAAGCCCACAGAACTATTCACAAAGAAGAAGGCTAGATTTGCCCTTGGATCAAGATTAGAAAAGCCTTTGATTGTGGGATGAGGAAAGGAGGATGACAGCAGAGGTGTGGGTGGTCTAAGGCTTATCACTAGATGTCTAATTGCATTCTTTCTTTGACTCTTTAGAAATATTCAGTCTCTTGGACAAGGACCACAGTGGCACTGTCCACCTCTCTCTGGCAGAGGTAAATGGGATTAGATTGGCAGGACTCCGCTTGCCAATAGTACTTTGAAATGCCTAGATGAAAAGGGATGGTATAAATCCAACACTGTTTCTTCTTCATCCTTATCTCAATTCCAGAAGTCAAAGATGCACATTTTGGTATGGGTGGGATGGACAAGGCTAGAGTTCACTTCTTTTGTAAAAATATTTAAATTACATGTATTTTAAGCAAAGGCTACACCCCAAATTCTAAGCCATTTATAGGACATGCAGCATTGTGGTCACCAGCATTGGCATTAAAATTAAGTAGACACCTCCTGAAATAGCTTCTAGGTACTTTCCCAGTTGGTTAAAGGGTGGTTGATTCTTTAGTTTTATCAGCATAAAACTATATACGTTTTGGGTCAGCATAAAGCATATACGTTTTGCCTTCAGGAATATGTACTGGTCTTCCATCTCCTGGGTAAAATGTCCTATAAGTGATAGAGTAGAGATATACTCTAAAGAAGGTTCTGTAAAATAAAGTCTTTAAAAATGTGAAGAGAAAAAGAGGGAGAACCCTAAACATTGCCACTCCATATTTTTTAAATTAACAAGGATTTGTAAATGTTTGATTAAAAAAATAATGCCTAATACTTTGGCAGGCAGACAGGGCATATATAAAAGATATTTAGACACATAAATAAGACAGCTAATAATTCTAGTAGGTTACATTTATATAACACTTGAAGATTCACTAAATGCTTTTTTCACCATAGCTGGGTCTTATAGGTAATACAAGAGCTGTCTCCATTTCACAGATGAGGAAACAGAGACTCAGAAAGTGGAATGATCTGTCTAGTCATACAGTTTAAACTAAATGGTAGAACAAGGACCTAAACCAAAGTCTTTTGACAAGATGAAAATAAACAAATCAGACCATGTAAAATATAATGAGTTTAGTGTTCTGCCTGGGAAAAAAATTAAAGTGCCAATCTGGGGAGCCCATGAACATTTTCTAGGTGTGAAGTTATGATAGGAGGCATTGAAATGTATTGATTATCCAGACCCTACAGAAGGGAGCATTAACCCTTCTCCATGGAAGCTTCTAATTGAATTGAATAGTTAATGTAGAGACAGAGAGACTAGCAACTCGGTTTTATGGGTAATCACATCAAAGGATCTAGAATAAATTACATCACTCAATTTGCCTCAGTTTCTGCACTTCATTAACAGGAATATTACCATCCACTTATTGAACTGTGTCTTAAAGAATTCCTTTTTGATAATGTCAAGAAAATTGATGGAGAGATAGCTTTGGGATTTTCTAGGCATCCTATATCTTAATTTTTAAAATAGTTTAGGAGATCTCAATTGGTGTAGACCTACTATATGTCCAAGACTCATTTTTGTGAGTTTATGGCTTTAGCCATACATTATTGAAGGAGCTGTTAGTTTCTTATCATTCACTGAGCAATAAACCACATAGGCAGAGGATATGTAAAAAGCTCATGTACATTTGTAGTAGGGAACTATCTCTTTCCAAAAAAATCATGTCATCTGCCCTTGGTTGTAGTGGCCTCATTTAAAAAAAAAATAACATTGTTAATTGATATTTTTAACATTTACACTACAGTTCCTGCCTGAGATGCCCATCTGTGTAACAAAGGAAAACAGTTAAGCAGAACCAATGGTCAGGGAGACCACTAGTGCAGCCTTCTGTTCCTATAGTAGTCATGGTGAACCTTTTAGACACTGGGTGCTATGCTCTGTGCCCTCCTTCCCCCCCTGCCAATCTCTGAGTGCCAGGTGCACCCTGCCCCCTACCTCCCTTACCTCACACAGGGGAGGGAGGAAGTGCTCCCATTGAGTTGTTGGGAAGAGGAGCAGGTGAAGTAAGGAATGTCCTTAGTGAGTGTAGAGAGGGGTAGGGGAGTGGCCTGAATGCTCTGCTCCCCATCCAGCTCTGCCACCTGTGAGCTGTTCATTTTACCTGCTGTATGTTCCCATTGGGCAACCGGGCAGAGGGGCAGGAGATGTGAAAAAATGTCATCAGCCGTGGTGGAGAGGAGGAAGGAACAACTTTGCCCAAGTCCCTCTGCCTTTCTAGTCATGAACTCTAGTCAAGAACTCTGGTGTGGGTAGGGGAGGGCAGCATGTATGCTCACAGAAAGCACTATGCATGCCATCTTTGGCACATGTGCCATTGGCTCACCATCACTGCCCTATAGACTCCTACCTCTGTATTGAGAAGAAACAAAATGTTTCATCATTTGTTCTCTTGCATGAGTTGTCAGTTGCCAATGAATGTTTTTTTCATGGTGGTTCTTTTGATGATTGTGTACATTTTTCTCTTGTTTCTGCTTACTATATCTGTCTATATCAGTCTTCTTTGAATCCCTTATAATTGTCATTTCTTATGGCACAAGATTACTCCAAGCCATTCACACACCATAGTTCAGCCATTCTCCAACTGATGGATACTCAGTTTATGTCTGTTTATTAAAGTGCTTCTTTGAATACGCTGGTATAAATGGTAAGGGTTTAACTCTTCTTTCTCTTCTTTTCATAGTGGCTGTGTTGTGTGCTAGTCTGAGCCAACATCTTGGATGCCTCTGAAGCTCCTAGTCTGGAAGCCTCCTTCCACTCTTTTCCTTCATCTCACTTCACTCAAATTCCAGACTCAAATCATCAAATTAATCTGTTTTTACCATAGCAAGTTCATTTTGACCCACTATCCTAGAGCCATGTTGCTACATATTCCCTTTCCCCTTCCCCCTCCATCCCCCAGAATGTCCTTAGAATAGGACATTTTGGAGGGTTTTGGGTGATGTCTTCTCTGCCACCATTGGCTTGAGCCACCACTGGTTATATTATCCCTATGCACCCTCACTTGGTTTCAGGTTCCATTTAACCATTTAACATCAATTAATTTTTACACAAGAATATTTACTTCTTTTCTATTATAAAGATATTTTATTTTACCAATTATATGTAACAAAAAAATTCCACATAAGTTTTCTGAAGTTATATGATCCAAATTATCCCCTCTCTCCCTTCCCTCCCCTTTTACTTTGACCTGGGCTATACATATGTTATGATGTTTACTTCTAACATATAGCAAGAATAGAACATTTCTCCTCAACACCTTCGGGTACACCAATTCCTTTATCTCAACTTATTCTCTGGGGAAAGTGGGCTCAAACTTAACATATTTTTCTATATAAAACTAATCCTACTGTTCATGCCTTAGTCCCTGTTATAAAACATAACCTTTTAAAAAAGTTGCATTTTAAATCCTCAAATTGTTTTATACAAGTGACTCAGGAACCATCTCTCTCTTTCTTTTTTATCTCTCTGCTTCCTCCTCTCTTCCCCATCACCTCAAACCAAAGTATCTCAAATCTAAATCAATGAATGGGTTGGTGAAAAGAGAAATAAAGAAAAATATGCAAAAATGGTTCATGTTTTTTTCCCCTAATAAAGTGCACCCTAGGAGCCCCTTTAGGCTTTTTTGGTTTATAGGAAGGGAAGATATGTTTGGGAAATGAGAGATTTCAGTGCTGTCGAAAGATTGACAATGTAGATAGTTCCTTAGAAAAGGTGGAGCATGTTAAGGGAATCTGATATTAGCTGGAGATACTGTGGGACTACCATAGTGCTATTAACAGTAATCAAATATGGCTTCCTTGCTCTAAGATAAAGATGTTTTGATGTCTTAGAAGAGAGCGGTGGGCAATCAGGGGAAAGTGTGTGTGTGTGTGTGCTTCCTTTTGACTTCATGCCAGGAATGTTGAAATAGTGAGTGTATCAGCGCTTGCCAAGTCTGAAGGTAAATTCTCACGGAAGGGAATTCTTACCCTATAAATAACTAGAAGGGAAACCAATTCAGGTAATTTGTTATTTCAGCTACCACCTGAACACTGCGCTCTGTCTTAATGAGTAGAGGGTGGCCTTGTTTCCAAACTGGAGATGCAGGTCAATTCATCCTCTAGTCTATAATCTCTGAACAAGAACATCAAGGGGACCTCAGCTCATTATATCTGGGGATATAACCACATGGTGGTAGAGTTTTGGGAAACATCACCCTATATGAGAGCCCCTGGGACCTAGTTGGGAATTTTCGCTCTTTCTGCCTTCCAGCCTTATTTGCATATAAGGTATCAAGGAGGACATTAAGCAACACAGCTGCTTAGCCATTTCCAAAGCAACAGTTCCCATTTTACTCTGGGACTACTCTCTTATGTTGAGTCAGCAGAGAGAAGAGGCATTTGCCAAAGGGCTTACTTATCTCTCTTGTCATTAGTCAACAGAGCTATCAATTGTTAGCAGGCTATCCAATAAGGACAACAGCCAATTAATTTGTCCTCCACCCACCTGAATATGGTGGATAGTGTACCTGGTCAGTCACTATGGTAGAAAACAGGACCAGTTTTCCTTCCCTTTTAGTTTATGCTGCCTATCATTAATTCTGGATCCCCATTGTACAAAAGGCCTGGATAGGGTTCTTCCCAAAGCCCCCAACCCAACATACATCACTTCCTATGCCCCCTGCAAAGCCTTTGCCCCTGAGACTTTTTAAAGATCTCATAGCTTAGTTTCCTTCTTCTTGAGCTTTCCACTGGCAGCTTGTTTTTCTGTTGTTCTCTCTCTGCATCCCCTCCCTCACCAGGATAGAATTGTAAAGTTCTAGAGTCAGAAGGGACCCTTTTAAGTGCCCTGTGATGTTAGATGCTGTCTATCACCCTGGAGGTGGTTGGAACGTAATAGCTTGGGTCTCCAGAGGCATTCCCTCCACCATAGGATTCCCAAGGCACAATATTAATCATGTTGCCTTTCATGTATGAAGATTTCATATACAAATATAAAGCTCATGAGTAAGATGTACCCTTTGGGCTATTCCTTTTCCCCCTAGTCATGGGGATGGCTCTGTACTGATTCCTCCTGAACCTATCAAGCATTATACATAAATCTAGCGGAGATACAGAAGACAGAAGGTAGAAGGGGCATAGAGATGGGTTAAAGTGGAAGGCCTGTTTTATGTGCCTATAAAAGGCTTTAATGCTTTGGGAGGGAAGTGGTTTAGTCTAAGATAAAGATGGCAGTGTTATCTGGGTATTCCTCCCAAATCAAAATGGAGGTGGGGTGTGTCAGGATGGTGTGGTGGAAAGAGAGCTGGATCTGGAGAGTGAAGACTTGAATCGGGTCTTAATTCTCTACCATTTACTATGTCTGTATATAAGACCCCAGGCAAGTCACCTAATCCTTTTCAGTTATACTTTCTTAATTATATATATATATATATATATATATATATATATATATATTAGTTTCTTGATTTCTAAAACAAGAATAATAAGTATCATACTACCTCAAAGTGATGTTTTGGGGGAAAGCTTTTTGTAAAGTGTAAATGTGATCTACTAATGATAATAGTAACAGCAAGATGGCTCAGGGGATAGAGTTCTGGGTCTAGAGTTAGGAAGACTCATCTTTGTGAGTTCAAATCCAACCTCAGACACTTACTAGCTGTGTGATCCTGGACAAGCCACTTAACCCTATTTGTCTCAATTTCCTCATCTGTAAAATGAGCTGGAGAAGGAAATGGCAAACTACTCCAGTATCTTTGCCAAGAAAACTGCAAACGAGGTCAAGAAGAGTCAGATATGATTGAAAAGACTCAACAACAGCAACTGGGAATCAGGAAGACTCGAATTTGAACCTTGCCTCAGTCTCTTAATAGCTGTCTCTTAATCTCTCTGGGTCTCAAGTTTCCTCATATGTAAAATGGGGATAATAGTAGTCTGTCTCACTGGGTTATTGTGAGGACATATAAAAAGTGCTTTGCAAATCTTAGAAATATATTAATGTTATTATTATTGTTGTTAGTCCTGATGACATCTCCCATTGCCCCAGCTGAAAGATCAATCGTGAATAAATTCAGTAACAATAATTGCCATTTATCCTTATAATGAATTTACACTTAAGAATTTACAAAGTATTTTTACATACATAAATAATATTTGTGTGTGTGTGTTTGTGTGTGTGTCTGTGTGTGTGTGTGTGTGTGTGTGTGTGTGTGTGTACAGTTAGTTAGGTAGAACAGTGCAGGCAGGAAGACCTGAGTTTAATTCTTGCCTCAGACTCTTACTAGCTGTGTGACCCTAGGGTGATCACTTACCCTCTGCCTTAGTTTCTTCATCTGTAAAAAGAGATGAATAATAACAGCCTACCTCCCACGATTGTTGTGAAGATCAAGTCAGATAATATTTGTAAAGTGCTTGGCAAATTTTAAAGTGATCTTTAAGTGACTTATTATTACTATTATTATTAATTATGACTATCTTGATGAATCCTCCAGATAGTCTTAGCTGAAAGACCAGTTGTGAGTAAATTCAACAGTAAGAACAACTGACATTTACAGAGCATGTTAAAATTTGCAAAGCACTTTATATATTCTTGGCTCATATGAACCTCCTAACAATGCTGGGAAATAAATAGTATGACAGGTTTAAATATGTAGAAATAAAAATACTAGATATTATAAACCCATTTTTATAAGCATTGGATATTAGAGGTAAATATATAACATGTAAATAAAATTTAAAGTGAAAAAAGTATTTTTTAATTACATGTAAAAACAATTTTGAATATTCATTTAAAAATATTTTGAGTTCCAAATTCTCTCCCTCCCTCCCATTCCCTTCCATGAGAAGGCTAGCAATTTGATAAGTTATACATGTATATTCATGTCAAACACATCTATATTTTTTAACTCATTGATACTATTAGTTCCATGGCAGAAGCGCAGAAAGGGCTAGGCAACTGGGGTTAAATGACGTGCCCAGGATCACACAGCTGGGAAGGTACTGAGCTCAAATTTGAACCCAGGACCTCCCACCTCCAAGCCTGGCTCTCTCTCTCCACTGAGCCACCTAGCTGCACTGAAACATATTTCCACATATATCTTTTCCCATGCTTATGATTTCAGTGGTAAGGGGTAGGGAACTCCCTATAAGGAAATGTTCTCTGCCAATGCTGATGGTATCTGCTCCACAACCTATTGACTTAGAGAGCTGCATGGAGTATAAGAGATTAAGTTGTATTTGCCCTGGCCAAGGCAGCCAGTACATATCAGAAGCAGAATTTGAACCTGGGCCTTTCTCGCTCTAAAGCCAGCACACTACTCACCATGCCACAGCCACCTCACCACAGCTATTATTATCTTTACTTTCCAAATGAGCTTCATTTTTCCTGTATAGGTTTCATTTGTACAGAGTTGTCTCCATACTATTGTAAGGATAAATTTAGGGTTGTGACCTAATCTAAATTAATTTTTGGTTGCCAGGGAATATCCCAAATAAAATACCCAAGTCAGTTTGCAAATTTATGGTGGTTTAATTAATATAGAGGGAAGGAATTAAGGAGAATGGAGAGGGAAAAGGTGTAGGATTTCTCCTGCCTGGCTTGTGCAGGGGGAATTCAAAGTCCTCTACCATGAGGTCTCTGAAGTAGATTAGTGGCTTTCTAAGAGGATAGAAAGAATCAGCCTAAACTCTGAGAGGGCCCAGTAAAGATGCCTCACCTGAACTAGGCTACTCAGCTTCCTCCAGTATGGTATCAAGGAAAACTCATGCTAAACTCTGGTCAATAGCAGTTGCCACCCAAGATGCTGAAATGCTCAGTACGCTCCACCAGCCACCTCTCTGCCACCAAAGATACTGGAGAGAGAAAGTGATGCAAAATATATAGATGGTTTTTACATCACTTTCCTGTGTCTCACATGTACCAATGGTAGCTTAAGCTTGACTTAGGACAGCCCTGGGGCCTGTCAGCTGTTTCTGATTTGTCATTTGCCTGTCTGTCATAGGTCATCCTCCTAAATACTTAATCCTTAAGTATGGGTGTAGACATTCCTGTTTTTGTTAGACTAATTAGGGTGGAGTTATCTAAAGTTCACACTATCTCCCCCATTAGATGGCAGGACTTTACATCCTCAACACTTGCTAAAGTGCTGGGCACATAGTCAGTGCTTAATAAATGTTTATTGAGTAGAAATGATTGACTATAGTTGACTTTAGTCAAGACCCTTAACATCCAAGTTTGATTCCATTTTGATTGGAAATGGTTTACAAGATTCTTTCAAGCTTGAAATCCTTCAATCCAAGGCAATAGATAAACTTTCCTTACTTCCTGAGGCTTGTTTCCAAATTAAGAAACCAAGAAAAATAATACATGTATACCACATGGCCCAGGGACCCTTCAAGGACTTGGAGCTCACCTAGAACAGGTTCTTTTTGGATGGAGCTGGGAAGAATCTCATTTTAAAATTATTATATATTTATTTATTAAAAAACAACAACAACAACAATGCTTATCTGCCATCTTAGAATCAATACTGTGTACTGGTTCCATGGAAGAAGAGTGGTAAGTGCTAGGCAATGGGGGTTCAGGGACGTGCCCAGGGTCACACAGCTAGGAAGGGTCTGAAGTCACATTTGAATCCAGGACCTCTCATTTATAGACTTGGCTCTCAATCCACTGAGACACTAGTCACCCTGCTGTAATCTCTTCAATCTATCACCCTAACCCTGGAGTAAAATCCCAGGGAAAGCTCAATAATTTATGATTTTGGGGGGACAGCTGGGTGTCTTTGGAACTGATATCCAAGAGAAAAGGTAATGTTCACTTCTTTTAAAATTTGTGACTTTTAACTAAAAGTAGGCCAGAGGCATTAACCCCTGAAATAGACACTCCCTGTATACCATTTGCAGCAGGAGCAGCATGATGGATAGAATACTGAATTTGGAGTCAAGAGAGACCAGAGTTCAAAACCTGCCTTAGACACTTACTAGTTGTGTGACCCTGGACAAATCACTTAACTTCCCAGCCTCCTTATGGGAATGATTCTCTTATTCTCCAATATGAAAATAATAAGAGCACCCACTTCACAGGAGTATTATAAGATTCTAATGGAATAATATGAAAAATATTTTATAAACCCTAAAGTGCCATGGAAATGCTATCTCTTATTTTCATTTTTATTCTCGTGTGTATTGGGCATGGGATAGCCTTCATTTTACCATCCATCCATTTTTATGTGTGACATGGAAGGCCCATAGGAACTCAGGAACACATTCAAAACCCCAAAGCCTTTTGTAAAGTTAATTATACTTCCGCTGTAAAGAAAAGACACTTTGGGATACTACTCAGCAAGCACTTTTCATTTGCCTGAAACCTGCACTTTCTGAGAAACTCAAAGCACTTATCTTGGAAAGTCAACAAAGTCTCCATCTCCTGGCCTCTTGGGACTCTGCTTTGGTCCCTCCTCTACAGACCAGTCCTTTGTGGAAGACTAGCTTCTCTGAGAAAGCATTGTTGGTTGAGGAAATCTCTCTTTGGGAGACAAATAAATGCCTAGTTCTGGGATTTGCGAGCTCTGAAATTTTGAAATACTTGAACTCAGGATTAGAGCTGAGGCAATCCTCAATGGCATGAACACTCATTCTCAGGGCTGCAAGTCTCTGGTGCTCAGAACAAGAAATAGAAAGGCCAAAAGGAAGCAAGGAACTGGAGGTCCAGACACTTCCCCTACATCCCCACTCTCACCTCACCTAAAAGGCTTGCCATATACATCTCCAGCAAGTTGATGTTTTTGGCTCTTGGGATTGGGGGGTGGGAAATAGAGGAACCTCTAACTCCTCATCCCCACCTTTATTGCAATCTGATTTGGAAATCCAAGGGAGAGAGTGTGGGAAAAGAAAAGGGGAAAAGGGATGAGCCAAAATGACACGTCACCCCACCCCTTGGCCCCCCAAACTCCCCAGGTGGTATTGGGAGACATTGGAGAAGAGGTTTTTGGCATGCACTGAATATTGTGTCTAACTAGACTTGGTTAAAGGATTCTTAGAATCCTTTATCTTTCCCCAGCAGAGAGCATAGAGTCATGGATTAGCTTTCTTCTCACATCCACCTGCCCCATCAGGGTTTATTCTAATTATGCGTAATCACAGAAGCATCTTTTCACAGGCCTAGGAAAATCAGGCAAAATCAGACAGACAGCAGAGTCCACGGGAGGCAGGAGGCCTTTCCTTGGCCAATGACTTGATAAGATCCTATGCCTGTGGTGGGACTGACACCATGATGTTTATTCATTACTGATGGCAAGGAACACGTCTTCCTCTTCACCTGGGCAGGCTGGTTTATTCCCTCCATTCCTCCCTTCTTTCCCCTCCCCCTTCCTTTTTTTCTTTTCTTTTCTTTTCCTTTTTTTTTTGCTACTGGATTCTCTTCTAAGTGAGAAAATGATGTACACAGCCCCAGACACCTGCATACAAAATAAAGCATTTGTTTTCAGTGAGTTGTTGCTCTTGCTTCCACTGCACCTGGCTAGCCTTGACTTAATTTTACTTTTCTCACCCCAATCTATCAAGCTCTCAGTCTGACTGCTGTCTAGCAGCTCCTCATCTCGACACTGGCCAAATGCTGCGCCTCCCACACCACTGCCCCCCTCTCTTTTCCCATTGCTATCATAACAGTGCAGATCCTCACGCCTACTGGTCTGAACTGCCTCAATAGCCTCTTTACAGACCTTCCCACCTTGACTCTGGTCTGTACCAATCCACCCTTCAGACTAAGGCCACACTTTCTTAGGCGTCTTTCCGGTCATGTTATTCCTTTGTCCCCAAAACTGTCAGTGATTCTGTGTTACCTAGAAGGTAATGCTCAATCTATATTTATTGCCCTCCACAATATTATACCATCCTATTTCCAGGCACATTTCATTCTACTCTCCGCCATGTGCTTTATGCTTTAATTAACTAGACTACTTACCTTTCCTCCGCCTCCATACCTATTCTGCATTGTCCTATTTCTGTGTCCTGGTATACACTTTGCTCCTGGAATGCCTCACCCCACCTTCTCTCTGTTCTTGTTCAATTAAAACTGTAATGTGTGAAGTGAACACGGTTAAATTTAATTCCTTACTGGCTATCTACAAGGCACTATGCTAGATGCTGGACATACAAAGAAACACAGAAAAGGAATTGAAAATAAAGGCAAGGAGGGACAGAACTGTCCATGTGTGGCCATTAAGATAGATACCAAGGAGAGCGACTATTCAGTGGAAGAAGGATAGCAGTTAGGACACCCTGAAATGATCAGAACACAAAATCTGACAAAGGAATCAATAATTAGACCCAAAGTCTTAAGGATCTCTATAGATAAGTTCAAAAAAGTATGAGTAACAAGCAAGATGAACCAGAAGTTCAATTGCAAGGAGGCAAATTTGACCTCATGAGTATCACTGAGATTTAGAGGGATGAGAATTTATAATCTATATCTATATATATCTTGTTTAAAAGAAACAAAAAAGCGAAAAGATACAGCATATTACACAAAAATCAGAATTTTTGCTTTGTTTTTGTTTTTATCGACAGGATGGTAGACCAGGAGGACAGTGGCGTATGGCCTTGACTTAATCATGAACCTTTTATTCTGGTTGACCCTAGCTTCATTTTAAAGTATTTTAAGGGAGAGAATCTTGAGATTGAGACTCATAGCAGCACACCAGTTTCGAAAAAGGTCCTGTGGAAGACTGTAATCAGAAGGCAAAAGGAATTTCCTAACCTTAAGTCAGATCGATGTCTAGGACCACAGATTTCATATCAGCACCAGAAATAGACAGTTAAAAGGATAGGTTTGATTTTTGTCTGTGGCACCAGGACTGTTTTTTTTTTTTTTTACTATTTGGCTAGTCTGGTGGCTCATAGCCTCAGCCATTAGGTTGTAAAGGAGCCCATCCTTAGTTTGTTGGAGCAAAGCTTTCTGTTTTTAGGAATATGGGAGGGGAGACACACACACATACATACACACACACACACAGACAGAGACACAGAGAGAGACAAGAGAGGAGAGAGAAGAGACAAGAGAGGAGAAAGAGAGAGAGAAGAGAGAGGGAGAGTTGACTTTGAAAAGGTGAAGCCCAAAACATGGTAGCATCAAACAGTTCATAAAGCAGAGATGCTTTCCAAAGACTGAGTGATGTACAATGGAGAGTGGAGATGAGAAACTCTGTACAGAGGTGGTGCTCAGTGGAAAGCAGAAAGGAGGCATCCAACCCAGAGATGATGTGATCCATAAAGATTGATGTGATGATGTTAACAGAGGACATTGGAATCTCTGCATTGGTGGTATGAATTACCTTGGCCATCTGTGTACCCTGACTATATGGGATAACTAACTACATGGGGGAAATGAGTATTTTTTTCTACACATGTATTTTCCTTCACTAATGGCATGGTAATCTGTGGGAGAATCCATTCTACATATATATGGAGGATATTCTCATTTCCCTGTTTTGCTGTTTGATGCTATATTTTTAATTTGAGCTAAGTGTGAAGAAGAAAATTCATTACACTGTCAAAATTCTAGAATATATTTTTAAGAGAATAGCTAGAGAAAATCTAGAAAAAAGAAACAATGGTCATATAGAATTATAATGACTTCATCAAAAACAGATCATGTAAGAGCAGGGGTTCTTACCCTGGGATCCTGGGGTCTGTGAACATGGAGGGGAAAATGACATCTTTATTTTCAGTAATATTTAACTGAAAAGTAGCATTTCTTTCAATTGTTTAAGAACGCTTCTTTGAGAAGGAGTTCATAGACTTCACTAGACTACTCTACAGGTCTATGGCTCACAAAAAATTTTAAAAACCTCAGTGCTAGGCTACCAACATTTCTTTTTTCTAAGGGCACTTGATTGGTAAATCAGGGGAACTTCATAGATAGAGCTTACTGGGATTGTAGAGGAACACTTGAGATATAGTTATTTATATGTCACATTATATATATATCATATTTATGTCACATTTCATAGTAGAATGTGTTACTTGAGGACAGGGACCGTTCTTCATTTTGTTTTCATGGCTCCTGTGCTTAGTTCAAGGTTTTTCCATAGTAATGCTTAATAAATGCTCAATGAATCAATGAGTAGAATGCACAAATCTTATTCAGACAAACTGCTCTCTAGCCTTACCTTACCTTTCTTGTAATTAAGAAGTTTATTTTTTGAGCCCTAGGGTAAGACTTTACATTTATCCCTATTGAATTTCATCTTACTTGGATTTGGTTCAAATTCTAGGTTATCATGAAATAGTCAACTAATATAAGATATTTCTTCATTTTGTGCTGCCAAAGCAAGCACACATAAAAAAATATGGAATGCTTCACAAATTTGCATGTCATCCTTGCGCAGGGGCCATGCTAATCTTCTCTGTATCATTCCAATTTTAGTATATGGGCTGCTGAATTTAAATTGCAAAGTTTAAATTTCTTCTAAGAAGAATTTTAGGTTAAGAAACATGATACCTCTCTGAATCCAGAAACTGAACTGGTTGGAGAAGACACCATGAAGATGCCTCCAGACCACAAGCTGCATGAGAAGATCAAGAATGAACTTTGCGTGTGGTTGATTGAACATTTATTTGTATGTATACTTTCATGCCAAAGGGGACTGCCCCTTAACTGGTTTTTTGTCAATGTCTCTAGAAATTATTGGTTTTGTTTTTTTTTCCTCTTATCCTCAAATTGTTGATTGTTTTCATGATCCTTTTGGGGAAAATCTTTTCCCAACAAGATCAAATGAAGAAATGTAAAAATAGAGATTTGAACCCCGGACTTCAATTCCCAGAAGTCCTTGATAGCTCCCAGAGTTCCCCATAATCCCAGGTGAGGTCCCCATCTGGGCCGTGAGCAGAGAGGGATATTTAAACTGACTTCTTCACTCTCTCCCTGCTTCTGCTTCCAAGCACATGCATCCCTCAAGATGTAGTAAGTGAAATTAATTAAAAATTAAATTAAAAATGCCTTTTGGCCCTGCTAGGCATGTGCTTTCTTATCTTGTATTTTCTTTATTTCTTAATCTTTAATAAACCTCTAAAAATATAATACTTTTAGCAGAGAAACTAATTTTAATCATAACAATTTGTAATATAAGATAGTTGGATTTGATGGACTCTAAGGTCCCTTCAAATTCTAAAAATCTGTTTCCCTTAGTAGGGGAGCCAGGATTTGAATTTAGGTTTTGTTGCAATAGTTCTGATGCCTTGTTATCATGTGAACACATCGCCAGTAGAGGGCAGGGATATGTCCACAAAGGTCCATTTTTGACTCAAATATGACAGTGTAACTAATATGACTGCCTTTGAAGCTCTGGCCTTAAGCAAGCCACTTCACTTTTGGGAGACTTGACTTCCTGAACTGTAAGAAGAAGATAACCCCTTAAGGTCACTTTCAGCTCTAAGTTCTATGATTCCATGTACCTTGATTAAAGGTGAATCGAATAAAATTAAACAAGGAAAGAAGAAAGCATGAGGCAGAGACCTTGGCTTCTAAAGATACTCAAGGATTATTTTTCCTTTCCTCCTTTTTCTTAAGCATCATTAGTCAAAATCCCTGGTCACCAGTGCCAGACAGAGAACTCTCTGGAATAGGAAGTAAGTAAAACCAATTAGGAGCTTTGTAGGGGTCAGCTAGGACAACTGTTGAGTAGATCAAAGAAGTAGCAGAGTTAAATTGTTGTCTCTTCACAGAACCATGAATGAAACTTATACTGCTGACCTACCTGTGTTAAACCTCAAACTCCCAGATCTTTTATCAGTTGAACTGCTGTCTAGTGAGGCTTACCCCAGCTTGAGCTTGTTTTAATCCAAGTAATAATAATGATGATGGTGATAGTAATAATAATAATATCTAGTATTTATATAGCACCTACTGTGTGCTGGACACTGTGCTAAGTATTTTACAATGATCTCATTTGATCCTCACAACTCTGAGAAGTAGATACTGTTATTGTCACCATTTTACAGATGAGAAAACTGAGACAGATGGAGATTAAGTGATTTATTGAGGGTCACAAAGCTAGTGTCTGAGTTCAAATTTTAACTCAGGTCTTCTTAATTCCACTGCACCACCAGGTCTACCATATATCTCTGGGACACTCCTCCAGAGAGCTTTCAAGTTGAAAATCAAACTCTAAAATGACTAATCTTTTGTTCTGGCAACTGAACTACTTTTCTAAATCAAGGCATATCTGTACATTCTTCCAGTTATTAAGAAGATTGAGATAGTCCTTTAAAATGAAAAAGGTTTCAATGTGAAAATAAAGAATAAGTAATTTTTTAAAAACCCTTACCTTCCATATTGGAGTCAATATTGACTCCAAGGAAGAAGAGTGGTAAGGGCTGGGCAATGGGGGTTAAGTGACTTGCCCAGGGTCACACAACTGGGAAGTGTCTGAGGACAGATTTGAACCCAGGATCTCCCACTTCTAGGTCTGGCTCTCAATCCACTGAGCCACCCAGCTACCCCAAGAATAAATAATGTGAAGAAACAAAGAAATTCTGGCCAAAATCAAGAAGTTTGGAGGATAATACATTGTTGGTAGAATTGTGAACTGATGCAATCATTTTGAAGAGCAATTCAGAATTGTATCCAAAGAGTTATAAAATGGTGTATAAACTTTTTAACCCCAGTGGTACCACTGTTAGATTGATTTCCTAAGGTTATCAAGGAACAAGGAAAAGAAATTATATGTCCTAAAATATTTATAGCAGGTCTTTTTATGGTGGCAAAGAACTGGAAACTGAAGGGATGACCATCAATTGGGGAATGGCTGAACAAGTTGTGGTAAATGATTGTGATGGAATGCTATTGTGCCCGAAGAAATGATAAACAAGTTGATCACCAAAAAAAAAAAACCTGGAAAGACATATGAAGTGTTGCAAAGTGAAGTGAGCAGAACCAGGAGAACGTTGTACACAGTAACAACAATAATATATGATGATCGACTGTGAATGAATGAATTATTATCAACAAGGCAAAGATCCAGGACAACTCCAAGAGACTCATAACAGAAAAGGATATCCATTGCCAGAGAAAGAATGCAGATAGAAAATACCACTCTTTATTTCTCCCATGAATTATTCTTTAGCTTAAGCAGTATGTATCTTGTTTCCCAATATGACAAACAGGGAAATACACATTATATGATAACTATATACAACCTATATCATATTACCTGGCTTCTTGTGGAGAGAGGAGAGAGTGGAAAGGAGGGGAGGAGGGAAAGAATAACATAGATTTTTGGACATAGCCAATGTGAACATTTGTTTCTCTTGGTTAAACATATTTATTGCAACTTATTACACATTTATAACAAATCATGTATTATTGTTATTGTTCTGTTGCTAATTGTTGTGTTATACATACATATATATATGGGTGTAACTCAAAGAAGTTGGGAGGGGAGAAGTGTGTTACACTAAGGAGGATTGGAAGGAGGACTGAACAGCTGGAGCTGAATAATAAAGATAAGACTCTGCTTGAAGATTTAGGAACCAGAGTTACTGAGGAGACAGATGCTGCTTATTTCCTAAGGAATGGCAGTGGAAATCTTTTTCAGGTAAAAGATCATCCAATAAGAGTGAAAAGAGTGAAGGGGTGGTTGGTTACTCTTTTGGAGGGCACTTCTGCAACTATTCAATTCAATTCAAAACACATTTATTAAGTACCTGCTCTATGCCTGGCACTGGATAAAAATCTGCTGTCTTTGCTAAGGCTTCCCTGACCTCCTCTAAGTCCCAGCTAAAATCTCACCTCCTACAGGAAGCCTTTTGGAATCCCCTTTAATTCTAGTGCTGTCCTTCTGTTGATTATTTTCATTTCCAATTTTCATTTGTACGTGTCTTTTTTTTTGTATATAGTTGTTTGAATGTTGTCTCTCCCACTAAACCGTGAGCTCCTTGAGAGCAAGGACTGTCTTTTGCCTTTCTTTCAATTCTGTTTAGCAGAGAGCCTAGCACATAATTGGTGCTTAAAAAATGTATGGGCTAACTATCTGGTAGGATCAATATTCCTAGGGCCCTACTTTATAGTTTTTCTAAGGGGTGCCTTTATCCTATATAGATGAGGTTAGTGTCTTTTTTTCTTTCCTTAAGAGGTATTGGAACCTCTCCTTGACATCGAACTGGCTCAGATTGTTGGTGTTGGTTCCACTTCACCTGAGCATAAAACTGTGAGGTTTTCCATCTCCATTTTAGAGGCTTCTGACCATGGACCATCAGCTCGAGACACACCAAGAAGCTGTGCTCTGCTGAATCGACCTGCTGTCCTCACTGCCTCACCTTGTCAAATGTGCCTCCAGTGCTAGATAAAATTTACCTTCCAGTGATTGGCTCATTTTGTCCCAGTATTGAATCTAAGCTACCAGGGCATATGCCTTGGTCAGACCCAATGTCAATCAACAAGTGTCTAGGATGTGACCAAGAGTCTCCCAAGAGCTGTCAAATTTGATGACCATAATCTACTGCTAATGAATTATATAGGCACAAATAACACTGAGAGAAGGAAATAGGAAACACTGCTATATATAATGATTATTCTTGGTAAAGGAATGCAAAACTTTAGGGAAACAGCACAGAAGATATTTCTATCATCATTTCTCCCAAAAGGAAAGAGGTTCAGAAGAGACTGGTTGAACAGGATGCTGCTAGGCAATCCTACTATATTCCCCTTATCAACTCACCATCCTGCTTGACCAAAATTTCTCTTTTCTCCACAAACCTCCCATGACTCTCCTCTTGGTCTTCCTTTCTCACAGCACAGAACCTTGTCTCATATTTTACAGGAAAAAAATGAGTACATTTGCCACAAACTCCTTTTCTCCCTTCTTCCACATCTCCTATCGCTCATATGCCTTTTTCCCACTCTTTCTTTCTTCACCCCTGTCTCACTTGATGTAGTCTTATTCCTTTCCAAGGTTAACCCCTCTACTTGTTCAAGTGACCCCATTCCATCCTGTCTCCTTCAACAGATTATCCCTTCTGTCATCCCTGCTCCTTTACTTATTTTCAATCTCTTCCTGTCTACTGGCTCATTTCCTACTGCCTACAAACATGTCCATGTCTTCTCTATCGTGAAAAAACCTTCACTTGACCTTTCTATCTCTACTAACTAGTATCCTATATCTCTCCTGCTATTTGGAGCTAAACTCCTTGAAAAAGCCTACAAGAGGTATTTCACCTTTCTTCTTAAATTCTTACAATCTGGCTTCTTACTTTATTATTCCATCAAAACTACTCTCTCCAAAATTCCCAATGATGTCTTAGTTGCCATATTAAATGGCTTTTCTTAATCCTCATTCTACTTGACTTCTCTGCGGTCTTTGATATTGTTAATTATTCTCTCCATCTTGATATTTTCTTTTTTCTTGGTGTTTGGGTCTTCACCCTCTTCTCATTTTCCTTCTATCTGGATACTTCTTCTCTGCTTTCTTTGCTGGATCCTCTTCCATCTATGTCCTGGAACCACAGGTGTCTCTCAGGGCTCTGACTCCCTCTTCTCCCTCTACACTACTTTATTTAATGATCTCATAAACTCCCAGCTATTTAATTAACATTTATATTCTGGTGATTCTCAAATCAACTTATCCCCACCCAAACTCTATGGTGACCTCCCATCTCACATCTCCAATTACCCTTTAGATATTTTAAACTGGAAGTCTAGAAGGCATCTTAAACTCAATAAGTTTCAAATAAAACTCATTATCTTTCTCATAAACTCTCTTTCCTCTCCTACTTTACTTATTACTTCAGAGGGCAAGTCCATCCTCCCCAGTCCTTGGGTTTGCAATTTAGGAGTCATTCTTTTTTTTAAAATTATTTTTAATTGAAAATTTTATTTAATTAATTTAGAATATTTTCCCATGGTTACATGATTTATATTATTTCCCTTCCCTATCCCCCCCCCACCCCATAGCCGACATGTAATTCCCCTGGGTTTATATGTATTGTTGATCAAGATTTATTTCCATATTATTGATAATAATTGCATTAGGGCATTCATTTAGAGTCTACATTCCCAATCATTTCCCCATCAACCCATGTGATCAAGCAATTGTTTCCTTCTGTGTTTCTACTCCCACAGTTCTTCAGATGTGAGTGGCATTCTTTCTCATAAGTCCCTCAGAATTGTCCTGGATCATTGCATTGCTGCTAGTAGAGAAGTCCATTACCTTTGATTGTACCACAGTGTATCAGTCTTTGTGTATAATGTTCTCCTGGTTCTGCTCCTTTTGCTTTGCAATAATTCCTGGAGTTCATTCCAGTTCATATGGAATTCCTCCAGTTCATTATTCCTTTGAGTACAATAGTATTCCATCACCAACAGATATCACAATTTGTTCAGCCATTTTCAATTGAAAGGCATTCCCTCATTTTCCAATTTTTTGGCACCACAAAGAGTGTGGCTATAAATATTCTTGTACAAGTCTTTTTCTTTATGATCTCTTTGGGGTATAAACCTAGCAGTGCTATGGCTGGATCAAAGGGCAGACAGTTTTTTAAAGCCCTTTGGGAATAGTTCCAAATTGCCCTTCAGAATGGTTGGATCAATTCACAACTCCACCAGCAATGCATTAATGTCTCAATTTTGCCACAACCCCTCCAACATTTATTTCTTTCCTTTGCTGTCATGTCAGCTAATATGCTGGGTATGAGTTGGTACCTGAGAGTTGTTTTGATTTGTGTTTCTCTAATTATAAGAGATTTAGAACACTTTTTCATGTGCTTATTTATAGTTTTGATTTCTTCATCTGAAAATTGCCTATTCATGTCCCTTGCTCACTTATCAATTGGGGAATGACTTGATTTTTTTTATACAATTGATTTAGCTAGGAGTCATCCTAGATTACTCTCTATCTCTCATCACACTACCCCCACCCCAATCCCATGTCCAAATTATTGCCAAAGCCTATCAATTTCATCTTTGGAACTCTCTAAGATGGGTCTCCTCTCCTCTGTCATCTCTGCTACTGTCAATACTATAGTGTAGGCTCTCATCACCTCTTACCTCAACTATTGCAATAACCTGCTGGTGGGTCTGCCTGACTCTAATCTCTCTTCACTCTAATATATCCTCTATTCAGCCATTAAAGTGATCTTCCTAAAATAAATTTAATCCCTTACTCAATAAATTCCAGTGGCTTCCCTTTGCCTCCATGAACAAATATAAAATGCTCTGTTTGGCATCTGAAGTCCTTCTTAGCCTAGCCCCTTTCTACCTTTCCAGTCTTCTTACATCTTTATCTTCAAGATGCATTTGACCCAGTGCTACTGGCCTCTTGGTTATTTTACAAACAACATACTCCCTCTCTCAGTGCCAGATGTTCTCTCTGGCTCTATCTTCTGTGCTTGGAATGCTTTCTCCTTTGCCTCACCTACTGATCTCTCTGGATTCCTTCAAGTTCCAACTAAAATTCCAATTTCTATAGAAAAACTTTCCCAATCCCCCTTAATTCCAGTGCCTTCCATTTTAAATTATTTCTTATTAATCAGAGGCCTGGATTCAACATCTCTCTATTGTGGGGCACTAAAAGTAGGGGAGTCTTGGATTGTTAGCTAAGGAACACTAAGTGGTTTGGGGTGCAGGGAAATTTTTGGCATTTTTGGTTTAGAATATTGTGTCAGAAAATAGGATTTGGGTTTCTGGACCACAATTTAGAACAGATAAGGAATCCTAGAGTTTGAAGAGACTTCAGGGGTCTTCTTGGACCAACCCACACCTAAAAAAAGAGCGCCCTTTACAAAAAATCCTGTTGTTGCCTAACAGTGACTTACAGGTTCAAGTAAGGGGAACCTGCTGCTTCTTGAGGCAGTCCATTCCACTTTTGGACAGCTCCAACCAACTGTTAAAGGATGTTTTCCCTGTCACTAGGTTTAAATTTGCACCTCCCTGAAGCTTGGGCCATTGCTCCCCAGTCCTACCCTTTGTGGAAAGCATTGGCTTTTTATCAAGAATGAAGTGTACCTTATAAGAGATGATAAAAATATATTTGTCTGGAATTTTGAAAATCTAATTAAAGGGGTTTAAAAGTGAGGAAGAAAGCAGAAAATTGCTGACATAAATCTGCCAAGCTATATGCCCTCAAGGGCAGCTAGGAAATAGGAAGAACTATGGTAGACATGCCCAGAAATTCATAAGAGACAAACTCTGAGAAAGGTGTCAACAATAAGTCTCAGATCTCTACATGTAAATATACAAAGCAGATTCAGATACAGCTTGTAGATATAGACTTAACTTCAGATGAAGATATAGATCAGGCCACCAGGAAATGAATATCTTCAGGAATTATTCTGGCAAAAACAATCTATTCAAGGGACCAAGAGTGTAAGATTCGTATTAATAGAGGAGGCATCTATAGTGATGAAATTGTAACCTTTCCTCCATTCCTATGCTTTAGAGTTAGAAGTGACTTGATACCATCTAGTTCATCTCACCCATTTTACAGATGGGGAAACCAAAGTACAGAGAGGTAAAGTGACTTAGCCATCATTATTCAGGGACCAAATAGCGGATTCTGTGTTTGAACCTAGGTCAAACCCAGCATTTTTCTCCACAAAAAGGTAACTTTTATCTGTTGTATATATACATACATATATACATAAAATCCCATATGGACAGCATATATGCACATGTAGGAATATATAGAAAAGATATATGCAAAACATATTTAAATATAACATATATGATCATGTGATATTAATGTAATATATAAAATGTGTTCCTACATAAAATGCTTATACATATATAGATATGCTTTACCATTTATATTTCAGACTATGCAAAAGATAGTAAAAGACTCCTTTAATGTCTTAGATTTGATGCAAGGAGATTGGTAATCATAGAATAATTATCTTTCCATTCTGTTTTACCCTCTACTGATTCATTAACTGGGAGATATCTATCCCTTGCTTTGGTGGGAGCCAAGGAATAGAACAGTCTAATTTTTAAAAGAATAACTTTTTTAGTTGCTGCCCAGTTTGAGTGAAAAACAGACAGATTTGAGAACAGATCTTTGAGTTTGACATTAGCCTCCTCATCCAGAGAGGAAGGAGGGGTGGGGAAGGCACCCTACAGCCATAGAATCTCTGCAGAGTGCCCTTTATGGGAAAGGTCCCTGGGCTACTGTTTGGAAATGTTCCTCCGGAGTGGAAAAGCAATCCAGGTGCATGGCTGGATGGAGTTGCAGCATGCCTCCTGCTTCCACCTGTACTCTGAAAACATTTACTAATTAATTTTCTGAATTACACAACAGAGTACTTCCTAATTACATGGGGGAAGCACTAGCCGCTATAACAGGGCCTTTATCTATTGAAGGAATGCTTCTAGAAGATAATCTCTTGGCAAAAAAAAAAAAGACAAAAAAACCCTAGCAAGAAAGACAAGCTCATGGCATAATTGACAGGGGCCTTGTCTCAATGAGCACAAGCTGCCCACTGACCCAGGAAGCCCATCACTAGCTCTGAGCTGCTCCTAGGAAAAGGCTTTAATGGAAACTTTGCCAACTGTGTAAACAGCAAGACAGAAATGTAAATAATGGCATGCAGAAACGATGCAAACATAATTACAGCCCAATATTACGGGGAAAGGAGACAGGCTGGGGACCAGCTAAAGTCTGTGATTGCTTTTCACAATGATAAGAGGGTCTGCAGTGATTAGGAAAGAAAGACTATGAGTTACTTATCCTGCTTCTCAGGCTGCTCCTAATTTGGGCTGCACATGGAGATGGGTGATTTCACATTATGTTTTATTATCTAGGCGGTATTGTTATCAGGATCTGGGGATTCTTGACATCTTGGTATCAATTAAAAATGTGGTACTGCTACCTAACCTGGGGATGTTTCATGTCCACAATGCTTGGCTATTTATGTAACGGATGAATATTCATGCTATGTAATTTATTAGAAGCAATATGTTTTAGAAGTGAAAGAGCATGAACTTGTAGCTGCAAAACTTTGGGTTGTGCCCCAGTTCTATTAAATATTTATTAGTAAGATGACTGTAGACTCTTTTGAGCTCTCTTTCCTCATTTATGAGTTGGAGATCCTGGGATGATAGATGGAGAATTTGAAGGAAGCTTAGAGGTTCTTTTGTTTATGATTCTGTGACTTTTGCAAGGCATCATTGAGGTTTGGAAGTTCAGATAGACAATTTCTATGATAAATCTATGTTTGGACATCTACAGGCAGTCCTCAAGGGGTAAAAAGCCATCTGAGGGAAGTTCTCTGGAATCCCCTCAACTGACTTCCCTCCTTCCCCTAGGCAAAGTCCTATAACTTTTTAATAACCTTGGGCAAAAGATCTACATTGGGTTCCTGATCCTCCCCACCCAGAGATAAACTTAACTCAGACTTCTTGGTGGCTGGGGGCGGGGAAGGGGCAGATCAGCTTGGTAGATCAGTGAATTGAGAACCAGGCCTGAAGACAAGAAGTCTTGGGGGGGGGGCAGCTGGGTAACTCAGTGGATTGAGAGTCAGGCCTAGAGATAGGAGGTCCTGGGTTCAAATCTGCCCTCAGACACTTCCCAGCTGTGTGACTTGTAACTGCGAAAATGTGGGTTTCAAGACTGTGAATTGCCAAAACTGTAAAGGTTTCAGCCAAACTGTAAAGATAATTTTTAGTGTCTTGATTTAAATAAAAAATAAGTGGTCGCCATGGGAAAATTCCCAAATATGAAAATACCCAAGTCAGTTGAGTTTTATGAAGATTTTAATTAATACAAATGAAGGAATTAAGGGAAGGGAGAGAGAGAAAGTAAGAGAAAATGGTAGAAAGGGCCTAGGCCTGAGCCTTAAGGGAGACTAGTCAGTCTTTATCACTCATCACAAGATTGTCTTCAAGCTGGGTTCTTCCACTCTGAACTGAAATTTGCCTCCAAACTGAATTCAAATTGTAACTGAATTCAATTGCCCTGAACTTGTTCCTTCACTTCTTTTTAAAGAGATTTTTCTCTTATGTCACCTCCCCTAAATTTTCATGTCTACTAATCACAGTAGACGCTTTTTCCCAGGACTGCCCATTCTTAGTTCACACCATTCTTTAGTTCTTATCTTCTCTGGGTAGACTAAAACTTCACACCTCTTTGCTAAGCTTGCCCTTTGTAAGTTGCCTTTTTGTGATTAATTTAACCTTTATATGTACTTAGCACCTTTTTTTGTATTAGATCTAAAATAGACCACCTAGCTTAGGGTTTTTGCTTCACTATAAGTATGAGCTGGGGACTTTTCATTGTTCAGTCAGGAGTTTACAACTTTATCTTCCCCTAAGGCATTGTCTGAGCAGGGTGGAGTAATTTTAAAAGTTCTCAATATGTTCCTGACCAAGTACCTACATTGTTAAAATGGGGAATAGCTTAATCAAATCTTCTGAAGTAGAGTCTGAGCAGTTTTAAGATTCATAGACCCTGGGCAAGTCACTTGACCCCCATTGCCTAGGCCTTACCACTCTTTTGCCTTGGAACCAATACACAGTATTGATTCCAAGACAGAAGGTAAGGGTTTTAAAATAAAAAAAAGAGGTCTTGGGTTCAAATTTGGTCTCAGATACTTCTTAACTGTGTACTAATACCATGTATCAGTTCCAAGACAGAAGATCAATTAGAGCTGAGCAATGGGGATTAAGTGACTTGCCCAGGGTCACACAACTGGGAAGTGTCTGATTCCAGATTTGAACCCAGGACCTTCTGTTTCTTCCACTGAGTCACCTAACTGTCCCTGAAAGTAAGGGTTTAAAAATGTCTAGGTCAGTTCCTGATCTTGGCTCCCAATAGGTCTGGTTGTTGGTATGGAAGTGTGTGTGTGTGTGTGTGTGTGTGTGTGTGTGTGTGTGTGTGTGTGAGTGTGTGTGTGTGTTAGAGGTAGTGATGGTGATAGTAATGGAAGCTTCTCTAATTCCACTATTATCTTGGACCAGAATGGAGGTTAAGTAATTACTTGACCATAGGAAGTAAAAGAAAGAGGCAGGATTTGAACTCAGGTTCTTTGGCTTTGAATAGACATGTTTTTTTTTGTGTCATGCTAATATTCCCCATGTTGCTTCTCAGGATTGTGAGGAATAAATAGATTATATGCTCTGAAACATTATATAATTGTTTTCTCAACAGTGTTCTGATTGACCTGTTAACCTCATTTTTTGGCATGGCATGGACCTATTTGGCATGGACCTATTCACACAGGAATCTAAGCTCAATCATTCACCAAATTCTAGGTCCAGTTGCTTTTCCCTGAGTATTCCTTTTTCTTTTCTTTTTTTTTTTAACCCTCACCTTCCATCTTGGAGTCAATACTGGGTATTGGCTCCAAGGCAGGAGAGTGGAAAGGGCTAGGCAATGGGGGTTAAGTAACTTGCCCAGGGTCACACAGCTGGGAAGTGTCTGAGACCAGATTTGAACCCAGGACCTCCTGTCTCTAGACCTGGCTTTCAATCCACTGAGCTACCCAGCTGCCCCCATTTCTTATGCTGAGGATACTCAGAAAACAGAATCAATTGAATTGTATATTTATAACTAGTTTTTCATACGGAGCAGAATTCTGAATTTGGAATCAACAAGACCTGTATTCATATCCCATCTTTGACTCTTCTTACCCAATATGTCACCATGGGCAAGTCACTTAATTTCACTGTCTGTTTTCTCATCTGTAAAGGCTTTGTGATAATCAATAAAGATGTAAAAAAAGGTTACATTCTTTTCAAATGGCTTGTTTATACTCACCGAACCAACACTGAATTACTCTTTAAACTTCTGGGACTTTCTGACATATCCTGATTGTGCCCAATTTTTTTTTTGGGGGGTGTGTTTATAGACTTTTTTGAGCAGTACAAGCTGTATATGCTTTATACAAAGTGGAGAAACATGTGACTGGCTTACCTTTGTAGATGTCACTGGTCTTCTCACTTTTTGGTAATGAGTGTGTGCTGCCTTTTAGTTAGAAAGATGGGATCAGGTTGTACCAGAGGGGAAGCTGATGACTAGTAATTTGTGTTTCACTTACTGTGAAGCTTCTGGATCAATTAATTATGGATTTTATCTAGACCTTCTGCTATATCTTTTTTTTCCTACCTTTACCTTCTGTCTTAAAGCTGGTATTGGTTCCAAGGCAGAGGAGTGGTCAGGGCTGGGCATCTGGGACTAAGTGACCTCCTGAGAATCACACAGCTAGGAACTATTTGAGATCACAGTTGAACCCAAGACTCCCCATCTCTAGATCTGGCTCTCTGAGTCACCTACCTGCCCCTTGCTTTATAGTTTTACAGAGAAACTAGAGCTGGCTACTTCTTTTGATCTATGTAGCTTTTCTGTTATTGATCATACTAATGGCATGCAAACTTTCTATTTTGTTCTTTTATTCAAATTGTGTTTTTATTGTATTGCACTTCTTTTGACTATAAAGATGATATAAAATTTTTTTCTAAGCTCTTCTTCTCTAGGCATTGTTTCCCTCATTTAGAATTTCCAGGCTTTCCACTCCTATATACCATATATTTTTTTTTGTGGTATTGAATGGTTTATTTTGTTCTCTTTATAGCTTTGTCTCCCACTATTATCTTAACCTTTTGTCATTTACTTTAAGTGATTGATGAAGGGTATTGGAATTTTCAAACTTTTTGTTTGCTAGATTCTATTCCACATTTCTTTTTTGTTCCCTTTATGGGTTGATGTGTGTTTAAGTTCTCTATCATGCATACTGGCTAGAAATTGATGCAACCTTCCTTTGTTTCCCTGCAGGTCTTCCAAAGTTTTCTCAAGACACTTAAACAATTGTAGTATTTAATGCCCATCTATTGGAATAGTCCTGGATAGTTCTGTCTTTCCTCCATTAGCCCTGCCTGTGGCAATAACAGAAGTATATAGTGTTGCACACAGGTCTTGAAATCTTTTATATTTTCTGACAATATTGTGGGAGAATCTGTTCATGAAGTTTACTATAGATGCCAACTTTTTGATTGCTTTGGTATAATTAATCTATTATGTGGATTTATTCTATCAAACTCAAAAAAGAGATTTTTGAAATTCTATTCTAAATATACCCATCTCTGTCCAAAATAATTATTTTTGCCGAATGTTTCATTATTAGGTCCTACTTTTGGAATTTGTGTAAATGGTAGATTTTTATTGCCTTCAGGTTCTTCAGTTTTAAGTAACTCCTAATTTCTGCTCTGATTTCATCTAAGCTGGGTTTAGAAATGAAGTTAGCATTAAAGATTAGACATGTGGTTTCGTTGGCACAGAAAACTCAAAGATAGGGCAGTTCTCTAATAGAGAGGAGGACCGGGGTTTGACTATGGCCTCAGATACTTCCTAACTGTGTGATCCTGGGAAAGTCTTTGGCCTAGATTGCCCAGTCCTTGCTGCTCTTCAGAGAACTGATACTAAGACAGAAGGTAAGAGTTTCAAAAGCAAAAGCCTCAAAGATGAAGAAGTCAAGATATTCTCCCAATATAAATCAGCATCTTCTTTGCAACTTAGAATCTTGGAGAGAGATGTCTACAATACTGAGGAATTAAGTGACTTGCCCAAGGTCACATCATTAGAATATGCCAGAAGCGGAACATGAACCCAAGTATCTGGCTCCAATGGATTTCTACTCACTACACCATGTTTTTTCAACATAGGAAGCCATTCCTAATCAGGACATGGAAAACATTGACAGATTAATATCTTTCCCAGTTCTTCAGAGTGGTAGAATGTGGTTGTTTTTACTTGGTGGAGCAATAAAAAGAAACAACCCTTACCTTCCTTGTTAGGATCAATAGTATGTATTGGTTCCAAGGAGGAGGAGTGTTAAGAGTGAGGCAATGGGGGTTAAGTGCCTTACCCAGGGTCACACAACTAAGTCACACTGCACACTACCTAACTTACAGGGTTATTGAGAGGCTAAAACAAAATGTGTATAAAGCTCTTTGTAAAGCTGGAAGTGCGACAGAAGTATGAAATTAATTATTGTTGTGTAAATAATCATGTTAGGGCCATAATTATAAAGTTTTTTGTTTTCTCAAAAACATACAGCATTGATCTGTTGTCTTCTTAGAAGACCTTTTCTCAACTGCACCTATTTTTCAGACACTTTAATAAAGTTATTACATTATTTTTACTCATTTCCTAAAAGTTAAAATAAAATATTTTGTGGTGGTTAAAAATAAGAATTATCCGAGGCCATATTTTATCCCAGGACCTCCTGTCTCTAGGTCTTCTTCTTAACCCACAGAACCAACTAGCTGCCCCTTGGTGGAGCAATTTTGATGAATTCTGATAACGAATGAGACTCTGGCATTTGAACTTGCCCTGATAATTACTTAAATTTGTACTGCTGTGTAACCTGGAGTTGAAAATAAAATTGATGAAAAGTAATATGAAATTCTTGCCTATAACTCATAAGATCTATTTCTAACTTTGTTGTAATATAGGACTGGCACATAATAAAAGGATTTATAGCGTCAGTCATTTCATGTGTACTCGTGGGTTTGCCTGCCTTAGTGGCTAACACGATCTGCTTTACAGCATGTCCAACAGGGAGGGTACTTAATATTTCTGGTTTGTTCCGATGTATCTTGCCTTTTTGTGGCAAATTATGACAAAATCTATTCTCTACTCAGTTTCTAAGGTGATTTTTCTAAAGTATCTGCCTGATCTTGTCACTCCCTCTACTTAATAAGCACCAATGGCTCCCTATCATCTTCAGGATCAAATATAAACTTTTTCTTTTGATTTGCATTTAAAGTTCTTTTTAAGCTGGACCAGGGGTCCCCAAACTTTTTACACAGGGGGCCAGTTCACTGTCCTCAGACCATTGGAGGGCCAAGGTATTAAAAAAAACCCCAAAGCTATGAACAGATGTGGAGGACATGCCAGACATGGTGGATGACCAGTGAAAAGGCATGGAGAAAAGAGGTGGAGAAAAGACTATTTGTCTGCTCCATGTAGTATGGGAAGGGGATTTATAATGATCCTGAGACATGGTTAGGGCTAGGTTGATTTCGGGCTTTAAGAGCCAAGTAAGAGAAGTTCACATTTGGTCTTATAAGCAATAAAGAGCCACTGGAATTTATTGAGTAGGGGTATGGTGTGAACATAGCTGTACCTAAAGAAAATCTCTTTGGCAGCTATATAAAGGATAGATTAGAGTAAGAGGAGACCTGAGTCCAAAAGACCAGTTTGGAGGCCATCACACTGATGGGGATAAGAGATGATGAGAGCCCAATATGAGGTCTTGGCTGTATGAGAACAGAGAAGATATTGGATGCAAGAGGTTTTATGGAGATAGAAATGGCAAGACTTAGCAACTCAATGGATATACGTGGAGAGTGAAGAGTTGAGTTAATGCTGCTACGAACTTGGGAGACTGAAAGTGGTAGTGCCTTCAACAGAAATGGGGAAGTAAGACCCACAGCCATGAAAGAATTTTTGCTGTCACTCTGTTGTGTAATTGGAAATCTGTTACCCTAAAAACTGCATTTCCCAGGAGCCCACTGACTTCCTGTCATTATGTGGTGACACAGACAGGGACATACATTGGGTGGAGTTCCCGGTCTTGGTCTCTTTGCTTCCTGGGTTTCGACTGTGGTGGTAAGTGGGGTTTTTGAACAGGTAGATTAGCCATGGGCATGTGGTTTTATTTTGTTACCTTTTTATTCCTTTATTTCTAATGATCATTAAGAAATCTCTTAAAATATAATATTTGAAATTATTTTGAGATTAATTTAAAATTTTACCCTATATAGGAGAAAACTGAAATAGATGAAAGATGCTTGTCCAGACGATCACATGCCATTAGATGAATACTAGGTTACTCCACCAGTATGTGTATCTGAGACAGGCCCTGACGATGGACGATGAACTCGGCCCAGAACTGAAAAGGAGGAGAGGAGCCCGACGACATTTGGTAAACTATGCACTGATTTCATTGATCCTGAACTGTTTCTTGACACATTTTTCAAACTTTGGACTTGATGAAGGTGATTAATCTAAACTATACAAATAAGATAAGCACAACTTGGAATTGTCAAAGCATCTTTTCTCTTGTTTTATGCCATTTTTTTTCTTCATAGCATTCCTGCAAGGCAGGGAGAATGCTTCCTATTTTATAAGGATGCCTAGACACATCAAATGTGTCTTGTGATTTTCTCCCCTTATTAACATGGTCTATTATATTTAGTTTCCCAGACATTGACCCATTTCTGTATTTCTGGTCTAAAGCCCACTTGGTCATAGTTACAGATTCCTGTTCTCTTTGTTCCTAATATAGAAAAGTAGCATGGGCATACTATGCCATCTCATCCTTGGTCAGGATCCAGGCCAAAAACACCAGCTGTGCTTCTTAAATCTAGATCTGACATCCATAAAAGTGTCAAATCCCTGTCTGGGCATGTGTGGGAATAGCTTTCTGGTAGGGCTGGTGTGTGCCACAGAGAAGAAAAGATCTGCGAGGATCTCTTAGATGGGTGGGAGGAGAACTAGAGAAGTAGTGTTTAGGGAAACCTCCCTTGGCCCTCCTTCCTTTCCCTTCTACACTTGTCAGTTAATGAATGCACACTGGAAAAAGGACATCACCTTCCTCTTCAACAATAAGGTCTCAAGTGACCATGAATACATTTCTTAGTGGTCAAACGAATGAGCTTTTTCAACCTTTCTATCGAGAATCCTGCTATGTCCTTGAGACTTGGGTACTGCCCTCTTATGTACCCCACGGATCCCCTCCCACACCCTCATAAATGTCTTTTTTTTTCTATGACTAGCTCATAGCATTTCCATCTTGGGCTCCCTCCCACTCTCCATCATGAGTCATCTCCTCCCCATAACTCCCAAAGTCTATCTCTAGGTTCTCATCCAAAGGTTGTTATTTCTTCTTAGAACATCAGCACAGAATGAAGGAGGCAGGGCATTAGTCAAAAGACATTCCTCCCCTCTAAATGAATTAAAAGCCAAGTAAGTCAAAGATGAAAGGGGAGCAAGCCCCTTAAAGATGTCCTCTGCCCCTCCACACAGCTGCTGCCTTCTGTATTATTGTAGCACTATCTTGCCGTGCCCCTAAAGGCAACATAAAACTAATAGGCCTGTCATCTGGGGAGATAACATTAGCATGTGGCCATTACCATTTTACTAAATAAGTCATTTTAAATTAATTATATTGCACTCTAGAATGAATTAGCTCGGGTTGACTTTTTAGATCTTGCTAATTATCATGTTGGTAGGATTCATTAGCTTTCGATAAACCAGGATATTTGTGTCTGTGATGGTGCACAGTCTTCATGGGACACCTTCTGTGAGTGTCCTTGCAGGAGGGGACTGAATGGATTTGTCGAAGTGCTGGGTAGGATTCTGGGTTACTGACTTGGAAAGCAGAGCTGTAACTAGGGCTTATTGTCTAGGGCTTTGCTCCAGGCATTGACAAGGGGAAGGGGGGGCTTCTGTTTCTTCCCCCAAGATGTGTTTCACTCTTCTGCTTTGGAACCAATATGTAGTATTGAGATTCTAAGGCAGAAGGTAAAGGTTTAAAATAATCTAAACATCTTCCTCCTGATAGATGCTGGCTCTAGCACGCTGCTCATCCTTTGTTTTGAAGAGGACCAAAGATATCAGAGGGTGATGTCTTGTGCATGAATTGGATTTAAGTGAGGCAGAGTTGTGCAGTCATCAGTCTCATTCTCTCCTCCAGTCATCCAAGTCCAGTAGCAAGAGAAAAGTCAGGATGATTGCCAATGGCTTAGAATAGGGTGGATGATCATGACATCTTCTATGTCTGCCCAAGCTCTAAAGCTTTCCATAGTTCCTGCTTTAGTCATATTTAGGGCCATTGAAAGATCTGCCCATTCGTCTAGTAGAAGTCTTTGCCTACATGGGGCAGGCATCTCCTTAACTGACCAACAAGTCTGAGTCCTGTTGGTTGCCCTCAACCTGGTCTAGCCTGTCTGCAGAGACTGTTTTATTGGAGGGTGGCCCCTGAACATGCTACAGCTTCTAGGAGCTACAGGTGAGAGCCGGTGAAAGGTGACCATCAAAGGGGTATGAGCAGCTCTGGAAAGGGCTCTGCAAGTCCTCCAACCAGAGGAGCTAGTTCTCTCTGGATACCCCAGACATAGCTCTGTGCTAAGTACCTGGCTTGGGGAGCCCATTTTAGACCTGGTTGCCATGTGACTTCAAAGCCATATGGTGCCTGTGCAAGCTCTGTATCAGTTGGGTCTACTCCTTTTGGCTTTTAGGCGAAGGAATATTGGAGATAGAATGACCTGTGAAATCTAAAAGATTGTAGGTGCCATCAGAGGTTTAGTGAAAGGAGTCCACAGCAGAGATTGCCTGACTGCTTTAGCAAAACCGGGTGAGCTATCAGTGTAGCCCCAAGAAGTGCCAGCAGTGAATTGACCCAGAAACCTACAAGACAGGAAGCAGTTTCATCCATCAGTGTTGCCACTTTAGAAAGTGAATTCGGGCAAATGCTTTGTAGCAGTTGCATGGAGCTTGAGTCCCAGGGACTGAGATGTTAGAAGGCACTCTGGTCCAAGGGAATGTAGGGATATGTTTCTGCTATATCTTTTCAGTAAATCTCTTTGTAAAAGCTAATCAAAATAGTAGCAGTGAAGTGACTAAGTGGATTGAGAACCAGATCTAGAGACAGGAGGTCCTGGGTTCAAATCTAGTTTTATACACTGCCTAGCTGTGTGACCCTGGGTAAGTCACTTAACTCCCATTGCCTAGCCCTTACTGCTCTTAAAAAATTTTTTTTTAAACCCTTACCTTCCGTCTTAGAATCAATACTGTATATTGGTTCCAAGGTAGAAGAGTGGTAAGGGCTAGGCAATGGGGGTGAAATGACTTGCCCAGGGTCACATAGCTAGGACATGTCTGAGGTCACATTTGAACCCAGGACCTCCCATTTCTGGGCCTGCTTCTCAATCCACTGAACCACTCAGCTGCCCCTCCTTATCGCTCTTCTGCCTTGGAACCAAAATTGATTTTAAGATGGAAGGTAAGGGCTTAAAAAAATTTAATGAAGTTAATTGGTAAATGCTATCAATGCACTGGTGACTGACATTGGAGAAGAACACATTGAAATTGCCAGAGCTAGTAGCATTAAAAAGGTACCCCCAGACCCTCTAGGAGCACCCCTACAAGCCTGAGGGAGAAATGTAGTTGCTTTCTGGGAATTCTATAAGTGCAGGTTGGGAGAAGAAGACCAGGAAACGGACTGCACAGAGAACTGGAGTTCCGTGTGTGGTCAATAGCAAATAGCTCTGCTCAGTTAGAACATCAACTATGTAAAGGAGAAGAATGTGAAATAAGTCTGAAAGGAAGGCTGGTGCCAGAACTTTAAATACCAAACAGGGGTGTTTGTATTTTATTCTATAAGCAACAGAGAACACTTGATGGTTCTTGAGCAGATTAGCAACATGTTCTTTAGGAAGACTTTCTGTAGCCGAGTAGGTGATGATTTGAGCCTGGAAAAGGCTGTAAGATGGGAGTCCAATAAGAAGATGGAAGCAATAGTTTAAGCAAGAGGTGATGATGGCCTGAAATAGGGGGAACATTTTCACTTCATTTTTCTGTTTGAGGAAAGACAGCCATCCCTGTGGATATTTGCATCAACTCCTTTTTTAATTTTAATTTTTTGGCAGTTATTTATTTTTAATTTTTTCCAGGTACAGTGTTTTCTTTTTTCTTCTTTTTTTTATTTGAATTAATTTAGTCAATTTAGAACATTATTCCTTGGTTACAATAATCACATTATTTCCCTCCCTCCCCTCCACCCACTCTTCCTGCAACCAATGCACAATTTCATTGAGTATTACTTGTGTCCTTGATCAGAACCTATTTCCATGTTGTTGTTTACACCAGGATGTTCATTTAGAGTCTACATCCTCAACCACATCCCTTCGACCTATGTATTCAAGCAGTTGTTTTTCTTCAGTGTTTTTACTTCCACAGTGTTTCCTCTGAATTTCCTTGTGTTCCTCCACGTTGTTTGGGTCATCGTATTGCCACTAATAGAGAAGTCCATTACATTTGATTGTACCATAGTGTATCAGTCTCTGTGTACAGTGTTTTCCTGGTTCTGCTCCTCTCACTCTGCATCAATTACTGGAGGTTGTTCCAGTCTCCATGGAATTCCTCCACTTCATTGTTCCTTTGAGCACAATAGTATTCCATCACCAACATATACCACAATTTGTTCAGCCATTCCTCAATTGAAGGGCATCCCCTCATTTTCCAATTTTTTGCCACCACAAAGAGCGCAGCTATGAATATTCTTGTACGTGTCTTTTCCCTTATTATCTCTTTGGGGTACAAACCCAGCAGTGCTATTGTTGGATCAAAGGGCAGGCAGTCTTTTAGTGCCCTTTTGGCTTAGCTCCAAATTGCCCTCCAGAATGGTTGGATCAATTCACAACTCTCCCAGCAATGAATTAATGTCCCAACTTTGCCGCATCCCCTCCAGCATTCATTACTTTCCTTTGCTGTCATGTTAGCCAATCTCCTAGGTGTGACATGATATCTCAGAGTTGTTTTGATTTGCATCTCTCTGATTATAAGAGATTTAGAACACTTTTTCATAATAGTTTTGATTTCTTTAACCGAAAATTGCCTATTCATGTCCATTGCCCATTTATCAATTGGAGAATGGCTTGATTTTTTTGTACAACTGGTTTAGCTCTTTATAAATTTGAGTAATTAGACCTTTGTCAGAGGTTTTTGTAATGAAGATTGTTTCCCAATTTGTTGCTTCCCTTCTAATTTTGGATGCATTAGTTTTGTTCGAACAAAACTTTTTAATTTGATGTAATCAAAATTATTGATTTTACATTTTGTGATTTTTTTCTAGCTCTTGCTTGGTTTTAAAGTCTTTCCTTTCCCAAAGATCTGAAAAGTATACTATTCTGTATTCGCCTAATTTGCTTATAGTTTCCTTTTTTATATTCAGGTCATTCACCCATTCTGAGTTTATCTTGGTGTAAGGTGTGAGATGTTGATCAAACCTAATTTCTTCTATACCGTCTTCCAATTTTCCCAGAAGTTTTTATCAAATAGTGGGCTTTGGTCCCCAAAACTGGGATCTTTGGGTTTATCATAGACTGTCTTGCTGAGGCCATTTACCCCAAGTCTATTCCACTGATCCTCCTTTCTGTCTCTTAGCCAGTATCAATATGTTTTGATGACCATGGTTTTATAGTATAGTTTGAGATCTGGTACTACAAGTCTCCTTCCTTTGCATTTTTTTTTCATGATTTCCCTGGATATCCTTGATCTTTTGTTCTTCCACATGAACTTTGTTATGGTTTTTTCTAATTCAGTAAAAAAAATTTTGGTAGTTCAATGGGTATGGCACTAAATAAGTAAATTAATTTAGTTAGGATTGTCATTTTTAATATATTAGATCATCCCACCCATGAGCAAGCAATGTTTTTCCAATTGTTTAGATCTAGTTTTAATTGTGTGGAGAGTGTTTTGTAGTTGTGTTCATATAGTTCCTGTGTTTGTCTTGGCAGATAGATTTTTTAAGTATTTTATTTTGTATTTATTTATTTATTTTTTATATTTAAGTATTTTATATTGTCTAGGGTGATTTTAAATTTTTTTTAATTTTAATTTAATTTAATTTAATTTAATTTAATTTTAAATGGAATTTCTCTTTCTAATTCGTGCTGCTGAAATGGGTTGGAGATATATAGAAATGTTGATGACATATGCGGGTTTATTTTGTATCCTGCAACTTTGCTAAAATTGTTGATTGTTTTGACTAGCTTTTTGGTTGATTCTCTAGGACTCTTTAAGTAGACCATAATATCATCCTCAAAGAGTGATAGCTTGGTCTCCTCATTGCCAATTTTAATACCTTCAATTTCTTTTTCTTCTCTAATTGCTACTGCTCATGTTTCTAGTACAATGTTAAATAATAGAGGTGATAATGGGCATCCTTGTTTCACTTCTGATCTTATTGGAAAGGCTTCTAGTTTATCCCCATTGCAGATGATGTTTGCTGATGGTTTTAGATATATTCTATTTATTATTTTTAGGAAAGGCTCTTCTATTCCTATACTTTCTAGTGTTTTCAATAGGAATGGGTGTTGTATTTTATCAAAGGCCTTTTCTGCATCTATTAAGATAATCATGTGGTTTTTGTTGGTTTGCTTGTTAATATGGTCAATTATGAGGATAGTTTTCCTAATATTGAACCATCCTTGTATTCCTGGTATGAATCCTATCTGGTCATAGTGAATAACCCTTTTGATGACTTCCTGGCATCTTTTTGCTATTTAAGATTTTTGCAACTATATTCATTAAGGAGTTTGGTCTATAGTTTTCTTTCTCTGTTTTTGACCTGCCTGGCTTTGGAACCAGTACCATGTTTGTGTCGTAAAATGAATTAGGTAGATAGAACTCCTTCTTTGCTTATTCTGTCAAATAGTTTGTATAATATTAATTATTGGGATTAATTGTTCTTTGAATGTTTGATAGAATTCATTTGTAAATCTATCTGGACCTGGGGATTTTTTCTTAGGGTGTTCTCTGATGACTTGTTCAATTTCTTTTTTCTGATATGGGCTTGTTTAGGTAATTTATTTCTTCCTCTGTTAGTCTAGGCAATTTATATTTTTGTAAGTATTCATCCATATCACCTAGATTGCCATATTTGTTGCCATATAATTGGGCATAGTAGTTTTTAATGATTGCCTTAATTTCCTCTTCATTAGAGGTGAGGTCTCCCTTTTCATCTTGGATACGGTCAATTTTTTTCTTTCCTTTTTTTAATTAGACCGACTAGTACTTTGTCTATTTTATTTGTTTTTTCAAAGTACCAGCTTCTAGTCTTATTTATTAAATCAATAGTTTTTTGACTTTCAATTTTATTAATTTCTCCTTTAATTTTTTGGATCTCTAATTTAGTCTTCATCTGAGAATTTTTAATTTGTTCTCTTTCTAGTTTTTTAATTTGCATGTCCAATTCATTGACCTCTGCCCTTCTTAATTTGTTAATATATGAACTCAAGGATATAAATTTCCCCTTGAGTACTGCTTTGGCTGCATCCCATAGGTTTTGTTTTGAAAGGATGTCTTATCATTGTCATTTTTGTCAATGAAGTTATTAATTGTTTCTACTATTTGTTGTTTAATTAACTGGTTTTGGAGAATTGTATTGTTTAATTTTCAACTAATTTTTGATTTACCTCTCCATGTACCCTTACTAATTATTATTCTCATTGCATTGTGATCTGCATTGTGATACAACAGAAGGTTGTATTTATTATTTCTGCTCTTTTTCACTTGTTTGCAACGTTTTTTATGCCTTAGTACATGGTCAATTTTTGTGAATGTATCATGTGCTGCTGAAAAGGTGTATTCCTTTTTGTCCCTATTTATTTTTCCCCACATGTCTACTAACTCTAATTTTTCTAAGATTTCATCCACTTCTTTTACCTCTTTCTTATTTATTTTTTTGTTTGATTTATCTAGTTTGGATAGAGGAAGGTTCAGGTCTCCCACTAGTATAGTTTTTCTATCTATTTCATCCTTGAGCTCCTCTAGTTTCTCCTTTAGAAATTGGGATGCTATTCCATTTGGTGCATATATGTTGAGTACAGATATTTCCTCATGTCTATACTGCCTTTTATCAGGATGTAATTACCTTCCCTTTCTCTTTTAACTAGGTTTATTTTTACTTTGGCTTTGTTGGATATCATGATTGTGACTCCTGCCTTCTTTTTATCAGTTGATGCCCAATAGATTTGGCTCCATCCTCTTACTTTCACCCTATGTGTATCTACCGTCCTCATGTGGGTTTCTTGTAGACAACATATGGTAGGATTTTGGATTCTAATCCACTCTGCTATTTGCTTGTGTTTTATGGGTGAGTTCATTCCATTCACATTCAGAGTTATGATTACTAGCTGTATATTTCCCAGCATTTTGATTTCTACTCCTGGTCCTGCCTTTTCTTCTTTCACTATTTCCTTCTACACCAATGTTTGTTTTTAATCAGTTCTCCTATTTCCCGCCCTTATTTTACTTCCCTTTCTACTCCCCTCCCTTCTTATTCCCCCCTTATTTTCCCTTTAGTCTTTCTAAAATTACCCCCCCACCCTCTCCCTCCCTTGTACTGCTTCTCTCCCCACCAGTCCATATGTTACCCTTCTACTCCCCTATAGAGCGCAAATCTATTCTCTGCCCCAATGGATTGGATTGTTCTTCCCTCTTTGGGTCAATTTCAAAGCATATAAGAATTGAGTATTTCCTATCTCCAACCTCTTTACCCTTCCAGTATATTGATGTTCCCCCCACTCCTGCCATGAGCTTCTTTGTGATATATAAATTTACCCCCATTTGTTTCTTTTCCCATTTCTTTTAGTATTAACCTCTTTTTTAGCTCTAGTTGTTTATATATATATATATACGTATATGTATTTATGCATGCATAAATCTATATACCTATTTTTGTTTTGTCCTTTCATCCTATACAGTTTGTCACTGTTCCCTCTAAGTATAATTCTTCTAGCTGCCCAGGTGATAACAACAGTTTTTAAGAGTTACCAATGACCTCTTTTCTAATAGGGATACATAGCATTTTAACATATTTGAGTCTCTTTAAAAAAAAGGTGCTTTTTTGTTTGTTTTGTTTTTCTTTTTTCTCTTTTTTAAGAAATTACTTTTGATGATTCTCTTGATTTCTGTGCTTGGGCATCCAATTTTCTGTTCAGGTCTGGTCTTTTCTTTACAAATTCTTGCAATTATTCTATTTTGTTGAATGACCATACTTTCCCCTGTAAGAACATAGTCATTTTTGCTGGGTAGTTGATTCTTGGTTGTAGACCTAGTTCCCTTGCTTTCTGGAATATCATATTCCATCCCTTTCGGTCCTTCAGTGTAGATGCAGCCAGATCCTGCATTATCCTCACTCTGGTTCCATGGTATCTGAATGACTTCTTCTTGGCAGCTTATAATATCTTTTTTTTTGGTCTGATAGTTCTTGAATTTGGCTATGACATTCCTGGGTGTTGTCAGTTGGGGATTAAGTACAGGAGGTGATCTGTGGATACTTTCAATCTCTACTTTTCCCTCTTGTTCTAGAATATTGGGGCAGTTTTCTTGAATAATTTCCTGTAGCACTTTTTTTTGTCTTTTTCTTTTTCATGGCTTTTTCTTTTGTCATGGTCTTCTGGTAGACCAATGATTCTTAAATTGTCTCTCCTCAAACGATTTTCTAAATCCTCTGTTTTGTGAATGAGATGCTTCATATTTTCCTCAATTTTTTTCATTCTTTTGGTTTTGTTTTATAGTGTCCTGCTGCCTTGTGAGGTCACTTAATTCTAGTTGTTGCATTCTGGTTCTCAAAGACTGGATTTCATCTCTGGCTTTTTGGTTATCCTTTTCTTCCTGGTCTGATTTTCTATGGAGGTCATCTTTCATCCTCTTTACCTCATCTTTCATCTCCTTTGCTTCATCTTTCATCTTCTTTGCCTCATCTTTCATCTCCTTTGCCTCATTTTCAAGCTGGTTGATTTTGGCTTTTAAGACACTATTTTCTCATTTTAGTTCAAGTGCCTCTGTTTCCAGATGACTTATCTTAGTTTTTAAGTTCTTTTCCCAATTGTCTTCAGCCTTATTAATTGTACTTTAAATTGCATTTTGAGTTCTTCCAAAGCCTATATCCAATTCGCTGAGATTTCTGATTTATCGTTTGCTGATCCCTCCCTTTCTGTTCCGTTCGCTGTATAGAAGCTGTCTGTTGTAATTTCTTTCTTCTTTTTCTGTTGTTTACTCATATTCACCCCTTCTTTGCTCCCTGAATTTGTCTGTGCTCTTGCTTCTCTCATTTTTTTTTGTTTTGGGGGCTTCTGTCAGTCTCCCCTCTTGGAGCTTTGACAGAAGATCTCTCGGTGTGGCCTCTGGGGGAGGGTTGTTGGGGGTTTGAGCTTCCCTGACCTCTGGAGGCTTTTGATTGGATTAAAGTCCAGCAGTCAATGAGGGAGGGGTGTGTAGCCTAGGCTTCCTTGAGTTCTGAAGACTTTTGATGGGATTAAGTTCAGCTGGGTTGGGCTGGGTGTGCTCTGAGGCCAAAACCTCCTAGAAAGCTGGAGCAAATATGGAGGATCTCCACAGCTCTGTCCAGGCTATCTGCTCTATGCTCCCTCTCCAGCTCCTTCTCCGCTGTCTGTGTTTGACATTCTGAGCTTGGCACAGCCCTTCCCGCAAGGTACACCCTCCAGACCAGCACCTTTGCCTGCCCAGAGGTTTCTGCTGCCACTGGAGGCTCAGCACTCTTGGTGGGTTGGGGGGAGGGATCCTGGGACCTTCCTTCTGCCTTCCTCTTAAACCGGAATGTTCTCGGATTCTGGCTTTTGGGGGGGGGGGTACATTTTGAATTGCATCCAGCAGGATGCCTCCTTGGCTCTGTCTTGTTTTTAGGTTTGATTTTCAGTCCCCTTGGAGCATTCGGTTTCTGATTGGTAAGGAAGGGTATTCAGAGGTCTGAACTTCTGCTCCTTCTAGGCCACCATCTTGACTCCGCCTCCTCAACTCCTTTTTTTAAAAAAACAAACAAACAACCATTCCCTTCCATCTTAGAATCAATATTAAGTATTGGTTCCAAGGCAGAAGAGCAGTAAGGGCTAGCTAGGCAATGGGAGTTAAGTGAATTGCCCAGGGTCACACAGCTAGGAGATGTCTGAGGCCATAATTTGAATTTAGGACCTCATGTTTCTAGGCCTGGTTCTCCATCCACTATCAACTACTTTTGATAAAAAGTCAAGTCAGCTAAAGCACTCAGAAGAGATAGTAGAATAAGGAGTAGTTCAGAAAGCAAAAGAGATCTTAGCCTGGTTATTTGTTATCTTCTGTGAGCAGTCTGGATGCAGATTAAGAGCTCCTCAGACCCTGGCTAAAAGGGAATTTCCAAGTCACATGAGTGGAAGAGGAGGGAATGAATGAGAATAATATTGTGGAACTAGGATCAATAGGTTATGGAAGGGCATGGATCAGAATTGTAAAGGAGGGGAAAGTTAATGAGGTTGGAGTTTCAGGCATGGAGAGGGTTCCCACACCAATGAGATCACAGTTAAATTCAACTATCCAAGTAAAAGCAGCTATGGAAAAAAAGAACAAGCTTTTTACTCTTGCCAAGTCTTATGGGTAAATATTTTTAAGTGGGAAAACATGATAATCTACTAAGTAAAGACAATTTTGCATTAATTCTAGTAGCTTCTTGACTTGTCCTTCATGATCTGTCTGGACTAGAGTCACATCTGTGCCAGATAAGTGTAAAATTGGGACAGCATTCTTTTAAAAAAGATTTCTGGCTTTTCCTTTATAAGATTTGAGGAAGACATTTGGAAGTAATGAGTTGATTTTCAAAATCTTGGGCTTCTTAACAGGCTGCTTTCCTTTGGAAGTTACCAATTTCTTCTCCTTAAAGTGTTTTCTATCCACTCCCATTAAATGAGGTTGTTCAATTTTTTTTCCAGTAGTATCTGACTATTTGTTACTACATTTGGGATTTTCTTGGAAAAGATCCTGGAATAGTCTGCCATTTCCTTCTCTAGATCATTTTACAGATGAGGAAACTGAACTAAAGGTGGTTAAACAACTTGCCCAGGATCACACAGGTAGTAAGTGTCTGGGGATAGATTTGAACTCAGGACCTTCCCGAGTCATCCTCATTCCAGGATGGGCACTTTATCCATTATCATATCTAGCTGCTAATTAACTGGGTAGGGGGTGGGAAAATTGGCTCAGTGGATTGACAACCAGGCCTAGAGATGGGTGGTTCTGGGTCCCTTAATCTTCATTGCCTAGCCTTAATTGCTCTTTTGCCTTGGAACCAATACACAGTATTGATTTTAAGATGGAAGGTAAGAATTTTAACTAAAGAAAATAAAATAAAAGCCCTACTAACAACTCTAAAATAGAGAAAGGACAAAACAATTTCTGGGCACGTACACTTTCATGCATCTTGATGTTGCCAGATTGAGTCAATTTGAGCAAAACCTCATTGATTCATGCTAAGAATGGAGGAAGGAGGCTTAATCTGAATGAATGAATAATTTTAAAGAAATATAATTTTATTGTGACCTTGAGGAGGCCACCTCAGTTTTCTCTGCAAAATGACAGACTTCCCTTCTCAATAAACTCAAGTCACTCCCTTTTATAGGAGCAAATATAAACTCTCCTGCTTGGCATTTAAAGCTCTCCAATCTAGACCTTCCACCTTGTCTTATCTTTACTGTGCTTTATTCTCCTCCATACACTCTATGGCTTAACAAGACAGTCCATCTCCTGTTTTCTTCCCTTTATACTGCCTGTCCTAAAACAAAGAACACATTTCCTTTTGCCTTTGCTGCGTGGAATGTAAAATTTCTGTAAAAATGACCAGATTGGCCTGGGGAAATGTCCTTGAAATCAAATTGAATATCTGTATAAAATCTGTAGCATTCCTCTACTTGTAATAGTGCTGTCTTTTGGTTTTCTTCTTTTCACCAAGACTTGTTCATTTGGGTAACTTTTCCTCTTAATATTGGAATATAACATGCCATATTGGGCAAGAAAATCCCTAAATTCTCTTTCAGCTCTAATATTCTAGTAGTTGGAACTGGGCTAATCAAATATTGAGAAGTTTAGGTCCTACCTTAATAATAGATAAGGATATAGGAATCGTTGGCAAATAGAATATGAAATAGAATATTAGGTGCCTGCTTGAGCAGTAGGAATCTCTAACTCATGCTGAAATGATCTGTATTTTAAGGGAAATGGATTCTTTGAAGTTTCTTGAAAAGATTTCTTGATCCTCCTTGCAGCTTTGCTCCCATTATTTCATAGCATTCCAGATTAAGAAGATGCTTTAAAGATCCTCCAGTCCACTCTCCTACTCTTCTATATCAGCACTGAAAGGGCACCATCCAAACTCTGCTTCAGGTGACTCCCTCAAAAGGAAACATTTCTTTTTTTCCAGATGGCTCTAATGGGAAGTTCTCCCTTGTATTGTATTGGAGTTTGCTTCCCTGGTGCTTTGACTCATTATCTTCCTCCTCACCAATCAACTCGGCCTTCTCTGAACCTTCCATTCTATCAAGAACATCACCATCCTCTCAGTCACCAAGGTTGGGCAGTTTTAGTGTCATTAGCTCACATATCTATAGGTGCCATATTATGATGGTCCCCCTCCATGACATGTCTCCCTCACATCACTTTCTCTCCACTCACACAGCTATCTTTCTAGTTCAGATCTTCATAATCTCTAATCTGGACTATTGCAGTAGCCTCTCAACTGGGCCCTCTGCTCAAGTTTCTCATCATTCCATTCCATTTTCCACATAGCTGCCAAATGATTTTCCCCAAGACTGATCATACTACTTCCCCTCTTAAAAAGCTCAAGTCGGGGGCAGCTGGGTAGCTCAGTGGATTGAGAGCCAGTCCTAGAGATGGGAGGTCCTAGGTTCAAATCTGGCCTCAGATACTTCCCAGCTGTGTAACCCTGGGTAAGTCACTTAACCTCCATTGCCTAGCCCTTACCACTCTTCTGCCTTGGAGCCAATACATAGTATTGATTCCAAGTTGGAAGGTAAGGGTTTAAAAAAAAACAACTCAAGTCACTCCCTCTTACAGGATCAAACATAAACTTTTCTGCTTGGCTCTTTGCTTAGGTTCATTCAATTAGGAAGTGTCTGAGGCCAGATTTGACCCTAGGAATCCAATGAGCCAAATAATTTCCCCCCTGCCTCAGGTTCTTTTTTTTTTTAACTCTTACCTTCCACTTTAGAATCAATACTGTGTATTGGTTCCAAGGGAGAAAAATTGTAAGGGCTAGGCAATGGAGCTTAAGTGACTTGCTCAGGGTTACATAGCTAGGAAGGGTCTGAAGACAAATTTGAACCCAGGACCTCTAGGCCTGGCTCTCAATCCACAGAGCTACTCATCTTTTCTTCTGCCTCACATTTTTAAAAAATAGCTATCATCACTTTCCTAGGTCTTCCTTTCTCCAGACTAGACCTTCTACTGCTTTCTATTTTTTTTTTTACATGCCATAATTTTGAGATTTCCCTTTAACATTCTGAACAGCTAACTGGGAACTCATTTGCAATCTGTCATTGTACCTTCTAAAGTGTATCTTCTAAACATAAACATAGAACTCCAGAAACAGACTAACCTAGAGTACCCTCTCTTTTTCTGCACAACGTTCTTCTAACTCCTTATCTAGCATGCTTTGGTTCAAGTCTCTCTTATTTGAGTTTATAAACCCTTTCAGTTTGGAGATTATTGCTTTTGAGAAGGCAAAGCAAAACAGGAAATAAAACCTTCCACTTGCTCTCTTTTGCCCATCTTCACCAACCCATGGAGCTATTTAATAAATTAAATAAGACCCATTAAGTAAGACAAAATTTGTAAAAGGCTTTATCGCAGTGCCTGGCAGAGAGTGGACATTTAATAAATGTTTATATTTTTCCTTTATCTCCTACTTTATTTTAATTTATTTTCCTGCTTTGTTCGCTGCTCACTATGCCTTTTCTGGTGGTTTTTGCTTTCTGGAAAATCCTGTGGAATGAGCATGACATTAATGGTTAGTAGAACCATTTCTTATGTCAAATAGTTTGTATAGTATTGGGGTCAACTGTTCTCTGAATGTTTGATAGAATTCACAGGTGAATCCATCAGGCCCTGGGGATTTTTTCTTAGGAAGTTCTTTGATGGCTTGATGGATTTCAATTTCTGATATGGGATTATTTAAGAATTCTATTTCCTCTTCTGTTAGTCTAGGCAGTTTGTATTTTTGTATATATTCATCCATTTCTCCTAAATTGGTGTATTTATTGCCATATAATTGGGCAAAGTAATTTCTAATGATTGCCTTAATTTCCTCCTCATTGGAGGTGCTGTCCCCCTTTTCATCTTTAATGCTGTGAATTTGCTTTTCTTCCTTCCTTTTTTTAATTAGATTGACCAGTACTTTGTCTATTTTGTTTGTTTTTTCAAAGTACCAGCTTCTTGTCTTATTTATTAAATCAATAGTTCTATCACTTTCGATTTTATTAATTTCTCCCTTAATTTTTAGGATTTCTAATTTGGTTTTCTGCTGGGGGTTTTTAATTTGATCGCTTTCGAGTTTTTTCAATTGCATTTCCAATTGATTGATCTCTGCTCTCCCTTGTTTGTTAATATGAGCTTTCAGGGATATGAATTTGCCTCTGATTACCGCTTTGGCTGCATCCCAAAAGGTTTGAAAGGATGTTTCGCCATTGTCATTTTCCTTGATGAAATTATTAATTGTTTCTATGATTTCTTCTTTAGCTAAACGGTTTTGGAGTATCATATTGTTTAATTTCCAATTGGTTTTAGATTTGGTTTTCCATGTACCATTACTAATCATTATTTTTATTGCCTTGTGATCTGAGAAGGCTGCATTCATTATTTCTGCTTTTTTGCATTTGTGTGCTATATTTCTGTGACCTAATGTATGGTCAATTTTTGTGAATGTGCCATGTGGTGCTGAGAAGAAGGTGTATTCCTTTTTATCCCTATTTATTTTTCTCCATATGTCTATTAATTCTAATTTTTCTAAGATTTCATTCACTTCTTTTACCTCTTTCTTATTTATTTTTTGATTTGATTTATCTAAATTTGATAATGGTTGGTTTAAGTCTCCCACTAGTATGGTTTTATTGTCTATTTCTTCCTTCAATTCTCCTAGTTTCTCCATTAGAAATTTGGGTGCTATATTATTTGGTGCATACATGTTGATTAATGATATTTCCTCATTGTCTAGAGTCCCTTTTAACAAAATATGATTACCTTCCCTATCCCTTTTGATCAGGTCTATTTTTGCATTGGCTTTATCAGATATCATGATTACCACTCCTGCCTTCTTTCTATCAGTTGAGGCCCAGAAGGTCTTACTCCATCCTTTAATTCTGACCTTGTGGGTGTCAACCCGCCTCATGTGTGTTTCTTGAAGACAACATATGGTAGGGTTTTGGATTCTAATCCATTCTGCTATTCGTCTACGTTTTATGGGTGAGTTCATCCCATTCACGTTCAAAGTTATGATTGTCATTTGTGTACTCCCTGGCATTTTGATTGCCTTCCCTAATTCTAACCTTTTCTTCTTCGGCTCTACCTTTTAGTCCAGTGATTTACTTTGAATCAGTCCCCCTTGTCCCCTCCCTTGATGTTTCCCTTTTTAGTCCCTCCCTTTTTGTTCCCTCCCCCTCCCCCCCTCTCTTTCCCTCCCTTTTTGTTCTCCCTCTCCCCCTCCCCCCCTTGGTTTTCCCTTCTCCTTACCCTTGTTGGGTAAGATAGAATTCAAGATCCCAATGGATCTGGATGTTTTTCCCTCTCAGAGTTGATTTCCCTGAGATTGAGGTTTAAGTAAACCCCCCCCCTCTCTTCCTCTCCTTCTTATAGGAGTTTTCTTCCCCTCCCCTTCCCCTGTGAATCTTTGTGTGAGGACCATTATTCTATTTGGTCTTTCTTTACCCCCTATTTATACATTACATTTTCCCCACATATTAGTATACATAGGTTGATATAAATGTAGTCCTTATAGAAGAGAGTTTGAGTAAAAGAAGATAACATTTTTCCCCTTTCCTTAATATTTACCTTTTCAGGTATTCCTTGCTCTTTGATTTTCGGTATCAAACTTTCCACAGAGCTCTGGTCTTTTCTTTGCAAAAAGTTGGAAGTCTTCTATTTTGTTGAATGCCCATACTTTCCCTTGGAAGTATATAGTCAGTTTTGCTGGGTAGCTGATTCTTGGTTGGAGACCCAGCTCTCTTGCCTTTCTGAAGATCATGTTCCATGCCTTACGATCATTCAGAGTAGAACTTGCAAGGTCTTGGGTGACCCTGATTGGCATTCCTTTATATCTAAATTGTCTTTTTCTGGCTTCCTGTAGGATTTTTTCTTTTGTTTGATAGCTTTGGAATTTGGCAATTACATTCCTGGGAGTTGTCTTTTGGGGGTTTAGTGTAGAAGGTGTTCTGTGAGCTCTGTCAGTGGATGTATTGCCCCCTTGTTCTAGAATCTCTGGGCAATTTTCTTTGATTATATCTTGTATCACCATGTCCAGTTTGGTGTTTATTTCTGGCTTATCTGGGAGTCCAATTATTCTTAAATTATCCCTTCTCCCCCTATTTTCCAGATCTATCACCTTGTCGGTGAGATATTTTATGTTCTCTTCTAATTTCTTGGTATTTTGGCTTTGCTTTATTGCTTCTTGCTCTTTTACACGATCATTGTCTTCCAGCTGCCTGATTCTGGCCTTTAAAGCCTGGTTTTCTTTTACAGTTTGGTCAAACTGGTTTTGTAGATGCGTGAATTTCTTTTGCATTATTTCCAACTTTTCCTCCCAGAAGGCTTCCATCTTTTTGGTCATTTCTGATTCAAATTCTTCATAGGTTTGTGGAGAGTTTCCATTTCCTTTGGAAGGTTTTGGAGCATTTTCTTTTATATTATCTTCTGTCTGCTCTGTATTTTGTATTTTGGCTCCATAGAATGTGTCCAAAGTCGCCCCTTTCTTCTTATTTTTCTTGGTATTTTGGGGCTTCTGTGGTTCTGTGGAGTTTGCCATTTCTGAATGTGGAGGATTAGTTTTTCTTGTCTCTTTCTGGTGTTCAGGGGCTTTAGTCCTGGGCAGATAGTTCTATGAGCTTTCCCTGGGTTAAACTGAATATGCCTCACTGGAACTGGAATGGAAGGGTCGGACCACGAGGCCACACTCTCCCCCTGGCTCGATTTCCGGAAGTTGCCTTCAGAATCGCTGGCTGTGAGGCTGTTTCGTCGGCCTGCGGGGGGATGGGCTGCCGCTTCCCCAAGCTCCGAGAGCACAGACTTTCACTGAGACTTGGATAGCAGGATCCAGCCCGTGAGGCTGTCTTGCCCGCCCTGAGGGTTGCTGTTGTTTTGACCAGCTCTCTGCAGCGGAGGCTCCAGGCAGTAACTTTCACCCGGACTGAGGGCTCTTTGCAGCGGAGGCCCCAGGCAGTAACTTTCACCCGGACCGACCGGCTCTTTGACCGACCGGCTCTTTGCAGTGGAAGCCCCAGGCAGTAACTTTCACCCGGACTGGGACTTGGGTAGAAGACCCTGAGGGTTGTTGTTCCTCAGACCCTGCTCTCTGAGCCCGGCGCGGCTGCCGCTTCCGGGAGCCTTGGACTCTGCGCTCCTACCCCTGAGGTCCGAGGGATCTCGGGTTCTGGCTTTTAAGGGGAGCCGTACCTTTTGAACCGGGTCCAGGTCCAGGAGGAGGGTTCCCAGGGTCTGTGCTGTTGATCGTTTTGAATTTCGGCGCCTTAGGAGCTTCTAGTTTGAGATCAGTCGGGAAGGGTTTTCCGGAGATCTGAACTTCAGCTTTCTCTAAGCCGCCATCTTAACCGGAAGTCCAGTAGAACCATTTCTTAAGTAGTTATCTCCAAGTTCCAGCCAAAGTCCTGCTACTTGTAAGATTATGGGGAAGTAATCTAATCTCCCTGGACCTCAGATTCCTCATCTCCAAGATGATGAGGTTTGGATTAGATGGTTTCTAAATTCTCTTCTATCTCTAGGTCTTAGAAACTGTATTGAGAAGTTGAAGAGGACAGCAGAGGAGGGAGAGGGGATGAGTTTAGCACAAGAGTTTGAATGAGTCATAAAAGAATCTGAATGAGTCCCAAGGTTGGGTTGACGTGGAAGAGAGATCAATATGGAGGCCACATTGTAAGATTCAGCTCTGCAGTTGGAAAAAGGGAAGAAGTCAAAGGGACGCTGTTTGTGACAATGATCAAATTGCAATGTTATATCCTCAAGCTGGTATTCATACTTCTTAATTGACAAAGACTCATGAATACTAATTAGATACTCAACATAGAATATAGTCATATATGTTAGCCAATATTTGTAGAATGGTACTGTGGCTAGGATGATTGAGAAGTCATCAGAGTGGATAGGGTGCAGTCTTGTCTAGGACTCACTTCCAGGCTGTGAGTGGATAATAAGCAATTCATGAACCAGAGCAATAAATCATTATTATTCTCCAAGCAACATGAACTTAGAGGATCTCAGTGGCATGAAGGGACAAGAGAGACTTTGGAGAGAACACAGAATTTTTAGTGGTCATCAAGGGGAGGGAAGTCAGGAAATAACTGTAACCAGCAGCATGTGGTTTTAGTCCTAATAGTAGTAATAGGGGGATATTCAAGAAATATTTACCAAGTCAACTCAAATAGAAAGGACAACGGGGACTATATAGCCTATTCTTACCAGCCTGTACTCTTCATTTTCCCCTTGGATTTGACATTTCACTTCCTCCCTGGTTTATTATTTATTCCACCTTATCTTCCATTAATGGCATTGACAAGGATCAGCTTCTCGAGGGTACTGGAGGGGTAGACCCAGGCATGGTGAAGTTTTTGGGTATTAATCCCTCACCTCTTCCTTTACTTAGGCTTTACTCTGGCACTATTTTTGGCTTTGTGGATTTCCCTGAAGGTATATATCTTCTTGACATTGTTCTTTTGATCCAAGTATACCTGTCCATCGATAGATTCTGCTCACGAGTTGCTCATTCCACTCAGTCTCAATAATAGCAAAGAAGTCATTGTTTTTTACTTCCTCATAGTAATATTTCAAGTTGAATTTGTTCAAAATCTTTTTTTCTCTAACCTCTCTGCTGGAAAGACATCGAAAGCAATGAGTATTCCTCTCAATTCTTCTCCCAATTATTTTCTCCTTGTGATTTCCTGAGCACCTCATCTACTATTATTTCTATTTCTATGTCAGCTGCATTGTCCTCCATAAGATCCAGGTTTAAATTTTTATCTGACTTTCCCCCCTTTCTTTCCATTTCTAGTTTAAAGCTATTTTTAAAATCAGACTCATAAATCTCCAACTAAACTGCTATCTCCAATATCTATGAACTATTTCCATACTGGAACCCAACATTCCAGTATGTCAAGCATGTATCAGGAAGCCAGATCTTCTTTGGCACCACCCATAGCTAGCTGCTCATTTATCCTAGTTTTCTTTCTCTTCTAAAAATCTCTTCCTTCAATTAGAAGAAATGAAAAAAAAAAACCATGTATGTTCCACATTCTTATCTTCTTCTGGTACTATTATTTGCGGGGTGTATAGGGTGCTCAGGGAAGGGTAGTATCTCTGGTATGCAGGGCTTGTCGTGCCCTCCTAGGGCAGCTCTCCAGCCTCTGACCCCCTACCTGACACCCAGCTCTCACTTGTGGCTCCCAGTAGCTGCTAGCATGTGGCAGTGGCCACACCCTGGGCAATGGCTTCGACAGGCCGGCTAAACCTTGTGAGGGTAGCCATCAGGTCGTCAACCCCTGGTGAACCAGGGCTTTGCTCACCCAGCATGTGAAGACTGCTTCGGCGGAACAGGAGGAAGAAACCAACAAGAAGGTTCAATGGCTGAGAGGGCGACGCAGCAAAGCACTGTGGAGTGCTTAGGGCATGTTGGAGCCCAAAAGACAACACGGCCATCCAATACAGCTGAGGAAGTCTCCAAGTGTAACGACTTTTCATGCCACTGGACCCAGGCTTCCAACGCCGAGAGAGTGGGACTGTCTCTGTACATCGGCTTTTCCACTTAAATCTCCTTCATGCACAAGTGTCTTTGTGCACTCATCTATACACTATAGATGAAAACGCACAAAGACAATCATCATCCTTGGTTACTGAGAGACTACTACTATGTAACAGCAGTAGTGAGCAGCAGCTGGCATGTTTAATTGGTCCTGCCAGGCTTTTCCATGATGTCTCAGATACCTACTGGCAGTCACTGAAAATGATAAATTTGTCATTGGCTAGCAACTTTAGATTTATTTGGTATAGTAGCTAACCCTCTCCCCCCCGCCTTTTTTTACTTAGTTGGGGTAAAGTATAAGCCAGCTCATCTCTTGCCCCACTGATCACATATATCACATTCATCAAATCTACACTATTTTGTAGATAATAGTATTGATAATGGGAATGGAAAGAAATCACTGAAAAAAGTATTTGGTCCCAGATATATACTCCATGGTTTTTTAAGCATTAAGGATAGAAAGTTTGTGGAATTATTGAATTCTCTCAGCTGGAAACCTTATGATGATCAGCTATAGAAAGTGGAATCTGATTCCTGAATTATAGAATATTAAAACTGCAAACAACCTTAGTGATTATCCAGTGCAAATCTTGCTTTTGTATTAACTAGAATCTTAGGGGGAAAATGAATTCATACTTCAGTTATTATTGTTGTTGAGTTGTTTCAGCCATGTCTGATTCTTTGTGACCCCATTTGGGACTTTCTTGGCAAAGTTACTGGAGTTGTTTACTATTTCCTTCTCTAGCTTATTTTACAGATGAGGAAACTGAGGCTAATGGGACTTAGTGACTTGCCTAGGATCATATAGCTAGGAAGTATCTGAGGCCAGATTTTAACTCAATAAGTAAGATGAATCTTCCTGACTCAGGCCAGGTACTCTCTTCACTGTGTCACCTCGCTGCTTATACATAGTTAGGTGCCTGAGATCATGTGATTCTAGAATATTATTGGAAAAAGAACTTAAAGACCACTTGATCCAACCCTTTATTTTAGGAATGAGGAAACTGAAGTCTAGAGAAGTGAGAGGACTCATCACTTTGAACCCAGGTCCTCCAATGCCAAGGTTCTTTCCATTGTACCAGGATGCTGTTCTCATTCTACGAGTTACTTTGAAAGGATTATATCAGGTTTTACTTGAGATCCACTTTAGATATTCAATTAGAGACTTTCCCCCCTGTTGTTGATAAAATTTCCCAGTGTGTGCTAGGAAGCTAATTTCTTTGACAAGATTCACAGCACAATCTCCAACTTTTCTCAAATTTCCTCCTGGAAGAATCAGAGTATGAACATAGGGGCAGTGTTGCCAAGAGGCTTCTGGGTTGGATGAAGCTTTGTCACAAATGGATTTCCAAGAGAACCCTTGGCTGTAACATTAAGTATATGGCCACTATGCAATTTCAAGTATTCCAGGGAAAAAGAACAGATCCTCTTACCTGGATCAATACTGAAAATAAGGTCCTTTGACAGCCTGAAATAGTTTGTCTCTCAAGTATGTTTTCCCTCCTGAAAACCATTTATTTTTATCTGCTCTAAAGTGCCATGTCTGAGATATCACTTTTAACTTGAGAGTATTCTACCTCAATGTCCCTCAGCAAGCAAACCGCATGGGGAGACAATTCCATTACCAAATCTGAAGACAATTACCTGAAGGTCTTTGGCATCTATTTGGATGCCCATGTTCAGAATGAACATTCTGATCTTTGCACAAAAATCCTTGCAATTAAAACTCTTCAAAATTACATATCCAGACATAGAATATACATGCATATATCCACATACTGTCTCCCGCAACAGCATGTGAGTTCCTTAGGGTCAATAACAATTTCCTTTATATCCTTGCATCCTTAGTGCCTAGCATAGTGCCTGACACACAGAAGGTGATTACTAAATGCATTATTGTTTTGTCCTTGTGATTATGTATCAATGCCTGAATTAATCCCCCCTCCCCAAATATGGAAACCAAGTAAATGGACACTCTCTATTTTTGGCTTTCATATGCACGTATACATATGTATGTACACATGTATACACATATATGTGTGTAAGTATGTCTATATATTCATTCATCTAAATGTCCATCCATCATCTCTATCTATCTATCTATCTATCTATCTATCTATCTATCTATCTATCTATCCATTCATCTCTCTCTCATCTCTCTACCTATCTTATATGACAAGCTGTAAAGGTATAACCTGAATATGTGATTCTTTGTTACTATGATTCTAGATTTAAAGCCAACTTTCAGAAGTTTCTGACTCTGTCTAGGGTGAGCACTAGCTACAACTAACATTTCAATATTTTATTTTTAGGTTAATGTATATTGAATGTATACTGTCTGCACAGCATTGTGTTGGCTGTCCAGGTAAACAAATGCCACTGGGGGAATCATGAGGTATAGTAGAAAAAGGAAGGAAGAAAAGAAGAGGGGAGAGAGAGAGGGGGAGGAGAGAGAGAAAGAGAGAGAGAGAGAGAGAGAGAGAGAGAGAGAGAGAGAGAGAGAGAGAGAGAGAGAGAGAGAGAGAGAGAGAGAGGAAGGAAGGAAGGAATGGAGGGAAGAAATTAACATTTATTAAGTGCCAGGTACCTTACTAAACACTTTACAAATATTATCTCATTTGATCTTTGCCACAGCTCTGGAGGGTAGATGCTATTGTTACATCAATATTATAGTTGAGAAAATTGAGGCAGAGAAAGTTTAGGTGACTTGGTCAGGGTCACATAGCTAGTAAATGTCTAAAGACAAATTTGAATTCAGGTCTTCCTGACTTCACACTTAGGACGAATGAATGCTGGATTTGGAGTCAGAAGATATTGGTTCAAATCTCATCTATGGGGAAAAAAAGCAAAACTCAGCTCCCCTTTCTGCTTCCTCATTAGCTTTTTGACCTTGGATAAGTCACTTTATCTTGCTAGGCTTCCACTACATCACCTGTAAAATGAGGTGCTTGGGCTAGATTACTGGTATGATTCTCATGAACTATAGTTTATGTGTAAAGACAGGACATGAGTGTCCTCATGCATGAAACAACTAAAGAACATTTCCCAGAACAATAAACCCACACGTGTATATTTAGTATAAGATGCTTGATTTTATGAAGCAGGTGATCCTAAAAAATTGTGTGTAAATCAAATCACATTTCCCAATTGGTTTAAAGCATGCTTAACTGGGAAGAGTATTGGATTTGGATTCAGAGAAACTTGGGCTTGTGGCCCAAGCTGACACATCCTCTGTGGCAGGTCCTTCACTTGGGCCTCTGGGCCGTAATACCTGTCCTAACCACCTCACAGAGCACTTGTGAGGCAAGTGCATTTTAAATGATAAAGTACGACATAAATGTGAGTCATTGTTATTTCAGAGAGATACTTTATCCTTATTTATAGTTGATGTTTCTCTGGCAGTGACTTGTAACTCTTCAGTTTTAAATTTCTTTCTTTCCCATTTTTTCTGTCAAAAACATATAAATATTCCACGGAGGTGCCACTTAAAAAGGACTCTGAAGTGCATTTCTTCTTTTAGCCCCTTGTTGGCAAGGGGGCTGTTGGGAAGCAGAGTTTTTTCCTAGCTAGAAGGAGGAATTGAAGAATCATAGGAGGCAGGAGCCTTTTGTGGATGGGGAAGCCTGGAACTTTTCCTTTCAGTGGAAAGAAGGGATAACTAAGAGCTGATTGGTGAGGAAGAGTGTTGTTAACCCAAACAGAATATAACCATGAGCAATTGGAGCCATGTCTGGTTTTCTGATACTCTGAAGGTATGATTTGTCTGCACAGAATTTGCTGTTGGCCTGACTGCATTTGCTTGCTCCACTGTGATATAACAGTGGAGTTAATTCCCTGTATACCCTCTTTCCCCTGCATCATTGATGTCTCATGAACTGCCATTACTACTTTGGGGAATTCCTACTCTATTCAAAGCTCCTCTACTTTCTGTCTGTGCATTTATAAGGGATTTCATCTGTAGATAAAGATAGGTTGAATAGCTAGGTGGTATAGTGGATAGAGCACTGGGTCTGGAGTCAGGAAGACCTGAGTTCAAATGTAGCCTTAAAAAATAAGTAGCCAAATGACTTTGGGCAAGTCACAACCCTGTTTGCTTAAAAAAAAAAGGATAAATTGGTTGGTGTTGCAACCAAAGCAATAATTTTGCTATAATAGAGTAGCATATGCATAGGAGGAAAGGTAAAAATGGAACTAGAACCAAATTGCCTTAGACTTAACCTAAAACCTATATTATGCTCCTTCCTTGATGACACAAAATGGGACTACACTTTGTAAAAGAAATGATCTTGTAATTACAGAATGAATCATTAATGATTAATCTTATCTTGTTTGAGAATTAGTATTTTTACATATAGGTTTTTATTAATACGAGATGCACCAGTAGTATCACCTAAGTAAATTAAATGGGTATCTCTTCTTGTGTCCCCATAACCCTGACTCAAAGTAATTATCTTCCAAGATACTCAATTTCTTTCTCTAGCTTCTCATATCCATTTTAGAAAAGCAGGGTAGAATAACCTCTGGGCAAGTGCTAATAATCATTCATTCAACAAATATTTATTGAATTCTTACTATGTATAAGACTTATGTACTGTAGGAGAGTGCCAAATATATATATCTATAAAAATATATAAATTATAATGTTGTTCTTCATCCTTCATTTTTGAAGAGGTCCAAGCGAGGCAGAGTGGTACAAAGTCAACAGCTTCACTCTCTCTTCCAGAGACATCAGAGTCTAGTGGCAAGACAAAACTCAAGATGACTGGTGATGGTTGAGGATGCAGTGGATGACTGTGGCAACTTCACCACCTGACCAAGCTCTACGCACTTCACAGTGCCTATTTTAGCCTCCTTTGTGGCCTTTGCAACAAATTGTTCTCATCTGCCCATTCCAGGAAGTCTTCACATGCTTAGGATAGACATTGAGACCACTGGTGTCAAACTCAACCTCATGGGTAGCATATTGACTTAGAAAACCAGAAATCAACATTATCTATGTTGTATTGTATTTTTATTTGTTTTATTGAAGATTTACCAGTTATATTTTATCTGGTTCCCAAGCAATCTGGGAGATTTCCTGGCTTTGAGTTTGACAACTTGGCTCCAGAAGACTGAATTCTGGGCCTTACAATCAAAGAATTCTCTCAGGTCCCATGAATGAAAGCATTTGCAACACCTTTGTGCCTCTGACCCAAGACAGCCACTAGTAGTCATCTGGGAGATGGAGAAGGGGAGGAAGCTATGTGTGGGCAGGGTTTTTTTTTCCCTCCCTGGGGCATAGTTCTGTTCTTACACTGCTGCTCTCTAAATTTCTCTAGGATGTGAGCAGAAAGGCAAAAAAGGTCATTTCTTCAACTCACTCCTTTTGTAACGTCAGCACCAGATTGTGGCTCTGGCATACAAGAAGCTAAGCCAACAGTACAGTCCCCAAAAGATGTGAAACCAAGGTAAGTACCTCATCTGGTTGATCAGTGAACTCCCTGATCAACCTCTAAACTTATTTAAGAGACTGATTGTGTTTTATTTATATGTTATCTACCTATATTCAGTTCTTGGCTAGGGATACATTCCATCTTACAGGCACCAGGATAAAAGCATTTGCCTGGAAAGTTGCTGACCTGAGCTTTAAAATGAAAAGGGTTAGGGAGGGGGGAGAAAAGTGCCCAGATAGAAAGTCCAAATCAGATACCAGGAAATAACAAGTTAGAATAGAGAACAGCAATGGAGGCATCCAGTAATTTTAATGGCCTTAACTGTATATGCCAGTGTAAACACAAATACTCAGAATATCTGTATAAACAAAGTAAAATTGAGCTCTTCACACAAGGAGATAAATAGCTCCTTTCAGGTATCACTGAGTCTTAATGGGACGAAGCACAGGACCAGAACATAGCAATGGCGACCATAACTTATTCACAAGGAGCAAAACAAATAGAAGAGGTGGCCAACTTAGTGCTTTCTGCTAAGAATACAAATGCCTTGTGGAAATCCACAAGTCTGAAGGGGAAGAATGGTAGAAAACATCTAGATGAAAATCAAAGGGGGGAAGGGAGGAACAGAAGTGATATAATTGTGGCAATGTACAATGGACTTCCCTACCAGATGGAGAAACTAGATAATATATTCTAGAAATGGATTGCAAAGGTGGCACAAGGCAAGATGGTCATGACAGGAAGCTTTGACCAGCTGGAATCTGCTAGAGGTCCTTGTCATGCTGAAAATTTCATCTTTTAGAGGGGAAATAATAAGGGAAACTGATATTCTAGACCCCATTCTGTCCAATAAAGGAGAATGGTTTGGTGAAGGCAGAAATAACAGGAACCTTGAGAGAAAGTGACCACACTATCACTGAACTTATGGGATCACCAAAGCACATCTGGAGTATAGTCTACATTTATTTTGTAACCTAGAATCTCAAGCCCTGTCTCTGATGCTTACCAACTGTGTGACATGGATGGACAAGATCCTTTACCTCCACGGAACTCAGTTTCTTCATTTGTAAAATGAAATAGTTTTTGAGGTCGTGTCAGCTCTAAATCTATGATCTTCACTTAAGGGTAAACACTCTTTGTTAAAAAAAAATTGTGCCTGATTTTTAAATGTGAAGGCCTTAGCACTGGCACTTGTTTTCTCAAATAGCTACTCATCGATTAGCCCCATTCGGAGACAGCTTTAGACACATAACTTCATCGAGATTCACTTACTCTCCCGGATTATCTCAATATTTTTCCCATTTTCCTTTTTCTCCTTTCTTTTTCTTTTTTCTTTCTTTCTGTTTCATTCTCATTTTTTCTTTCTGTGTTTCTTTGGTCCTTCTTTCCCTCCTTCCTCCCTCCCTCCCTCCCTCCCTTCCTTCCTCCCTCCCTTCCTTCCTTCCTTCCTTCCTTCCTTCCTTCCTTCCTTCCTTCCTTCCTTCCTTCCTTCCTTCCTTCCTTCCTTCCTTCCTTCCTTCCTTCCTTCCTTCCTTCCTTCCTTCCTTCCCTACCTCTCATCATCCTCTGTTGGTAAATTGTCAGAAAATGCAAACCTATTTTCAGGGTAGCCTAGCAAAATAAAACTCAGAATAGCAAATCATGCAATGCCTTCCAAAGCAAAATAAAAATGGCTTTTGGATAACTCATAGTTTTGTTATTATCTATGCTACCATTTCCCTTCTTGGCATAGATAATTGAGAGTAGACTGTGTAGGCTTTGGCATTGATTAGAGTGTCAAACAAAAGTCAATAGCTTTGGATGAAGAAGATGGACACTGTGATCTTTAAGGTTCCTTTTAGCTTTAAATTCTATGATACTATGGATAAGAAAGGGAATTAGCTATCAAAACAGGAGGAAAAAGACCAGGAGAATAAAACTTCTTCATGGTAATAATATAATCATAGTAACTAGTATTTATATAGCACTTTAAAAATAGGATCTAATTTTATCCTCAGAGGTAGATGCTATCATTACTTCCATTTTACAGATGAAGAAATGAGGCAGGATGAGGTTAAATGACTTGCCCAGGGTCACAGAGCTAATAAATGACTGAATCAGGATTTGAACTCAGATCTTTCTGACTCCAAGGCCAGAATGTGATTTGCACAATGCCTCCCAGGTGTCTAAGTATGAGAGATGTGGTAAGGAGGTGTGAGAGCAACAGGAAGGGAGGACATGAAGGATATGGTAGGGAATGGTGATGGAACATTGTTTCCCAGCAGAGTCTATGAGTTTTGCCCCAATTTGGGCTTGTTACAGAGGGCATTGGAGTAGTCTTGACCTCCTGAGAGGTAGTAGTGGAAAGGACATTGACTCTGAAGTCAGATGACATGGGTTCAACTCCCAAATTAATGTTTACTAACTGTGTGACATTGAGCAAGTCACTTATTCTTTCTTGAGTCTCAGTTTCCTCACCTGTAAAAAAAGAGGTTTGCTTTAGACGGCTTTCAAGTTTCCTTCTAATTCTAGAACTATGATTGCACCTATGTATTATGATTTCTGGGCCTGGAAATGTCTGGATTGGATTTCCTTGAACAGGGATATTTAAAGATTCAACAACCAGCTCCCCCGGGGTAAAAACCCATGTAAGACATTTGAGAATACTCTGTATTATCAATGCCTTCTCAATATTAATTATTGTTCAGTCATTTTTCAGTTATGTTTGGATCTTCATGACTCCATTTGGGATTTTCTTGGGAAAGATCCTGGGTTGGTTCATCATCTCCTTCTCCAGTTTATTTTACAGATGAGAAAACAGGCAAAAAGTGTTAAGTGGCTTGTCCAGGGTCACATAGTATCTGTGGCCAGATCTGAACAAAGGGAGACAAGTCTTCCTGACTCAAGCCCAGTGCTTTATCCACTGAGGCACCTTGCTGTTCTTTCAACATTATTATCACTTTTCTAAGTGTCTAGAACATCAACAAAACCATAGAGCAAGCTTGATTTGTAGCATTTGCTGATTTCTGAGGTATGAATACAACTACTGAAAATTTAGCACTCAGATGAGAGCCAGGATGAGTCAGCTCCAGAACACTCCTACCTTTGGACCACCCAAGTTTGAATCTTTAGCAGGCTAGATCTTTTGTCATCCATGCCTGAGAGCAGAAGAATAGCCCCACTTCATCATCAAGGCTATATAGGGCCACTAGGTGGTACAGTGGATAGAGTCTGGAGTCAGGAAGATTCATCTCCCCGAGTTCAAATCTGTTCTAAGATACTTACTAGCTATGTGACCCTAGGCAAATCACTTACCTTGTTTGCCTCAGTTTTCTCATCTGTAAATGATCTGGAAAAGGAAATTGCAAACCACCCCAGTATCTTTGCCAAAAGAATTCCAAGTGGGACCATAAAGAGTCCTAGCCGGACTGAACAACAAGTGTTTGGCTTGACGGAGATTAATTTAAGTTTCTTATGTTCTAGGTAATCTGTTTCACACATCCCTCAGAAGAAGGAATGCCAGAGAGAGAAGGGATAGAGCCAGGAGCATTTCCCCCACTACCCGCTCTCATTGGCTCCCTTTGGGTAAGAAATGTAAGTGGAAAACTCATTAAATCTGTGTTGCAATTTTCAGTGGAAAGTTGATGTGTGGAAGTACTTGTGGCTATATTAGATCAAATGTTTAAGAAGGAAGGAAGGAGAGCTGAATAATTTGGAGACTTCCAAGATGAATGCCTAGTGATTAGTATAATTTTCATTATTTCATATGTTAGGCATTATAATGCAGGTTTTGTGCACATTGCCCAGGTCACAATTATAAATGACAAGTTATTCCCAAAGGATTTTATCTTACCCAATAAATGGATAAAATGATTGCATTTATTAACATCTAAATTAAAAAGTCTGAAAAATTGAGTTCTAATTAATCAGCTTGCAAACAGGCCCCACCAAGGATAAGATAACAGAGCCTTCAGAAACAGCTTGTGATTTGAGACGCATTATTATTAACAATAATAATATTTCCCCAGCTGCTTATATCTGAAGAACTCCAAACACTTCTGTAAATGTTAATTATTTAAAGACTCCCTGGAACTAAAGCTGATAATTGCTATTTCCTTCGGGTTCCTTTGAGGAATTGGAGACAGAGGGAAAGGGTTAAGTGTCTTTGCTCAAGGTCAGACAGAAGCAGAATTAGCATCCATTCCTTAGTCTGCTGGGCTGTCTGCTAGACCAGCGATGCCGACAAGAGCCACATACAGAGTAGTGTCTCTTCTCCCACCCCCACCGCTTCCAGCAATATCCTGGGAAATAAGAGATGTGAAATTCTCAGCTATTGTCAATTCTAACTCATGATGGGTGAGGAGCCAAATGCTTCTTTTTAAGATGGCAAAGTCCATTTTGCTTGGGGATCAGAATTATAGAATAAAGGTATAAGGAGGGACCTTAGCAATCTATCTAATCAAATCCTCTTTTTTTTTACAGAAGAGGAAACTGAGGTCCAGAGAGAAATATATTGCTCATGGTTACAATCAGTGGCAGAGACAAGGCTAGGACCCACATTTTCTGATTCCTGGTAGATGTCTCTTTTTATTTTATAAAGAAATATACATTTTTATTTTGTAAAAGAATATAAATAATTTATTGTGTACTTAATCACCAACAAACACAAACCTTTCAAGATGACAGAGGATGATGGGAAAGAAGATGCATGTATATATGATGTATATGTATGACATGTAAATATACATGCTTAAGTTTATTAGAGATATACTAGGTGTATGCATGGATATGTATGTAAAACACATACATACTATATATAGTTTAACAAAGTAATAAAAAATTGCTCTGTGCCTTTTCTGCACCTTTGATTTTCCCCTTTCTGTGCATTTTAAAGCTGTTTTTATTGATGCTCTTTTTTCCATGTCAATCACTACCCATCCTCCACCCTCTCCACAATTCCCTCTAAGTAGACGTCCTGCATTATATCCAAAACTCTTACCAGCATACTATATTGCACTGCCTATTCCTAATCTCCCAGGACTCTCCTGGATCACTGCCTTGTTTTGGAGGGATAGTCCAATGAAACTATGAGCTATGGCATTGCAGGGTTATCCAAGACCAACAGGTGGAGAATTCTGATAAAAGGAGATGCATTGGAGAAGGAAATGGCAAACCACTCCAATATCTTTGCCAAGAAAACCCCATATGGGGGTCATGAAGAGTCGAACACAACTGAACCACAACAAAATCTCCCAGGAATCATCACTGAATCACTAGGCAGATAAAGGGCCAGGCTTTTGGAGGAAAGAAAAGTCTCTAGCTTCCCAAATGAATGTGTATTTGCAAAGATAAGGCTTATGATGGTAATAAACCACAAAATATAGTTTAAAAAATTCCTAATTTAATTTTCATAGATGTTCCTGTGGGGTAGGCAGAAGTGGTTTTCTATTCTTATTTTTTATAGATAAGGAAACTGAGATGTTTGAAAAGGTTAAGTGACTTATGAGTATCACAAAATAAAAAGGGGGACTAGAACCCATGTCTCTTGAGTCCTTTATCTAACACTATTGATTAGACCTTCCCCTCCCTTTAAGTCCTTTTAGGACTTATTATTAGAAGGATACCCCTTAAAGATGAATAAGGAAAATAAGGAAATAAGGAAAAAATTGACCTTATGGTTTAAGTAAGATCTTCCATTATAATTTTATAAGTGTAAGGAAGAGGAGTGGAAATGATCCCCTTACCTTAGTTGACCTAGGCCAACTGAGACTTCTGTCTCTCAAGGCCCAGAATATAATCACAAGATGTGAATGACATATTAAAGCAAAGACAAGGGTGCCTCCACACCCAGACCCCTTTATGGAGGTAAGAATGCCTCTCTAACTGACTGGAGAAGGGAACAATGCAATTAGCTGAAAGAACAAATTACCCACACCTTTTGGGACTTTAAATAGCTAAATCAAGGCCTAGAGTATTTGTAGAGTGAGAACCCTGGATGGGATGGGGGAGAAGGGAGGTGTGTAGATTTCTCTTTCTCTTTCTCTCTCTACCCCTTTCCCCTATCAATCATGGCATACAGCAGGAGATACCCAGGCAGAGTTTGTGAGTGCCCTTTCTCTCTCTCCCACCTTTCTCTGTCCTCTTTCTCTCTCTGTCTTTCTCTGTCTCTGTCTCTCTCTGTGTCTCTGTATCTCTCTGTCTCTATTTCTCTGTTTCTGTCGGTCTGTCTCTCTCTCTAATCCAGAAAGGGAACTACTGGATCAATAGGAGATAAAGATTCTAGGAGAGAACAGAGACATACATACTCCAGAAAGGCACAAACACAAAAAGAAGCAGACCTTGAGAATCCAGAGTTAGGACCATATGAAAAGAGTATGAAAGACTTCCATGTTCTACAGTGCCAGAAGTTGTGAGTAACCTTTGGAACACATGGGTCCTATAGTTCTGCCTTCCTGTCAATGCCCTCTAAATTTAAGCCCACTATTCTCATGGATGCTGGATGTCTTTATGAAAGAGTACATTCTAGGTTTATGGAGAGTGGGGAACATCTTGTAACTGCTGTTTTTATTATGCTGTTTGCATTAATGCCTTTACTAAGAGCTAATTGTATCTACTTAAATGGAGACTCTTGGTAGGAATAACCTAATAGGTTACTCCTAGAACTCAAGATAAGAGTTTCCCTTTGAAGATCCAAACTTATCTTGGCACAGAGAAGATAAAAAATGGCTCAATGGAAAGAACAGTGGATTTGGAGTTAGAGGACCTAGGTTTGAATAGAGACCTTTTACTCCCTGTGTGGCCATGAAGAAATAATTTCCTTCTTTAGCCTTTAATTCCTATTATAAAGGGGGAGGTGTTAATTTGTACTTGAGGAGTTAAGACTTTCAGTATAGAGAGGTGGGAAAGAGAGGAGACCCACTTCTCAAAGTGGGATACAGGGGAGACAGCAGATGTTTAGGGTTGGTTCAGAGAGAGGAGAGGGGGTTTGAAGATTTTCCCCTTTCTGCCTTCCCTCCTTAGCTAAAACTGCTCTCTCCAATTTGCTCTTGTCCCTCTTGTCCCCTCTCAAGGGTCTCCCCTTGATCTGTTCCCTCACACTCAGCTTGGGGAACAGATAACTTTTAATATCAACTCAATCAGGTAATACAAAAGGAATAACAGCATGGAAAGAATGGGAAAAGGACAGTGGAGAAGGGGGGGTCCCTGTCTCTAAACCCATTTCCCTCCCTCCTTGAGTTTGAGGGGAACTCGGGCCTTGGCAACCTGAGCCCCCTGAGAGAAAGTCAGATTGACTCACCCCTGGGCAACAGGAGCTGAGGTAAAACCTGCTCAGGTTTCTCTTCAGAAAGTCTCTTCAATTGGGAAGTGTTGGGGGGAAAGATTTCTGGTCACCAGAAGGAAAAGTGGGTAACCCTCAGGAGAAAGTCTTTTCCCACATTCTGCCTTCAGCTTCTCAAGACTGAGACCAACCAACTCCTCTACCAGCCAGAGTCTTCTCCTCCACAAGATTCCCAACTCCTGGGGCCCCTCCCCCATCAAGGTATCAATTTCACATACTCTTCAGCCTGGCACTTTTTCTTTAGTGGCAGCCTCTGCCACATTCCTCATCTATAAAATGGGAACTTTTGACTAACTGACCTCTAAGACCTAAATCTATGTTTCTGAGTTCTCAAAAGCCATGTACTGATAGAGCCCAAACTCTAACACGTCTTCATAGAGCTAGAAAACTTTGATTATGATCCTGGTGGCAAGTTGCCCTTCATCTGAAGTCTGCTTTATCTAATTCAGTCATCCTTGAACCAGAAGGTTGGCTACAAGATGAATTTATTTTTTGGCTACAAAAATTCATGAAACTGTCTGCTAAATCAGTTAGGGGTCAGAAAGAATGGACATTGGAGGGAATATTTATGCCTAGGAAATCACAGATAATTTGAAGTTTTGAATTATAAAAAATAATATTCTACTTTCATAGAACTTTTTAAGTTCTGAGGTAGGTTAGTTTAAGTACCATCACCATTTTGAAGATAAGGAAACTTTAGCTTGGTGGCATTAAGGGCTTATTTTTGGTGACATGGATAGCTAGCCAATCGTTTGGATCCAAAGTCTAACCTAGGTCTGGTGCCAACTTTGGTGTTTTTTCCACATGGAATTCCTCATGTATATAGTCAGTAATGAAAGTATGGATGGTGTGAATGGATTATGAACAATGTCAAAAAGAAATCTGCTTCACTCTAGACAACATAAAATACTTAGGAATCTATCTGCCAAGACAAACACAGGAATTATATGTACACAACTACAAAACACTTTTTACACAATTAAAACTAGATCTAAACAATGGGAAAATATTAATTGCTCCTGGGTAGGACAAGCTAATATAATAAAAATGATCATCCTACCCAAATTAATCTACTTATTCAGTACCATACCTATCAAACTTCCAAAAAACTTTTTCATAGAATTAGAAAAAATTATAACAAAGTTCATCTGGAAGAACAAAAGATCAAGAATATAAAGGGAAATAATGAAAAAAATGTGAAGGTGGCCTAGCAGTACCAGATCTTAAACTGTTCTATAAAGCAATGGTCATCAAAACAAAATGGCTAAGAGACAGAAGGGTGGAATAGACTAGGGGTAAATGACCTCAGTAAGCTAGTGTTTGAGAAACCTAAAGATGACAGCTTTTGGGACAAAAACTCAGTATTTGACAAAAACTGCTGGGAAAATTGGAAAACAATACGGGTAAAATTCAGTTTAGATCAACATCTTACACCTATACCAAGATAAATTCAATTAAAAATGACTTAAATATAACGAGTGAAATCATATATAAATTAGGTGAACTTAGATTAATACCTGCCATATCTATGGGAAAGGAAGGAATTTAAGACCAAGCAAGACATAGAGAACATTGCAAAATGTAAAATGAATGACTTTGATTATATCAAATTATAAAGGTTTTGTACAAACACAACTATTATAACCAAAATTAGAAGAAAAGCAACAAACTGGGAGAACATTTTTATAACAAAACTATCTGACAAAGGTTCAATTTCCCAAATATGTAAGGAACTAAGTCAAGTTTACAAAAATTCAAGCCATTCCCCAATCAATAAATGATCAGGGATAGGCAGTTTCAATAAGCACATGAAAAAGTGTTCTAAGTCCCTCCTGACTGGAGAAATAAAAATTAAAACAACTCTGAGCTACCACCTCACACCTAGCAGATTGGCCAATATGACAGCAAAGGAAAGTGATAAATGTTGGAGGGAATGTGGCAAAATTGGGACACTAATACAGTGTTGGTGGAGTTGTGAATTGATCAAACCATTCTGGAGGGCAATTTGGAACTATGCCTAAAGGACTTTAAATGAATGCCTGCCTTTTGATCCAGCCATACCACCGCTGGGTTTGTACCCCAAAGAGATAATAAGGAAAAAGACTTGTACAAAAATCCTCATAGCTGTGCTCTTTGTGGTGGCAAAAAATTGGAAAATGAGGGGATTCCCTTCAGTTGGGGAATGGCTGAACAAATTGTGGTATTTGTTGGTGATGGAATATTATTGTGCTGAAAGGAATAAAGAAATGGAGGAATTCCATGTGAACTGGAATGACCTCCAGGAACTGATGCAGAGCAAAAGGAGCAGAACCAGGAGAATATTGTACATAGAGGCTGATAAATTGTGATACGATTGAATGTAATGGACTTCTCTATCAGCAGCAATGCAACGATCCAGGACAATTCAGAGGGACTTATGAGAAAGAATGCTATCTGCATCCAGAGAAAGAACTGTGGGAGCAGAAATGCATTAGAAAAATATATTCTTGATCATGTAATGCGATTGGTTTGGATCTGATTAGGGGTTTGATGTTAAAGGATCACTCTACTGCAAATATGAATAATATGTTTTGGATAATGATACATGTATAACCCAGTGGAACTGCTTGTTGGCTTTGGGCGGGGGGAGGAAAGAGCAGAGATGGGGGGATTATGCATCATGTAACCATGGAAAATACCCTAAATAAAAATTAAAAAATTAAAAAAACAAAATATGAGTACAACTTGGAAAAAACAAGGAAATCCACTTATCTGACTTTTCCTCCTAAACCCCATCACTTCTTATAGGGATCATTACTCTGCTTCTACAACCATCCACCTAATGGGAGGAATGATGGGACAAATTGGCTTTTCCCCTTGTATATGATTCACATACACACACATACACACACACACACACACACACATAGTATATAAATGTTTTCTTTCCAAATGGAATATAAGTTCCTTAAAGGCAGTATCTATTTCTTTTTTATCTTAGTTCTCTCAGTGCCTGGCATGTAGTGGTGGCTTAATAAATGCTTGCTAATTGATTGGTTTTCTATCTATTGGCATAAGGGACAGCTTGGTCTATGTTAAACCCATGCACAAGAATTTTCAGTGGTTCCTTATAACCTCAGGACACAAAATTAAAAGTGTCTGGCTTGGTATTTAAAGCTCTCCATGAATCAAACTCTTTGACAGCTCTTTGACACTAGGTAAGTCACTTAACCACGTTTGCCTCGGTTTCCTCATCTGTAAAATAAGCTGTAGAAAGAAATGACAAACTATTTTTATATCTTTGCCAAAAAAAAAAACAACCCTCACATGGAATCACAGAGAACTGGACATGACTGAACAACACAATGTAGTATTGTTCCAATCTACATTTCCAGACTTATTTCATATTTTCCCTCTTGTTATACTCCATGCTCCAACTAAGCTGGTTCGTTTATTCAGAAAGGGCTTCCTAAATTCAGCATTCCATTTCCTGCCTTCATACCTTTGGCCCAGGCTGTCCTTTGCCAACTGTATGCTATCATCTGTGGGTCCTTAGCTTCCGTAAAATTTCAACCCGTGTCTTGTCAGCTGAACCCATGCAGGGGTTCTCAAATTATTTGCATGTCATGGACCCCTTTGGCAATCTGACGAAGTCTATGAACCTCTTCTCAGAATGCTGTTTTTAAATGTATAAAAGCAAACATGAAGGTTATAAAGGAAAACAATTATATTAAAATGCATTTATCTATCAAAATACTTTAAAAAAATCCAAGTTTGCAGACCCCAGATTAAGAACCTTTGCTAATGGTTAGTATTCTCTTTCCTCAAACTGGCTTGTATTTACTTCTCTGTGTAAATGTTATCTTTCCTCCCAGTAGAACACAAATGCCTTGGGTGAAGTTGCTGCTTTTCCTCTTTGCCTTCTTCTTCCCAGTGCCCAGAATGGTGCTTGGCAAATAGTAGGACTTTAATAAATGCTCATGGCTTGGATTGGCAAGGGGCTGGGGTTGCTTTTATTGAGGTGCTCTAAAAACAATCAGCTCCTGGCAGCCTGAATAATCAGACCCCTGCTATGTTTGCTGTGAGCTAATTAACTTGACTCTCCTGGAATAATTCCCAGACCCCTTCATCATCTAAAGAGCTACCCGGCTCCACTTTGGATGTTGTGCCCTGTAGCAGGGGGAGATGATGCATGGAGCAATTGCAATTATTAGAGGCGTCCCTGGAAGAAGGGCTGGGGCTAGAGGACCCCGTTGTTGCCACAGGGCCCTTTTAACATGGATGGGGATACTCCTGGGTTTGATGTATTTATTGGACATTGAGATGGGACTTAACTGCCTTTGTCTTTTCCCTTCTTTTCAATAATTCATTTTCTTGCATGCGCCTCCCCAAAGTGAACTGCGTTTATCAACTGGACTGTGGTCCCTGAAGCATGGATAGTTTATGCCAAATCCATTCCAACTAATTGACTCTCCTATGGGCAGCCTTTGTGTTGACTGGTGTTGTTCCTGCTACTCTGTCTTTCTATGTAAAGCTGTTGTTTCAGGGAGGAGGGAGTGTGACTGGAAGGTTTACATAATCCTGCACTTCACTCTCTGCAAACTGGGAAATTAGAGAATGATGGGTTGGCCAGAGCTTCAGAGCTGGGGAGGGTAGAGAGGAGAGGGAGCTTAGGGACTTGCTCTGCCAATGTATGGCAGAAACCAATGACTCCGAAGAAAGTGATTCTGAAATCCTCCCTGATCAATCAGTGCCCTCTTTGCAGGGGTGAAAAGAGAACAAGCATTTATTAAACACCTGTAGTGTGCTGAGTGGAAAGTTTGGTGGTAAAGTGGATAGTGCACCAGTGAGGAAGACTCATTTCCAGAGTTCAAATCCAGTCCCAGACATTTACTAGCTGTGTGACCTTGGGCAAGTCACTTAGCCCTGTTTGACTCAGTTTTCTCATCTATAAAATGAGCTGAAAAAGGATATGGCAAACCACTCCAGTATCTTTGCGAAGAAAACTCAAATAGGCTCATGGAGAGTTGGACACCATTGAAAAAAAACAATAACATGTGCCAGGTGGTCAGTGGATCCACATAGTGGATAGAATGCAAGTTCTGGAGTCAGGAAGACTCTTCTTGCTGAGTTCAAATACTGCCTCACACACGTAGCTAACTGTGTGACCCTGGGCAAGTCACTTAACCCTGTTTCCTTGCTTTCCTCAGCTATAAAATGAACCGGAGAAGGAAATGGCAAACTATTCCAATATCTTTGCCAAGAAAACCCCCAATGGGGGCACAGTGTCAGATGTTACTGAAAAATGACTGAATGTGCCAGGCACTGTGATAGATTATTTACAAATATTACCTTATCCAATAGTATTATTGTCGCACATTTTTGGATAATTTTTAAAACTCATAGATGGATCTGAAGGAATTTTGTATTTGTTAACACTAAGCAGTTTTGGCTCCTTTGTGACTTTCTAGCTCATAAACTAAAGTCAAAGGAGTTGAGACTGCCAGATGAAAGGTGCTGAGCAGGCAGAAATGTACTGGTAGAGGGGTTCCCAAGCTCTTTCATCCTATGATCCTCCTGAGAATTTCTCGTTCTTCTACTATTAAAAATAAAAAATAGAGAGGTGGTAGAATTTTTTTGTTGTGCAAAACGAAGTGATAATATCTTTCTTTTTCCTAGTTGAATTCTAATAGAGGGAGGAAGTTCCCCACTTCACAATTGCCAAAATAAATGTCCTAATGTGTGTCTGACCATGCCACTCATCTGCTCAAGAACTAAATGTGGTTCTCTGTTGCCTTTAGGATCCTGGAATCAGGAAGATCTGGGCTCAAGTCCAGTGTCAGACACTTAATGGCTAGATGACCCTGAACAAGTCATTTAACTCTATTTGCCTCAGTTTCTTCAACTACAAAAAGGGCTAGAGAAGAAAATTTCAAACCACTCCAATATCTTTGCCAAGAAAACCCCAAATGGGATCATGAAGAGCTGGACATGACTGAAATTACTGAACAACAACACTAGATTCCTCAGCTTAGCATTTATAGTTCTTAACAATCTGATTCCAGGCTGCTTTCCAAGGCTTATTTGGCTTCTACCTCCTACCTCACTACTTTTGCTTATTCTTTCTCCTATGCTTGAATGCACTGCCTCTTCACTCTTGCCTTTTTAGGATCCTTAGTTTCATTCTAGGCTCAGGTCACACAACATTCTCTACTCTTTCCTGATTCCCCTACCTGGAAGTTAATGCTTCTCCCTTCTCCTTAATAGATGATTTCCTCTCTTGAAGGTGTGTAGCAACCATGCATAGAGCAAACGTATTGGTGCCATTTCTCCAATAGCATGTGCTCACATCATGTCTCCATGTCACATTTTGGTAATTCTTACATTTCAAACTTTTTCATCACTGTTATATCTCCTATCTATCTATCTATCTATCTATCTATCTATCTATCTATCTATCTATCTATCTATCTATCTATCTATCTATCTATCTATCTATCCATCCATCCATCCATCCATCTATCTATCTATCTATCTATCTATCTATCTATCTATCTATCTATCTATCCATCCATCTATCTATCTATCTATCTATCTATCTATCTATCTATCTATCTATACATTCATCTATCTGTCCATCCATCCATCCATCTATGTATGTATGTATGTATCTATCTATACATCATCTATCTATCCATCCATCCATCTATCTATCTATCTATCTATCTATCTATCTATCTATCTATACATTCATCTATCTGTCCATCCATCCATCCATCTATGTATGTATGTATGTATCTATCTATACATCATCTATCTATCCATCCATCCATCCATCTATCTATCTATCTATCTATCTATCTATCTATCTATCTATCTATCTATCCATCCATCTATCTATCTATCTATCTATCTATCTATCTATCTATCTATCTATCTATCTATCTATCTATCTATCTATCTATCACTGTGATCAGTGATCTTTGCTGTTACTATTGTAATTATTATGGGGATCATGAACCACATCCATATAAGACCAGGAACTTCCACAGTAGATGTTGTATGTGTTCTGACTGCTCCACCATCTAGCAGTTCTCCCTGTCTCTCTTTCTCTCCCCAGGCTTCCCTATTCCCCGAGACACAACGGTATTGAAATTAGGCCAATTAATAACCCTACAATGGCCTTTAAGAGTTCAAGTAAAAGAGCCGATCGATGCAGCAGATTTAATTGTCTTATTTTAAGAAATTGTTACAGCCACCCCAGCCTTCAGCAATCACCACCCTGATCAGTTAGCATCATCAACACTGAGGCAAGATGTTCCACCTGCAAAAAGATTATGATTTGCTGAAGGCTCAGATGATGGTTAGCATTTTTAAGCAATAAATTATTTTTAAATTAAGGTATGTACATTGTTTTCCTAGGCAAACTATAGCACACTTAATAGACTACAGTATAGTGCAAACATAACTTTTATATTCACTGGGAAAACAAAAAGTTCACGTGACTTGCTTTATTATGGTGGTTTGGAACTGAACTTGCAATATCTCCTACATATGCCTGAATATAATTAGTGTTGAAGTGTATTCAGGTTATAATATGTGCTCATTTGGGTTGCTCAACTTGCTTGTGAGTCAGGGAGTGCCATCTTATACTTCTTGATTTTCTCCCATAGCAAGTAGGCTAGGATACTCAATGAAACCATATTGTTTGGCTCTATCATTCATGATTATTCTGATGTTTTTTCAGTCTTAGTCTCCAGGATTCACTCAGAACTTCCATTGTAAGCAATACTAAACTCAGAGATACAAGGCTTGGGTTCTAGTTCTGACTTTGCTTCTTGCTCAGTGTGATGGGAAAATGACCATCTTTCTGGCCTCTGCCCTGGTCTGACAGACCATCAAAGCCATGTTATCTTTTTCTGCCTAGACCTCCCCATTTTTGTAGAATCCTTGCCCCGTGGCCTTTTAGAGATGACAAAAGAGTAAGGATACTCTCTTAGTACTAGGAGGAAGTGTGATTGTGGGTTGAAAGCTGATCTTAAACACTTGAAGATATGGCTTTGCTAGCCTTGGCATCAGGGTACCTGGGTTTAAAGCCTACTTCCATCATTTACTGGCTGTGTGATGCCAAGAGATAAATAGTCAATGTCATCATTGGAGTCAGTCATGGGACCAAAATTCAAATTCTACTTGCTGCTTACTACCTGTGTGACCCTGGGCAAGTCACTTCACCTTTTTGTGTCTCAGGCTCCTCTTCAGCAAAATGAGAAGCTTGGATTACATGACTTCTAAGGTCCCTCTATTAGACTCATCTGTTGCTCAGTGGTTAGAACACTGGGCCTAGAGTTAGGAAGACCAGAGTTCAAATCCAGCTTCAGATACTTACTAGCTATGTGACCTGGGCAAGTCACTTAATCTCTGATTGCTTGACAAAAGTATCCACTGGATAAGTAAATGCCAAACTGAATGGTTAAACAACAGCAAAGGTCCTTCCCAGCTCAAGACCTGTAGTCTTGTGGGCTTTTTATGAGCCTCCAATGAGATAATGTCTATATAGATATGTAGCAAACCTTAAAATGTTATATAAATGTCAATGGTTATTGTTGAGCAGTTGATAAAAAGCTGAAAGGATAATGAACATACTGGAGGTAGAACTCAAGTGCTAGAATGAATTTAATAGGATGAAATTCAAGAGAGATAAATAGACTTTGTAGTTGGGTCCTAAAAATCAACTGAAAGAGTTCTGTGTCACTCTGGATCCAGTCAGCTTGCCTGTGAACTTCCAATTCCTAGAATTTCCCAGGGAGAAATGGCTTCTGTCTTCATCCCTGCTACAACCCTGGATCCAATCTACCCCCTCCTGAGTCTTCCTGAGATAGTTCCCTCTATCTTCTGGCTTTCATTGAGACCTGGCTCCCTCTTGATGACCCTGGGTTCCTGACTATCCTTTCTAGTGCCAGTTACACTCCTACTACACCCACCCTCTCCCTCTCTCCTCCTGTAGACTCATGGATTGCAATGAGAGTGTTGGGTTCCAGTGCAATTTTCAGATTCTCCTTTTCCCACCATCACACTGTAACTTCTCCTTTAAGATTCATTCAATGACTATTTGTCATCCAATTTAGATGATCATAACCATTCTCTTCTATCTCCCAGGATGTTCTTCTTTCCTTTATGATTGGAGCCAGCACCTGGATCATGGTTTTTCTCTCCACCTTAACTCCTACTCTTATATTAAAGAATTTCAACAGAGATGTTGATGATGCCACAAAGACTCACAGCTTTCATTTTCTCAGTTTATTCATTTCTCATGGCCATGCCCTCCACACTACCTCAGCTATACACATAGAACCAATTTTCTCTAGTCTATTGCCCCCTTTATGATCCTCCCTCACCAATCTTCATTCTCTCCCTATCTGTTAGCTGCATGCTACAAATATCCTACAAATATCCAAATATCTATTCCATCCTTAGCCATTTTCCTGTACTCCTCACTCCTTCCATGGTTAAATCCTTTGAGAAAGTCATCTACAATAGATGCCTTTTTTCCTTTCTTCTAAACACTCTGCAATCTTGTGTCTGACATTATCATTCAACAGAAACTACTCTCTCCAAGGTTATCAATAGCATCTAATAGCCTTTTCTTAATCCTCATCTTTCTTTACCTCTTTGACACTGTCAGTCACCCTTTCTTCCTTGATACTCCTCTCTAGGTTTCTGTTTTTTTATATGCAACAAGTTTTATTGGTCTTTAAGTTACACGAATAGAACAAAGCTATTAACACATTAAAATAAATTTAATTTAATCATCTTTAACAAAAGAAAAGAGAAATTCTGAAGTAAACTGAAGGAACTGATGAACCTCAGATAAATATTTCTTCAAAACGAGAGAGGGAAGTTCCTAAAAGATTCCTCTAAAGTTAAAAAATAGGTTAAGAAAAACATCAAGAGTTTGGAGAAAACTACACATTTCTTAATGGGCACATGTTTAAATATCCAGGTTGTAAAATTTAGTCACCCATCCAATAAAATCAGAAGACACCACTTTATAAAGGTCAAACAGAAAAAAAAAAAGCCTTTTCCCTTTAACATGACTGGTTTCCGTTCTAGCCATTGAAACTCCAGCTAACTGTGATCTGGACTGTCTGATGCCCTAAATTTAAAAATATATATATATATATCTTATTGTGTTTCTTAGTCTTAATTATTGATTAAAACTGGTTAGCAAATCAGATCATCATTGGCTTCATAAGAATGTACATGCCTATATACATGGTTAAGAGTTTTGGGCTGTATAGGATGTCTGTTTTTTATTTCGGTATTAGGATTTTTGCATTTTAAAGAAGAGCTTGAATAAAAGTTGTCCAATTACTCTAAAAAAAGCCTATTCCTTTAAATAAAAAGGTTCTCGCCTGGTTCTCTCCCACCTATCTGATCACTCCTCAGTCTCCTTTACTAGATATTCATCCAGGTCATCCTTCTGACTGTGATTATCCCCAAGGGTCTGCCCTGTTCTCCCTCTACTCCATCTCTTTCCATGATCTCATCAGCTGCCATAGACTCAATTATCATCTCTATGCAGATTATTCCTAGATGTATTTACCTAACTTCTCTTCTGACCTCTAGCTCCATATTTTCAGCTGCCTTTTGGGCATCTTGAACTTTACTTAAGATATCCTATAAAAGCCTTAATTTCAAAATATCCAAAACTGAACTCATTATCTTCTCCCCACCCAAAATCTTTCTTTAATTTCCCTGTTACATCCTCCTCCTAAGTAACCAAGGTTTATAATCTGCGTCATCCTTGACCCTTCATTTTTTTTTAAACCCTTACCTTCTGTCTTGGAGTCAATACTGGAGACTGGTAAGGGTTAGGCATTGGGGGTCAAGTGACTTGCCCAGGGTCACACAGCTGGGAAGTGTCTGAGACCAGATTTGAACCCAGGACCTCCTGTCTCTAGGCCTAGCTCTCAATCCACTAAGCCACCCAGCTGCCCCCTTGACCCTTCATTTTCAACTACCCCCATATACAATTTGTTGCCAAGTCCTTTCATTATCTCATAACAGTTTTTGTCTACAGCCTCTTCTCTCTTCTGACACAGTTGCCACCTTACTACAAACACTAATCACTTCACAAACCAAGAATAGTATCCTTTCCACATCACCAGGGTGAGGGCAGAAATTAGGAAAATCTGCATAGAATTTTTGGGCTTTCACATTCTTTTTGTAAACTAACTTTTTACTTATTTTAACTTTAAAAAAGAAATTGTATACCTTTATAGTATTAAATGATATAGTATGTTGATAGTATACAAAGATTATACAAAAAACAGGGACAGGTAGGTGACTCAATGAATAGAGAGCCTGGCCTAGAGACAAGAGGTCCTAGGTTCAAGTCTGGCCTCAGACACATCCTAGCTGTATCACCCTGGACAAGTCACTTAACCCTTAACCCCAATTGCTTAGCTTCTTACTGATCTATCTAATATCAATTCCAAGACAGAAAGTAAGGGTTTTTAAATATATGTAGTTTATGTATTTTTGAGTTTCTGAACTTTTTCTGTGTTGTCTTCTGACTTTCATATGTCATCTGCACATTTTGCAATCACTTCCACCCCCACTAAATTCCAATATAACATTTTTTATACCAACTAGCAATACATCAAAACTGCATTGGGGAAAATCACAACATGGAAGGATACCTCTATTGCAAGTTTCCTGGTAGGTCTCCCTGCATCAAGTCTCTCTACCTTGCCCCAGTCAAACCATAGCTGAAATGTTATCTTTAGTTCTGGGCACCCCAGTTTTGGAAGAATATTGATAACTCTAGAGATCATCTAGAAGAGGACAGGCAGAATAGGGAAAGACTTTGAGTCCATCGCCTTAAGAGATTAGTTGAAGGAAATGGTGATGCTTAGTCTGGAGAAGCCTCAGGGAGGTTATGATAGCTATGCTTAAAGTATTTGAAGGATTGTCAGGCTGAAGGGAGATTCAACTTGTACTGTCCGGCCCCTTGGAATAAAACCAGGAGCAATGGGTGAGAGTTGTAACGAGGCCAATTTGGCTGGATTTAGGAAAAGTTTCCTGACAATTGCTGCTCTGTGGGCTTGTGGAGTCCCTTCCCACTGGAGATTTTAAGCAGAGGCTAGATTCTTTTTCAAGTAGGAATTGGGCTAGATGGTTTCTGTAGTCCCTTCCAATATTGAAATTCTTTGACCTTTTATTATTTCGGAACTGATTTTCTTGAAATTAAGTTTGGGTTTCCCCATTGTTTCAGTTGTGTTTGGCTTGTAATCATGGATCAGAGGTTTTAAAATAGTAATATTATTTCTCCATTCTGACAATTAATCCCGTATTCCCCACAGCTGAAGTATAACTCTTAGAAATGGGACTTGAATGGCTGTAAGACCCAGATCTACAGAGCCAAGCAACTACTGTGTAAGTTTTATTATTGGTCCATGTAATGACTTGATCAGAATGGTTACCCCCTTTAGGTCTCATTATTTCACTGTTTTGATATGGTGCTGGATACTTAGGGGAGCCCCTTCCACCAACATAAGCTTATAAAGTCTGTGTCATCCAGTCTTCCTTGGTACCTTGGTACCCTCCATAGGGGATCTGTACAATGTGTTGGAGGCATTTCTTTAGTTCTTTTATTTTTATTTAATTATAATAAACCCGTTTACCTTCTGTCTTAGAATTGATATTAAGTATTGGTTCCAAGGTAGAAGAGCAGGAAGTGTTAGGTAACTGGAGTTAAGTGACTTGCCTAGGATCACATAGCTAGGAAGTGTCTAAGGCCAGAATTGAACCCAGAACCTCCCACCTCCAGGCCTGGGTCACTAACCTTTGAACCACCTAGCTGCCCCTTCTTTAGTTCTTTACTATCTCAAAAATATCAGTGTAGCATCCATAAGAAGGACCATTCATTTGCCCATCTTATTCTTTTGATTTTTTTTATTTTAATAAATCTTCACATGAGTTTTCCAGAGTTAAATAATCCAAATTGTGTCCCTCCCTTATTCATCCCCACTCCCAGAGCCAGCAAGCAATTCAATCTGGGTTATAGATGTATGATCACACAAAACATGTGATTCATTTTTATAGGTGAATAATCTTATAAAACCAAAACCCTAAAACATATACCCAATTAAACAAGTAATATATTAATTATATAAATATATATAAATTATATATAAATATAATAATATATAACAATAATTAATATTAAACAAGTAATGCTTCCATCTTCATTCTTACTCCAACAATTCCTTCTCTGGAGGTGGATAGCATTCTTTTTCATAAATCCTTCAGAATTGTTCTAGATCCTCGTATGGCTATTAGTAGCAAAGTTTACCACATTTGACCGTTCTTGACTGTATTGCTCTTACTATGTTATAATGTTCTTCTGGTTCTGTTTATTTCACTTTGTATCAGTTCATGGAGGTCTTTCCAGCTCTTTCTGAAATCATCCTGTGCATCATTTCTTATAGCACAATAGTGTTCCATCACCATTATGTACCACAATTTGTTCAGCCATTCCCCAAATGAGGGACATCCTTTTAGTTTCCAATTCTTTGTTACTACCAACAAAGCAGCTATAAATATTTTTATACAAACAGGTCCTTTACCATTTAAAAAAAATCTCTTTGGGATACGGATCTAGTAGGGATATTACTGGATAAAAGGGTATGTATTCTTTTATAGCCCTTTGGGCATAATTCTAAATTGCCCTCCTGAATGATTGGATCAGTTTACAACTCCACTAGCAATGCATTAGTGTCCCAATTTTGGCACATCCCCTCCAACATTTATCATTTTATTTTACTGTCATATTGGCTATTCTGATAGGTTTGTGGTGGTACCTTAGAGTTGTTTTAATGTACATTTCTCTAATCAAGAGGGATTTAGAACATTTTTTCATATGCGTGAATAAGGAAATGGCCAAAAGTAAAGAAAATCTGAAATTTGAAGAAGATGGCTCCAGGAGGGGCAAATGGAACATTCAGAGGACCTGCAGGGGATGGGAGAGTTCCAAGTTCAAAACAGTTGGACCCAGAGAGATTTCTGGTCTTCATATCTAGGACTCTGAAAGAGCTGGATAGGAGATACTCTTCTCAAACCCTTTTTACCTGAACTGAACTGAATGAAGTTTCTTTCTAACTGAAGACAACTTTTGGAATAGAGACTATATTTTCCTTAGGAGAAATTCAAAGCCATATTCCCTTGAGAGAGTTTTGGTCAAACCCTCAAAAGTTGCCACAGGAAAGAGAGAGCAGGACCTCCCTCCTTTCCCTCTACCCTTCCTTTCGAAACAAATTAGATACTTTGAATTATATCAGAATTGATTCAGAGTCTATGTAATAGAAGGGGAATTTCATCCATCAAGTTTAGAAGGGAAGCTGTGGGGAATAGACTTACCCTCTAGTGTGACTTGCCTGACTCCATTAAAGCTGCTCTGCTTAGTGGAGGAGGAGGAAGTGTCACACAGAACTCAGTCCTAAAAAAACAGCTGTTCTTTTGTTCCTTCACCTTTTTAGTTCCCCTCCCTATTACATATAATTATTGATAACTTTGATTTCTTCATCTGAAAACTGTTTACTCATAATCTTTGCCCATTTATCAATTAGGGAATGACTTGGGTTATTATAAATTTGACTTAGTTCTTTATGTATTTGAGAAATGAGACCTTTATCAGAGAAATCTGTTATAAATAAATTTTCCCCAGTTTGTTGTTTCTCTTCTAATTTTGGTTGCATTTTCCCATCTTATTCTTGCTACATAACTGGCCAAAATAATTTTTCATTCACACAAATCCTTGATAATTTTGTTTATACTCAAAGTAGTCCTATCCTGGGAGATAAGACTTCAAATATTATATTCACATTCCAGATGTTCTTACTGGTGACCCCTAGAATAGAGCCTGGATTTCTAATATCATTAGTATAAGTAACTCCTGCTGACAAAACTCCTTCTATCAATGCAGGTAGGCACTTCCTCTGAAATTTATTCAATTCGATAAGCATTTACTAAGTACCTACTATGTGCTAAGCACAGAGGATACTACAAAGAAAAAAGAAAGTCTCTGCCTTCAAGGAACTCACAGTATAGAGGGAATACAATACACAAAAGGGAGATGGAAAGGAGAGACATCGGGGGAATCTGGTATGGGAGTATTTTGTTTAGTAGAACTGAGACCAAGTAGAGATGCAGATGAAGAGTGAACTTAAAGCCCAGGTTCTGCCCTCTATGGAGGAAAGCTTTGGGTGGAGTTTAAATACTTATTCCCAGAACCCTGAAATCAGAGGGGAGAGGAAGCTGAGAGAAGTGAGAAGGTGTGGAATAGCCAAGTTAGCAGCTGGTAATGAAAACTAACTTGATCAGCTTATCCTGGGAGCAGCATCTTGTTCCATGGAGCTGAAACCAAGCAGCTGTGCAGATGGAAAGTAATGTTATCGTGCTGTTTATGTGGGAACAGGGGTGATTAAAATGTATGTGTCTGTGAACAGATACATGCATGAATGTGCAAAGTGTCTTGATATCTCTGGAAAGAAAAATATAAATGAGAAGTCTAAGATTGTTATTAATTCTTATTATTATTTATTACTGCCTGAGCTCCCAGTGCTATAGCAATTCTGCTCATTAAGGGCACCCAAGATACCGTCCTCACTCTACCAGTATCCGCTTCTCCCCAAGAGATGCTTCATTTTCTTTCCCAGTTAGTCTTAGTAATTACTTATTTGTTGAGTGCTTAACTGGGCAGCCCAGTGGAGTGTCATTGCCTTGGGGGAATCTTTCCTAATCAGAAAATGCAATGGGACCTGGGAAGCTGAAAGGAGGCAAATTGAATTGCAGAGAAATCTTAAATGGGGGTGACAGCTCTTAAAAGTTATTTGTATTTTGCCAGGGAGCCAATGCCTTCCTGTCCCTCTCCCCTCCTGCCCCTCATACTTAATCTCAAACTCTTCTGTATGACAATTCTCATTAAGAAAAATCTTTATCATAGGCACGAGGACTTGACTGTTCCCAAAGTTGACCAATCCCATTGATAGTAATTGTCCAATCCCACTTATTATGGGGTTGTAGGTGAATAGATTTTGAGCTAAGGAAGGAGAAGTCATCTGGTACATATCCCTTGTGAAACAGATGAGCAAACTGAGTCCCAGAGAAGTTCTGTGACTTGCTTCAGGTTACACAGGCAAGGATTTGATCCCAGGTCCTCTGACCCACTATCATGGTCAATAATGGGACCTTTCGAATATCTTGGAAACAGAGGAATAGCTCATTTTCAAATCTTTGTAAAGGAAACATTAGACTTAGGCTGTGTGAATTCTCCTTATGTTGCCATGACAGCACCAAATCATAGATTTAGATGTAGAAGAGATCTTAGAAACCATCTAGTCCAATCTAATCATTTTACAGAAGAAATAACTGCAGCCTATATATAGGTGAAGTGATCCTTCAAAGTGGAAAAGACAAGATCTGATCCTAGGTTCTCTGAACACATTTCAGCATCAGAAATTTCCACTCCTTATCTCACATAAGTGTTAATTTTAGGAAAATACATTCATCATTTCATCATCTGTGACCCCAAGGACCAGAGCACCCCAGACCCTTCTGTACTCCACCATCTTTTGAAGTCTGTCTAGGTTCCAGTTTGTTGTTTCCACGACACACCATCTATCCATCCCCTGCTGCCCCCTTCTCCTTTTGCCTTCACTCTTCCCCAAATTCAGTCTTTTTCTTTGAGATCTGTCTTTTATTATGTGGCCAATGTATTTAAACTTCAGCCTCATTATTTGACCTTCCAGTGAAGAGTCTGCATTAAGTTAAGTTTTGACTGATTTGCTCTCCTGCTATCCAAGGGGCTCTCAAAAGTCTTCTCCAGCACCACAATTTAAAGCATCAATTCTGCAGAATTGCACTTTCTGTCTAGTCCAACTCTCACAGTCATACATTGCTACTGGCAAAACTGGAGCTTGACTGTACGGACCTTTGCCCACAAGGTGATGTCTTGGCTTTTTAGTTTGTTGTCCAGATTTGCCAAAGCTTCCCTTTCAAGGAGCAAATGTCTTTTAATTTCATGGCTGTAGTTGCTGTCTGCAGTGATCTTTGAGCCCAAGAATGGAAATTCTGACAACTGTTTCGATTTCTTTTTCCTCTGTTTGCTAGGAAGTAATGGGATTAGTTGCCAAGATCTTAGGGTTTTAAAAAAATGTTAATCTTCAATAGCCATGTGTAAAAACGTGTAATGGCTAAGCCTGCATTCAGGAAGACTTGGGTTCAAATATGGATTCAGACACTTCCTAGTGTGTGACCCTGGGCAAAATCATTTAACATCACCTGATTCAGTTTTCTTATCTGTAAAATGGGGGCAATAATACCATCTACCTCCCAGGGTTATTCTGAGAATAAAGTGGAATAATATTTATTATATGTTTTGCAAGCCTTCAAGTATTATATAAATGCTAGCTTTTGGGGGCAGCTAGGCAGCACAGTGGGTAGAACTCCAGGCCTAGAGTCATGAGGACCTAGTTCAAATCTAGTCTCAGACACTTCCTAGCCATGTGAGTCAGGACAAGTCACTTAACCCTAATTGCCCAGCCCTTGCTGCTCTTCTGTCTTATAATTAATTCAAAGACAGATGGATGGCATGGGTTTAAAAATGTTAGCTGTTTTTATTAAAGTGGAAGTTAAGCGACTGTGGATGGAAACTCAAAGGGTCAGAATTTTCAAATTCAAATCTAGTGGAGGTACAAAATTCTCAGACCAGTTGCCTAGGATGAAAAGATGCTTTGTTCTGGCTGGACACCAACCCAAAGAGCCCTCTTAGTTCAATTCAATGTAAAACATGTATAAAGTGCCTGCTTTCCTTCCAGTTACTGTTTTTAGTCTGGTAAAAGAAGCCAAAACCAAAGATAGTTCCTTCTCTCAATGAGCTTCCATTCTAGAGGAGGAATACAAAATGTATACAAAAAAGTGAATGCAAAGTATATGCAAAATAATTTAAAGAGGGAAATAACTGGAATGGGATCAGGAAAAGCCTCGTAGGAGGTAGAACTGCTTTGAAGAAAGGAAGAGATTCTAGGAATCAGAGATGAGAAGATAGCACATGACATGGGGGAGCATTTGTACAAAGGCATGGAGGTGGGAGATGCTTTATCTCTGTAGGGTATCATAGGTTCTGAGGAAAGAGGTCTCTTTTGTCTGGTTTTTTAGTTTCTATTTATTTCCTAGTTAACTAGAATGGTACCCTAAACCTGGTTCTCCTAAGATGCTGAGACAAACTCCATTGGTTCTTTACTTTCAAAGTCAGTCAATAAACATTCATTAAGTACCTACTGTGCGTCAGACTCTGTGCTAAGAACTGGGGATTCAAGGAAAGGTTAAAGATAGTCCCTGTCTTCAAGGAGCTCACAACCAAAACAAACATCCATGTATGAACAAGCTATAGATAGAACAAGATATAGATATAGATAAAGTGGCAATAATCAACAGAGGGAAGGCACTAGAATTAAGGAGGAATAGAGAAAGGCTTCCTGAAGATAAAGTAAGGATAACTTAGGGCAACTCTGTCTCATTTAAATCCATTTTTGCTTGTGTCAAAAGACATCTCTTGTCATGCCATTTTAGTCCTCTTTGAGCATGGGGGACAACAACCAACCAATAAATCAATCATCCAACCAACCTATTGAAGGTTGGGTCTTAGCTTGGGCTTGAAAGAGGGCTCCATCCTCTGCTTTCTCACATGAAATCTCCCTTTGTTGCCTGTCTCACATAGACTTATTTCTATTCTTGTTATCCCTGCTCATCTTTACTCTTTCCCCACTTTCCACAGGACCTTCCTTCCCCTCACAGGATTTCTCCCCATATCCCATAGACATACACTAAATCTCTTGCTAGGCATCTATATGGTGTTGATTCCAACTGAAATAAAACTCTACACATTGCTTATTGATACTGATGTAATTCATTCAGAGGGGAAGCATTCCAGCTTAAGTGTTACATGATAATTGGCATAAGACAGTACCCTGGCTTGTTTCCACAACTTCTTGAAAGACAAGAAAAAAAGAGTTTCTCTTTCCCCTCCAACACAAATGGATGGGACTAATTCCTTGAATGCCAAATATTGAGAGGAAACTCTAGAGAATAACCACCATTCCAACCCTGGGAGAGAACATGGAACCTTGGGATCATCAGTGATACAGGAGGTCTCCTGGACCAGTGACCCTGTCCCAATCACCTCCTGAGCCATAATCCACTGCAGTGGCATCATCAAATTGCTATCATTTCTTTAGAACTAAATGGGCCAGCCTAATGATCACCAGGAACGGCCTGGCTCTGATACTGCTGCCTAAAATAACTGTTCCTAATGAGTAAAGTAATTAGGAACAGCTGCCCTCCCCCTGCCTTGGGGCCAGCAGGTAGCTGCTGCCTCCTTATCCTCTCTCTCAGTGTGTATCCACCAAACTGGAGGAGTGTGTTGACCCTGCTCCCACACTGTCCTACATTAAGGGATTTTCCAAAACTTTTGTCATTCTGCTCAGCAAAAGAAAATGCCTTCTTTTTAAATTAAATTAAGTGTTTTTTTTACAATTTTTTAAAAATAATTGGTAATCATTGTGCTGTCTCAGACAACCTTGCTCCCAATCCTTCTACCATTTTGCTAGGATTCCTACTGGGTTCCCATTCCACATCAGAAGAACCAGCCTCCACTAGCAGCAAGCATGCAGCTATTAGGGTACAGAGGGTCCTGATCTGGAGAACTTGAGTTCAAATCTAGCCCCTGACATTTCCTAGCTGTGTGACCCTGGGCAAGTCCCTTAACCTCTGTTTTGTTTTGTTTCTTCACTTATAAAATTTGGATAATAATAACACTTACCTCTTAGGTATATATGAGATATATAGGTTATATGAGGTTATATGAGTTAAATATGGTTTATTATAGGTTATATGAGATAAAAGATACAGTATTTGTAAAGTGCTTGAAGCATACATAGGTGTGAACTTGTTGCATATATTGGAGTAGATTTGTAGCATATACATGGCATGATTGCTCTACCATTGGTCATTGGCAAAGCACTTAATTCACATTTCTCTTAGTCCCATATGTGGCAAGAATATGGAATTTAGAACCTAATTTGAATTCTAGGTCCATCACTTACTCCCTATGTGACCTTCATTAAGTCTCTTAGCTTTTTAAGCTTGTAATGTGGAGACGGTAATATTGGCACTACTTACCTCATTGACTTATTGTAAGTAGACTTCCTGTGCTTGGGTAGACAGCCTATTCCCCCAGTGGAATGGGCAGATGAGAACAGTTTGGTCCAGTGGCCATGCAGGTGGCTGATGTAGGTGTTGTGCAGTTCCTACAGCTTGGTCAGATGATCAAGAAGACACGGAGGTCATCAACTGCATCTTGCGCCATCCCCAGTCATCCTGACTTTTGTCTTGACACTGGACTTGAATGACACTGGAAGAGAGGGTGAGGCTGATGACTTTGGGCAATGCTGCCTCCCTTAAATCCAATTCACTCCAGTTAAGATGTCACTCCATGATGCTATCGGGTCCTCTTTGAAAACAATGCACAAACAGCACTATAAATAGCCATGTAAATCTCTGAGTGAGATATAAATGTGAGTGAGTGGTTTGCTGTGTGAGTTTGGATTAGCCACTTGATCCCTCTTTGACCCTCAGTTATCTCACTTGTGAAATTAAGGGTTTATGTCCTATTAGCTCTAAGATCTCTTCCAACTCTAAATCCTAGAGATATTCATTGTTTAAATATTTAAATAAATCCTATGCACCTTCTATTTTACATTAATTTGTCTATATGTCAAAACACACGCCTATCCACTAAACTAGGGGACAGGAAATATATCTTGTTTACTTGGTATCTTCTTTTACACATATCACATGGGAGATACTTAATTTTCATGGTTGTTAGAACCCTTTCACTTTTCAAATTGAATTATATTATCTATTTACTTGTTTTCCCCAGTACAATGTAAGCTTCTTGAGAACAGGGAATTTTAAAAATCATTTGTGTGTGTGACTTTTTTCATCACATATTGAATAAAATTTCCTGCCTAAAGTCCAAGAATCTTCCTTGAAAAAGGGGATCTGGGGGACACTAATACACTGCCTGTGGAGTTGTGAATTGGTCCAACATTCAGGAAGGCAATTTGGAACTATGCCCAAATGGCATTAAAAGACTGCCTGCCCTTTGATCCAGCCATAGCGCTGCTGGGTTTGTACCCCAAAGATAATAAGGAAAAAGGCATGTACAAGAATATTCATAGCTGTGCTCTTTGTGGTGGCAAAAAATTGGAAAACGAGGGGATGCCCTTCAATTGGGGAATGGCTGAACAAATTGTGGTATATGTTGGTGATGGAATACTATTGTGTTGTAAGAAATGATGATCTGGAGGAATTTCATGGAGACTGGAACAACCTCCAGGAAGTGATGCAGAGGGAAAGGAGCAGAACCAGGAGAACATTGTACACAGAGACTGATACACTGTGGTACAATTGAATGTAATGGACTTCTCTACTAGTAACAATGCAATGATCCAGGACAATTCTTTTTTTTATTGTAAAATGTATATATTAAGTATTAAGTATGTATTAAGTATTAAGTATGCATGTATTCATCAAATAAAACAAAGGATCTAATGTCTCCCTGATTAGTGTTCTAACTCCATTATGGTGCTGCTTGTATCTCACTTGGACTCATCTAAATACATGATCACACTGCTGAGTTTTAGACTCCATATGCTCTATGCAACAAAAAAATGTCCACCTAGTCCTTTGCTAGAATTTCTCTTACCAAATCAAGGACAAGGGGTGGGGGGACAGGTGCTGGTAGACTTCAGTTTTGTTTAACTTCATTATAATTCTGTACCTTTTAGCAAAACCAAAGTAGAAGTGAGCCCAATATTCCCTTTTCCTTTTTCCAAAAGGCATGGACCAATTTCTATTTTTATGAATGACTTTGTTTCCAAAAATATACAAAATGTAATGCCATGGACAAAAAAGGAGCAAATTTAGTCAGGAATGAAGTTTTTAGGAAATAAGAGTCATGGTAGGAAAAATAATTTTTATAAAATATTCAAAAATAATAAATTTTAAGATTAGAAAAATTTGAGCTCTTAAAATGCCACTGTGGTAAAATAAATTACATGCAAAAATATAACTTTTATGAAAAAATATAAGAAGCTCACCTCCATGAGCTGATCTATTTTTTTACTATTTTCATTTGTTATTTTGAAGAAAACAAGATTCTCATTAATTGAAATCATTCATGCTTTGCAGGTACTGTTTTAAGAACTAGGTTTCCCCCAGAAATTCCAATTTAAGCACCAAATGCTTGTTTTTAAGTGTTTCATGCTGGTGGGATGCCTCTTCAGTGCACAAAACTCCAGAAAAGGAATTTTAACAACACTCATATTGTTTATAATGCTTTTAGGTGATCAAATTTCCACTTGCAGTATATGTTCAGAAACTGTATCCTTGTGTGTTGAACTCAATTCTAACCCTGAAGGGTAATCCCAGTTCAAACTATAACATACTGTAAGACTGTCTGTCTGCTATCAAAAATTAACAACCTTGGCTACTGCTGTTTTGGGTTTCTGTGGTTTGGGAGCCTCTAAAATTTCTTCATAATCTGCACTCATTTCCTCCGCCCAATGGCCAACTGTGACCACGTGATCTAAATTCTGGTTTTCAGGGCAATCTTTCTTAAAATGTTCTACAGAACCACAAAGTCTACAACCACCACCTTCAGCATAAAGTCGTTTAGGATTATCAGGACAAGATCTAGATAGGTGTCCCATCTCTCCACAAATGAAACATTTTGCAAAAGGAAATTCTCCCATAGCTGGATCTACTTTGGCTTTGCATTTGGTTATTTCATGTTCATTAGAACCACATTGGTAACAGATTCCAGTGTTCATATCTTGACTCTCAAGAACAGCAGGGCAGTCAGCCATTCCATGGCCTTGTTTTCTGCAATGGTAACAAACCTTTGCATTTTTCTTTATTTTCTGTCTTTTCAACCTCCTTCCTTCTTGGCAACTATCTTTTTTGAGAGCTATTGCTATTTTTTCTCTTATTTCTCTGCCACCCACTGCAGTCCCCTCTCCATTCTGTCTTAGATATTCCGTGAACCCAATAACATCTTGATTGGTATAAAATGTTTTCTTTTTGCTTTTTGATCAAGGTACATCATTCCTAAGGGAAAGGCCACTGGAATGAAACTGTGTATGCTCCTGTAGATTTGGGGTTGCTTGTTCTGTAGATCCCTTCTTCATGTCTTCCCATGATGTTGCTTTAAAAGCTTTCTTGTTATGTGCTGTGTTAGTTAGTGCCCACCTGGTCATGATTTTAACTGAGGTACCGCGGCTTCAGTCAGGGGGCCTCGTCAGCCCTCCTGCCAATCCAGGACATTATCCACATCCAGAGAAAGAACTGTGGGAGTAGAAACACAGAAGAAAAGACATTTCCTTGATCACATGGGTTGACGGGGATATGATTGGGGTGTAGACTCTAAAGGATCACTCTAGTGGAAATATTAATGATATGGAAATGGGTTTTGATCAATGATACATGTAAAACCCAGTTGAATTGCTTATTGGTTGTGGGAGTGGGAGGGAAGGGAAAGAAAATGAATCATGTCACCATGGAAAAATATTTGAAATTAATTAATTAAAAAAATAAGTTAAAAAAGAAAAAGTAGTTATATGGGTCAATAGTAGCTTATTTCTTCTTGGTAACACACATGCGTATGTGTATGTTTGTATGTAATAACATATTTTATATTTTTCAAAAAAAAGGAAAGAAAAAGGGGATCAAGATGTCTATATCCAAGCAGCTTGAGAATAGTTGAGACCTATCTTATTATTATTGCTCTTATTGTTTATTTTAATCTTGTTCTTATTACTTATTTCATTTTTAAACTTTCACCTTCTATCTTAGAATTAATACAAAGAGGGGCAACTATATGGTGCAGTGGATAGGGAGCCAGGTTTGGAGCTGGGAAGACCTGGGATCAAATACGACCTCAGACACTGCCTTATTGTGTGACCTGGGCAAGTCACTCAACCCCGAATGCCTAGGTCTTATAGCTTTTCTGTTTTGGAACTGATACTTAGTATCAATTCTTTTAAAAAATAATTAATTGCTTATTAATCATTAATTAATTAATTAATTAATTATTAAATATTTGGTATTTAATTTGTTATTAATAATCAATAAAAATTATTAAATAATTGAGTAAATTAATTAAATAATTATTAGTTATTTATTTAGTCAATTTAGAACATTATTCCTTGGTTACAAGAATCATATTCTTTTCCTCCCTTCCTTCCCCCCACCCTTTCCATAGCCCACACGCAATTTCACTGGGTATCACATGTGTCCTTGATCAAAACCTATTCCCACGCTGTTGATGTTTGCCCTAGGATGTTCCTTTAGTGTCGATATCCCCAATCCTATCCCCCTTGACCCATGTAATCAAGCAGTTGTTTTTCTTCTGTGTTTCTATTCCCACAGTTTTTCCTCTGAATGTGGATAGTGTTCTTTCTCATACATCCTTCCAGGTTGTTCAGGATCACTGCATTGCCACTAACGGAGAAGTCCATTACATTCGATTGTGCCACTGTGTATCAGTCTCTGTGTATAATGTTCTCCTGGTTCTGCTCCTTTCACTCTGCATCACTTCCTGGAAGTTGTTCCAGTTCACACGGAATTCCTCACTTTATTATTCCTTTGAGCACAATAGTATTCCGTCACCAACATATGCCACAATTTATTCAGCCATTCCCCAATTGAAGGGCATCCCCCCATTTTCCAATTTTTGCTACCCCAAACAGCGAGGCTATGAATATTCTTGTACAGGTCTTTTTTCTTATTATCTCTTTGGGGTACAACCCCCCCCCCAAACAAACAAGCCTCTTACCTTCTGTCTTAGAGTCAGTCAATGCTATGTATTGGTTCCAAGGCAAAAGAGCAGGAAAGACTAGGCAATGGGGATTAAGTGACTTGTCAGACAGGTTGAAAATATCTGAGGTCAGATTTGAATTCAGAACCTCCCATCTCTAGGTCTGGCTCTCAATCCATTGAGCCACCTAGCTTCCCCCTAACAGATGCCTAAGAAATGCTTATCGGTGGATTGTTTTATGCCAATGATTTGGAAACCCTGGGGTATTCCTGGGTAACTATGCACAGTGTTTTGAGATTGTGAATACTACCTTGGCAAGTAATTTCCTACAGGATGGAGTCAAATTTTTACTATATTGCATCCTTATTCAAGAGTGTGCTGATAAACGTTTAATAACTAACACACTGGGAAAAATCCAAACCACATGACACACTTTTAAGTTCAATCTACATTGTTAATTTTTTCTTCATCATCTTTAAAAGTCCAGACAATCAATAAGACAAATCAAGACCTGATCTGTAGCATTTGTCGATTTCCAAGGAGTAAATGCTTAGACAGAGAATTGAACAATGAGCTCATCCAAGCATCTGAGCTGGCTCCAGCACACCTCTGGCTTCATTGGAAGCAAGTAACATGGTCAGAGCATCTATAGATAGTGATAGGCGCTGAAGACAATGACAAATGTCTTCTTCAAAAATTGACTCACTATTTTGACCAGCTGGTAAACTTTTCATGGAGAAGTAGCATGGAGTCTGAAGACCGTTGCAGACAAGATCTGACATTTTTCCTGGCATAGACCTCCTTGGGCTTCAGGAAACATCTGTTTGCAGAAGAACTATTGCTCTTGCTTCTCTACTCTACCCCAAATGCTAAGCAAACATTTAAGCAATGAAGGCGCAATAATGATGAGACTAAGCCTAGGGAAGAATCTAAGTATTGTTTTTTCATTGTAGACAGCAGTATATTCATGATGGCTGTTGGGCTTAATAATAATTCATTTTTGTAAGGTTCTTTAAGGTATTCAAAGTTCATTTCTCACAAGAACCCTGCTAAGTGCAAGTGTACTTGAGTTCAACCCCAGCCTCAGACAATTACTAGCTATATGACCTGGGGCAAGTCACTTAACCCTGTTTGCTGCAGTTTCCTCATCTGTAAAATGAGCTGCAGAAGGAAATGGCAAACTATTTCAGTACCTTTACCAAGAATACCCCAAAAAGAGTTATGAAGAGTTAGACACAGGAGCAACTAGGTGGCTCAGTGGATAGAGAGCCAAGTCTGGAGTTGGGAGGTCCTAGGTTAAAATCTTACTTGAATCACTTCCTAGCAGTGTGACTCTGGGCAAGTCACTTAACCTCCATTTCTTGGTCTTTACTTATCACTCTTCTGCCTTGGAACTGATATTTTATATAGATTCTAAGGTAGAAAGAAAGGGTTAAAGAAAAGAGTCAGACATGGCTGAACAACATAGAAGACATTTAATTGAGGATTGTAAAGTAATATTTGCAAATTGCAAATGCCCTTTCTACTGTTTTGTTGGTTCTTTGAGATCACCCAGACTATACTGGCCATAGCCTCCTCTAGAGCTGCCTCAAGGTCCTAGCTCATCTTATGTCACAGTGAACAAGTGCAGTTGCAATCTGTTGTCTCCTTCTTTCCAGTGCTTGGCTGCCAGGTTCTTGATGTCTAAACTGAGCGCTAGAATCCAGAATCACAGAACGTCAAAGCTGGATGGGATATCAGTGGCCTTTGGTCCATCTGGTAAACAAAAAGAATCTACTCTACAGCACCTGATAAGTAGTTAGTCAGCTTCCACCTGAAGACCTCCAAATGGGAACTTATCATAATTTGAAGCTACTTACATCTACGTTTATATAGCTCTAATTGTTAGGAAGGGCAACTAGGTGGCACAGTGGATAGTGTGCCAGGTCTGGAGTCAAGAAGAATAATTTTCCTGAGTTCAAATCTGTCCTCAGACACTTGCTAGCTGTGTGACCCTGGACCAGTCACTTAACCCCATTTGCCTGAGTTTTCTCATTGGTAAAATGTACTGGAGAAAGAAATGGCAAACCACTCAATTATCTTTGCCAAGAAAATCCCAAATGGAGTCAGGAAGAGTTAGACACAACTGAAACAACAACCACAAAATTTATTAGGAAGTTTTTTCTTATATCAGTCCTAATTTGCCTCCTGGTTCTACCCATTGGACCTAAACAGGACAGTCCTTCAGATACTTGACAACCATCATGTCAGCCCTGCTAAACATGCCAAATTTCCTCAGTCAATTCTTATATGACATGGACTCAAGTCTCTCCATCATCCCAGTTGCTTTTCCTCTCCAGACACTGCCAGCTTATCAGTGCCTCTCTTTAACTGTGATATCTAGAACAGAACACAATACTCAAGATGAATTCTGATGAGGGCAATAATATGGTGGGACTCTCACCTCTCTATTTCCACAGCTCTGCCCCATCTTAATGCAACCCAAGATTGCATTAGTTCTTTGGCTGCCATATCATACTTCTGACTCATATTAGGCTTGTGGTGCTCTAAAATCCCCAGATCTTTTTCAGAATAACTGCGATCTATCCATTGGTCCTTCCTATCAATCAATTAACATTTATTAAGTGCCTACCATGTGTCAGGCACTGTGCTAATAATCATTGGGGATATCAAAAAAGTCAGGGAGTCCTCAAGGAGCTACAATTTAATGAGGCAGATAATATATAAACAAATATATATACATATATAAATATATGTGTATATATACATATATATGTATAAAGCAAACTATAATCAGGAGAAAAAGGAAGTAATTCTAGAAAGTACTAGAATTAAGAAGGATTGAAGAAGGCTTCCTGGAGGATTTTAGTTGGGATTTAAAGAAAGTCAAGGAGGAAGAACATTCTAGATACGAGGAACAGCCAGAGAACATGCCTAGAGAAAAGCTGAGAGATGGACTCCCTTGTTTGCAGAATAACCAGGAGGGCTGTGTCAATAGATTTTGGACACATATTGGAAAGCAAGGTATAAGTAGAATAGAAAAGTAGAAGGAGGCTAGGTAATGAAGGGCTTTGAATGCCAGCATATTTTGTAGTGGCCCTGAGAGTAATAGGGAGCCACTGGAGTTTAATGAGTGAGGGGGTTGGTGTGTGACATGATCAGACTTGTACTTTAGAAAAATCACTTTAGAGGATGAATTGGAGTGGGGAGAGACTTGAAGCTGGGAGACCCACCAGCAGGCTATTGCAATAGTCCAGGTGTGAGATGATGAGGGTCTGCACCAGATTGATGGCTGTGTCAGAGGAGAGGAAATGTGTTTGAGAGATGTTGTAAAGATGAAATCAACAGACTTTGGCAACAGATGGGATATGGTAGAGTGAGAGATAGTGAGTGAGGAATCCAAGATGACTCCTAGATTAGGAACCTGAAGATCTGGAAGAATGGGATTACCCTGTTAAATACCAGGGAAGTTGGATGAAGGACAGGGTTTGGAGAGAAAGATAATGAGTTTTATTTTGGATGAATGGAGTTTAGGATGTGCATCCAGCTTGAGATGTCTGAAAGACAGTTGGAGAAGCAAGATTGCAGGTCAGCAGAGTTTGGGGCAGAATAAGTAGATTTGAGAATTATCAGCCTAGAGAGGGTAATTAAATCCATGGGAGCTGAGAATACCAAGGGAAGTAATATTGAAAGAGAAGAAAAGAGAAGGGGGCCCAAGAAACATCTTTTGAGAGGACGTGATCTGGAAAAGCAGCAAAGGGGACAGAGAAGGAACAGTCAGAGAGTCAGGAGAGAGTTGCTCCTAAAAACCCCAAGCGAAGAAATTTTCAAGGAGGAGAGAGTGGATTAACAGCATCAAAAGCTGAAGAGAAGTCAAGGAGAATGAGAACTGAGAAAGGCCATTGGATTTGGCAACTAAGTTCATTAGTAATTTTGGAGACTGCAGTTTTGGTGGAATGATAAAGTCAGAAGTCAGATCGTAAGGAGTTAAGAAAAGTGGGAAGAGGGAACTCGGAGGCACCTCTTGTAGGTCTTTTCAAGGGGTTTAGCTACAAATAGTAGAAGAGACATAGGATAACAGTTGGCAGAGATGAAAAGGTTAAGTGAGGGTTTTTTTTTTTTTAAGAAAGAGGAGACATGGGTATATTTGTAGGCAGTAGGAAATGAGCCAGTAGATAGGGAGAGACTGAGAATAAGTGAAAGAGTGGCGATGACAAAGGAGGCAATCTATTGGAGAAGATGGGATAGAATGGGATCATTTGGGCAAGTAGAAGGGTTAGCCTAGGTAAAGAGTAAGGCCACTTAATCATGTGAGACAGGGGAGAAGGAGAAGAAAGTGGCAGAAGGTACCCGAGTGATAAAGATGAGAAGAAGGGAAAAGAGGGAATTCATAACATTCCATCTTCCACACAAAGGAAAAATATGAAATACTTTATCAAAAATTTTGCCAAAATCTAGCCACATCATCTCCTGATGGAGCTGATGGATTAAATTTGCAGAACGAAGTACATATCTTTGGAAGTGATCAACATGGAAATTTGTTCTAGTTCTACTTGTTTCAATGGTTTTGTTTTTCATTTTTGAATGAGAAGTATTTTTCTTTTTCTGGAGGGGGAGAGCTAGAGAGAAAACAAATGCTTATTAATTGAAATAAAATTAAGTTAAAAAATGAGTAAACTATATCCATGGCATTATCTTCATCTACTAGTCTAGTAACCCTGTCCCAAAAAGAAAAAAAAAAGAAATGGAGTTAGTCTGGCATAACTTGTTCTTAATGAAGTCATGTTGGCCCTTGGTAATCACTGCTTCTTTTTTAAGATGTCACTATTAATATCTTTAGAGATATGTCCTAGAATTTTCCCAGGAATCAACACCGAGTTTATTGGCCTATAGCTTGCAGACTGTTGTTTTTTCCTTTGTTGAAAATGAGGACAGCATTTGCTCTTCTCAGATCTTGTGGTCTCTCTTCCCTTTTTTATGATCTTTCATAAACAGTTGGATCTTGTTTTAGATGAACTCAACACATGCAAATACAAGTACAGACAACTGAAAAACAAATAAAAATAAAGGCAGAAAAATACATGAAATAAAAATATTTAGTTATATGCTAAATTTGTGCCATTTTCCCAAGAGGCATAAAACCTCACAGTGGGTCATCCATTCATACTCATTCTCTCCGAGAAGCTTCAGTGTGAGTCATTAAATTGTTTTGTACTAAATATTAGCTTCCCTATCGGTTTTTGTCCAGGATTCTCACTTGTAATAAGTCAAGTTCACATCAGAACAATGCTTCTCTTTGTTTCATTTATGCTATTTAGTGATTGATAATGGCCTCAAAGAAGAGTAGTGATGCTCGTAGTTATGATAAGCCTAAGAACAGTTAACTGCCTCAATATAGTCATATAAGAAATGGGTTCTAGGGGGATACAGAGCAATGCACCCAACAATAGTCACTGAAATATTGGCCCTAGCTGAGGTTTAACAATAAAATCATTCCTTACATTCCCATAGCCTCCCATGGCTCAAAATCACTTCCATTTACCTAATTTCTCTTGCTTCTCTGAAAAAGCAGTAAGATGCAATAGATATTGTCATCTTTGCTCTCACTCTTAAAAAAAATTTATGGGGAAATTAGAAAGCAGAAAGGTGAACTTATTTGCTCTCATAGCTATTAAGTGGAGGAGCCAGGACCCAGACCCGGGGTTTCTGACTTCAGGTTCATTACTCTTTCCACTGTAGCATGCCACCTCCGACAGGCATGTGATAAGCTGTCTGCCGGGGAGCACAGACACGTAGCCCAAAGTGCTGGATAAATGAACCTGCTCCCAGCCTCCTAATGAAATAATTTTCACATCCAGCTGGTCATGCCCATCAGCCTTCCCCTAGAGAGTGTTTGAGAGTGTTGAGGGTCATGAGAACAGTCAGCTTCCTGTTTGGGTGATCATTAGAAACTGGCCTTGGAGAACCAGTTCAGTTGTATTTTCCTGCTGGGGAGAGATTTAATTCACAGAAAAACTTGTATATGTTTTATGGGGTGTGTGTGTGAGAGAGAGAGAGAGAGAGAGAGAGAGAGAGAGAGAGAGAGAGAGAGAGAGAGAGAGAGAGAGAAAGAGAGAGAGAGAGAGAGAAATAGAGAGAGAGAAAATAGAGAGAGAAAGAAAGAGAGAGAGAAAGAAAGAGAGAGAGAGAGAGAGAGAGACAGAGAGAGACAGAGAGAGACAGAGACAGAGAGAGGGTCTGGAGGGGAGCACCATTCAATCCTCACTGAACTGACATAGAAATAGGTCAGCCCTTTCCCAGCCTGTATTACTCCCTGCTTCTCATATCTCTTTCCTCCAACCCATTCTTCACCCAGCTGGTAAACTGATTTTCCTAAAGCTCCAATCTGACCATCTCCTTAAACTGCTCAATAAACTCCAGTGGCTCCCTAGTACCTCTAAAATAAATGAGAAATGCCTCTTGTTGGCATTTAGAGCTACTCACAGTCTGCTTTGACCTATCATTCTACCTTTATTGCACGGTATTCCCTTCCATTCATACTGTGATCCAGCCAAAGTGATGCCACTCCTAATGTGGCACTCCCTCCCCTGCTCTCCAAAGGCTGGCACCCAGACCTGGAATGCATTTCCCCCTTACCTCTACTTCTCAGGATTCAGTTTCTTCCAAGGCTCAGCTTGAGGTTGGCTTTCTCCATGAGATTTTTCCTCATTTCTCCTACTCCCCAGCTGCGGGTACCACTCTTCCCCCATGGACTTTGTATTTATGGTGTGGTGTTGTTTAGTCCTTTGTGACCCCATTTGGGGTTTTCTTGGCAAAGATCCTGGAATGGTTTGCCATCTCCTTCTCTGCATCATTTTATGGATGAGGAAACCAAGGCAAACAGCGTTGTCCAGGTTCCTACAACCATTACATGTCTGAGACTAGATTTGAACTTAGGAAGATGAGTCTTCCATTATGCTACCTAGCTGCATCTTGCTTTGTGTGTGTGTATGTGTTTGTGATTGTGTGCGTGTGTGTTTGTATTGCCTCTCTCAATGGTTTTATAGACATATATGTATATAGACTATATAGAATAATATACAATATAGTATATGTAATTAATATATAACATATGTAGTAATATGTTGTGTGCACATGTACACAACATATACAATGCATATATTTATATATACACATACAGCTATTCCTTTCACATCACAACTTTCCCCATCGTGCTTTTAACATATCACAACTGCCTGAATACAAATTGAAGCTTGCAATTTTCCACTTTATTTCCTTCATGAGTTTTTTTTCTTGTATGGGTGATATGTCTTTTTTCACAACATAATGCACAGAAATATGTATTGCATGGCAGTAATGTATAATCTATATCAGATTACCATCTTGGGGAGAGGGGAGGGAAAGGACAGAGAAATTTTGAATCACAAAATGTCAGAAAAAATGTTTAAAATTGTTTCTACATGTAATTGGGGAAAAACACCCTAAAATATTATTGGGGGAAAGAAATAAAGTCCTCTGTTTGGCACTTTAAAAAGATACCAGTTAGCCTAAGTACTTAACCTCTTTTCTTGCTTAATTATATTTCTATGAAAAGACCAAAGACTGCTGTAAACCTCTGGCTAGGGACTAGAGTACTCAGCCTTGTGCCAACATGGCACCCGGAACACAATGCTCTTTCTATTCTTTCCTAGGCTAGGGAAAGGAGTGCTGGAGATGGAATGGATTGGGCTATGACTTTCTGAGCTTCTAAGGACAAAGGACTGAGATACGAGAGATCCACTGACAAGAATGCATAGCAGAGACTGCAGGCAACTGAGCTTGGAGAAGAGGGAATATTAGAATGACCTTCTTGACCCAACCCAGCAATGGATCAAGGCCAAGCTTCTAGTTCCTAAGAGCAAGCCAGTGATTGTCCATGGGCATTCCGAAATAGACTTGGTGGTACAAGTGCTTCAAAGTAATTGTCAGTTTGAGTCCATTCTCCCCGGGGACCAAGATGGCACAGGAGTGGATATACCTTCCATTTGGGGGGGAGATGTTTCTATTTCTGTTCTGGCTTTTTCTTCTCAGTAAATATCTTTTTTTTTTTAATCCTTACCTTCCATCTTGGAGTCAATACTGTTATTGGCTCCAAGGCAGAAGAGTGGTAAGGGCTAGGCAATGGGGTGGTTAAGGGACTTATCCAGGGTCACACATCTGGGAAGTGTCTGAGGCCAGATTTGAACCCAGGACCTCCCATCTCTAGGTCTGACTCTCAATCCACTGAGCCACCCAGCTACCCCCTTTCTCAGTAAATATCTTTTTACAGAAGATAATTGGCAAAAAATAGTTAAGTCAAAATGCTAATCATTGATGATTGGTATTGAAAACCCATTGGAAAAAGAGATCAAACTATTAACATTAGAAAGACACATCGAGATCCTCAAAGGTACTCAGCAGGTCTTTGGGGGAAAGATATGTTACCTTGTTCTGGAAATCTGACTCAGAATGATGATAAAAGGTGAAAAATAAAAAAGGGGGACAGGTAAGTGGCTCACTGGATTGAGAGCCAGGCCTAGAGATGGGAGATTGTAGGTTCAAATGTGACACTTCCTAGCTGAGTGACCTTGGGCAAGTCATTTAACTCCAATTGCCTCACCCTTACCATTCTTCTGCCTTAGAACCAATACATAGTAAGGTAACTCCTTAAAAAAAGGAGTTAGGGGAGCAGCTGGGAGGCTCAGTGGATTGAGAACCAAGCCTAGAGATGGGAGGTCCTAGGTTCAAATCTGGTCTCAGACACTTCCCAGCTGTGTGACCCTGGGCAAGTCACTTGACCCCATTGCCTAGCCCTTACCACTCTTCTGCCTTGGAGCCAATACACAGTATTGACTCCAAGACGGAAGGTAAGGGTTAAAAAAAAGGAGTTAGGATAGGGATCCCCAAGTCTAAAATAATACTATGATAAGCACATTGTTGAGAAAATCTGGCTCTCCAGCAGTTCACTGAAAAAGCTTTCAGGATTTCAGTAGACTACAAGGTCAATACATGCCAATGGTATGTGAATGGTAACTAATCACATTTCTAACAATCTGATTCTTTTTATCACATCATCACAACCAAGATGCCAGTTATGATAAGTATTACTCTCCCTATTCTACAGATGGAGGAACTGAGGCAAAGAGAGCCTGAGACTTGTCTACGGTCACACAATGTCAGACTTGGGATTTGAATCCAAGTCTCTTGATTCCAAAACCAGCACTCAAATCATTAAACTATGGAGTCCAAAGCAAGTGAGCGAAAGCTTCTGTTGCTCAGTCCACACCTACAGCATCCAGGGACACAACACTAAGACGCTACGGGCACTAATACTGTGCCATACGGTTGATGAATCTGGAGAAAAGACCAAGGGATTACTTGAAAAATCGCCTTAAAATACTGAGTGTGCTAGAGCTAGCTTGTGCTCGCTTGGGAGGGCTGATTGTTAAATTTTCGGTGTGAGAATTTACACTCAGGAAATGGGAATGCTACAAATCAGGGTTCGGTTCGTCATTTGGCTGATTGTTTGGACTTAATCAAGGGGTGGAGAAAATTTTAATAATGCAAATTAAACACAAAAGTGTATTGTGTATTCTAGCCCCCAACTCAACTGATTTGTTAAACCTCTAGCAGAATACTACTGCCTCAATGGCTATTATGTGAAAGAAGGCTGAGACTTATTTTATGTGGCTTCAGAAGAGGGATCTCAGACTAACAGGAAGAAGTTACAAAAAAATAGATTTAGACTTAAAGTAAAACTCACACTTAGAGCAGGGCAGCCAGGTGATGCAGTGTCTGGTCTGGAGTCAGGAAACCTCAGCTCAAAAGTAACCCTGGGCAAGTCACTTAACTCTGCTTGCCTCAGTTTCTTCATCTGTAAAATGAGCTGGATAAGGGAATGGCAAATCATTCCAGTATCTTTGCCAAAAAGCCTCAAAGGGGGTTCCAAAGAGTCAGACCCAACTGAAATGACCAAACTAGAGCTATTTAAAATGGAATGTGGGCTCTCAGGAGTCAGTAAGTTTTTTCTCACTTGAAGTCTTTGAATGTCTTGTAAATTTTAGGCTGTGGAGCATGGAATATCAACCACTAAGCATTTATTTTTAAATTTATTATCAGTATCAAAACCCTTACTTTCCATCTTAGATTCATTACTATGTATTTTTTTAAACCCCTATCTTCAGTCTTCGAATCAGTATTAGGTACTGGATCTAAGGCAGAAGCAGTGAGGGTTAAGCAAAAGGGGTTAAGTGACTTGCCCAGGGTTACACATGTAGGAATTGTCTGAAGGTAGATCTGAACCCAAGACCCCACATCTCGGGGCTTGACTTTCTATCTACGGAGCCACCTAGCTGCATCAGCAATAATCACTTAGTACGCATATTATGTCTCGGACATTATGCTAGATTCTAGAACTGCCAAAACAAAAATGGAATATGTCTTGTCCTCAAGGAGTTTGCAATCTATTGAAGAATATGTGTGTATGTATATATACTTTATGCATACATATGTGTGTGTATATAGGTTGTCTATTATATAAACTATGTATAGAATATATAAGAGCCAATACAAGAAAATTTTGTTAGGAGAGAGTGCCAACATCTGAAAAGGACTGGAGGAAGCTTCATGTGAAAAGTGGTATTTTGAGATTTGAGCCTTGTGGAATGTTGAACTTAAAGTCCAAAAGAAGAATTCAAATCTGTCCTCCTATACTCACTTGCCATGTGATCATGGACAAATCACTTTTCTAAACCTCAGTTTCTTCATCTGTAAAATAGAGGTAATGCCTGCTCTCAGGACTGTTCTGGTATTGGTAAAAGTTTAATAACCAGCTTTCCAAAAATATAAAAGGACCCATAACACACTTTTAAGTTTAATCTACATTATTAACATTTCTTCCATAACTTTCTTTAGTCTTAAAGATCAACAAAATATTAAATTGAGATCTGATTTGTAATGCTTATTGATTTTTGAGGTGTAAATAAAAATTCACAATGAAAATTTAACAATCAGCTTTCTCAAACTGAAACTGGTCCGAGCTGGCTTTAGCACACCACTGTTTGTAAATCCTATTTTATAATGTTGATGTGAATTCAAATGAGATAAGGTACACATGCTAAATGCTTTGCAAACCATATAGAGTTAATATCAGCTATTAATAAGTTGTAGAGAGGATTCTTGGTCAGGTAGGGCTAGATGGACCTTGCAATCCCTTCTATTTCGTCATCCTGAAATTCTTTCCAACAACAGAATGGGCAGTCTGGTGAATAAATGAATTCCTTTTTACTGAAGATATTTAAATGGAGTTTGGATGATCACTCATTCACTAGGGGTGCTGTAGAGATTGTTTTCAATCAAAGGAGATGGAGTGGAAAGCCCCCATAGCCCTTTTCCAACTTGGAAATTCTCTGACATCTCTGGGGTTGCCTCTGTTGAATTTATGAAGTAGACAAAATTTCTCTTTGAGACCTAGAGCTGCTGGAGGTGAGTGGATGTTGTAGATGACTAGGCAATAACTCAGGGAGAAGGCAGTAGCCTTGGCATTGAGAAATGTACCAATATCGTTTTCTACTAAGTCAGATCAAAAGACAAAGTTTAGAGCAGAGGCAAGTCAAGTGTGACTGCAAGAGGTTGTTTGTTTTTTTTTCTTTCTGAGAGGCCAAATCATCCCTCTCTTTGCAGTAATAATTAATATCTATTTGTGCTCCTCCAGAGTCTTTCATCCTGTGGACTGACAGCCCTTCACAAAAGGAAGGGAAGTGTGTGTGTGGGAGATCCTTTCTTTTAACTTAATAATCCACATTGTCACCAAAATGCTAAGCAAGAGGTCTTAGCCCTGTGACTTAGATGGATCCCAGGAATGAATACAGACGAAGTGGCAAAGAAGATGAACTTCTTTTTATTAGAATCTGAGACATATGTGCTCATCATAATGCCCAGACTGGCTGAAGGATTTCATCTGATGGAGAAGGCTGGGTGGAGCAGTGCACAGAACACTGACTTTAGTTCAGGAAGACTTCAAGTTGAGTTCAAGAATGACTTCAGATACTTCTTAGCTAGGTGACTGGTCAAAACATTTAACTTCATTCAACTTCTTAAAGCCAGTCCCTTCCTTTGAGATTGTTTCCTCTTTATCACATTTATACAAAGTGGTTTCGTTGTTGTCTCTCTCCTTATATAATGAATTAGATCCTTAAGAGCAAGGACCATTTTTTTGTCTATGTGCCTAGCATGTAGTAAGTACTTAATTAAGGAGACTCAATTTTCTCATTTGTAAAAATGAGAGGAGTAATAGAACAGAGTTGTGTTGATCTAATGAAATAACATGCAAAGCTCTTTGCAAACCTTAGAGTGCTAAATACTTATTGAGATTATTATTATTAATATGTAGCATCATGGGCACAATATTAATGTTTAAGAAATGGGCTTTTGTGGAACAAAGTGGTTTGAAACATTGAAATATCACTGCTATTCCTACAGACCAAATGGTAAATGTTCCATGGAGCCCTTCTTAGACTGGGCTCTGTTATTACAGACTGTGGGATGGCCAATTGCCTTCTTCTTCTTTCTGGACGGGATACTGCCTGCTGGACAACTTGTTAGCCAAGAAGCATGAGGCCAGCCTGGCTAGAAGAGACTATTCCTGATTAACTTTCAAGGAATGAAGTAGATGAAAGTTGCTTTGATCAAACTGGCACCAACTCTTTTTTAATTTGTCATCTTGGCAGTAGCAAATCCTTTGGCTTCTTGTGGCTGAGGAAACTCACCTTCTTAGCCACACCAGACCAAAGAGAAAATGTAAGACCTAATCTGGTTGTCTTCCTACTGGGCTAAGTGGAAAGAGCATGGATAGCACATTACTACCATTAAATAGTGCTGGCTCTGGCTGATCCTTTATGGGAATCAAACATTCATATTTCAAAGCAGCAACTATTCGCTTCCTTCCAACATTCTCTGGCTCCTCACCCTCCTACCTCATGCCTCCAGCCCTGTCTTGTGTGTTTCTATTTGACTTAAACATATAAATAAGCATTTGTTAAACTCTTTCTATGTACCAGTGCTATGATAAATAAATATCATCTCACACAATTCTCACAACAACCCTGGGAGGAAGATGCTATTTTCATTCTCATTTTATAATTCAGGAAACTGAGGCACAATTAAGTGACTTGCCCAGGATCAGCCATCTCGTTAGTGTGAGGCTAGATTTGAACTTAAGTCTTCTAAGCTCCAAGTCCACGGCTTTATCAACTATACCATCTAGATGCCTCTGACTTCTTTTTGAGCTTTTAAACCACTGTGACTTTAATTCCACTCAATTTTCCCTCCTAGTCCCTGGATTTGGTGACTTGGTGATTAGAGAATTACCATCTTTGATAAGCTCATAGATTTAGAGTTGTAAGGAAACTTGGATGTTATTGAATATAACCTCATTTTATTAAAATTGTTTTTAATCACTGAAAGCCTGTCTTTTTTCCTTCCCAACCATCCCTAAATTAGAATAAAAGAAATTCAAAAACCCTGTTACAAATATGTATAGTCAAGTGAAACAAATTTCCATATTAGCTGGATCCAAAAAAAAGTCTCATTTTGCTTTCTATTAGAAGGTGGTTAGCATGTTTTTATCATCAATCCTCTAGAATAATGGTTGCCTTGCTAATCAAAATTCTTAAGTTTCTCAGAGATGTTTTTCTTTACCATATTTTTGTCATTGTATAAATTGTTTTCCAGGTTCTATTTATTTCCCTCCATTGATTCATGAAAATCTTACTAGATTTTTCTGAAATCATCCCTTTAGTAATTTCTTATAGCACAATAGTATTCAGTCACAGTTATACACCACAATCAAGTCAGTCTTCCTCAGTTGATGGGTACTCTTTTAGATTTCCACTTTTGTCATCCTAAAATAGGACTATAACTATTTGTATAATCCCTTAGTTAGAATATGTTTTGCTTTTGACTAATCCCTACCTTAATCTATCCTCCCTCTAATTTCCCTTCTTCTTTCTCATATTTCCTTCCTATTTCATTTTTGAGTGAAATGTATTTCTATATCCAACTCTATGTGTGCATGTGTTCTCTCCTTTCACCAGCTCAAATGAAAGTGACTTTTAAGTGTCAGTCATTCCACTCACCTGTTACTCCTTGTTTCTCTTGTTTGCAACCTAATTGTGAAAGAATTTCCTCTAATCTTCCTTCCTCTTCCCCTAAATTGTATCCTTCTCTCTCTTTCCATTGTTGTTCAATTAGTCATATTCAGTTTTTTCAGTTGTGTTAGACTCTTTGTGACTCTATTTGGGGTTTTCTTGGCAAAGATACTAGAGTGGTTTGCCATTTTCTTCTCCAGTTCATTTTACAGATGAGGAACCAAGGCAAACACAGTTAAGTGACTTGCCCAGGGTCACACAGCTAGTATGTGTCTGAGGTCAGATTTGAATTTAACTTCTACTGATTCTAGGACCAGCATTCTATGCACTGCAACACTTACCTGCTCTCTTTCCATTCTTCTCTTTAAAAAATAAGACATAACAGAACCATTCTCAGGCTTTGTCCAATTGGATTTCCTCTATAAATCCAGATGATAGAGTTAAGAATTATATCCCCATATTTGAATATAAACAGTTCATCTTTGTTTAGTCCTTTATAATTACTCAATCAGGTTAATCTTTTTTTTCTGTCTCTTTTAACTCCTGTGTTTGAACTTTAAAATTTCTACATAGATCTGATCTTTTTTTCAGAAATATTTGGAAGTCCTCTATTTCATTAACAATTAATTTTTTCTCCCTGTAAGATTATACTCAGTTTTGCTGGGTAAATTACTCATGGCTATAAGTTTATATCCTTTGCCTTCTGGATTATTGTAGTCCAAGTTCTCTGATCCTTTATGGTAGTGGCTATTAAGTTGTGTATGGTCCTGATGGTGGATTCTCAGTTCTTGAGTTAATTTTTTTTTCTGGATGCATGTGATATTTGACTATAATGCTCCTAAGAATTTTCATTTGGAAACCTTCTTACTTTACAGACGAGGAATCTGAGATCCAGACAGTGGAAGTGATTTACTGGTTCAAAGAGGACAGAGCTAATAAATGAATAGGGCAGAATTCAAACTCAGGTGTTCTTGACTCCAAATTCATTGCTCAATCTGCTACCCATGCTATATTTGCCTTCCACTTTGATTTGGGCTTCTGGAATTTGGGGCCCTTATAACCCCTTCTCACAAATCCTCTGGGGTCCTAGGATCAATCATAGATTTAGAGTTTAAAGAGATCTTAACAACTATGAAGGTCAATACTGAAATGAAGAAACTAAGACACAGAGAGGTTAAATGTCTTGTGCAAGGTCACACAGTTTTTGAGGCAGGGATGGGAACCCAGTTCTCTCTGATTATAGCTAGAGGCTAGATGGGAAAGGAAATCATTCCAGGCATGATGGACAAAACTTACACAGAACCATGACTGAACAGTATCATCAAATACCCGGTGCAAAGGGAGTATCTGGAATAGGAACTCATAGTCTGCTATCCATGGACTCTTAAGAGATCTGTGGGTAGACTTTAAGAGGTTCACACACTTGGATGGGAAAAATTACATTTTTTTTACTATTATTAGTTTACTTTGTAATACTATATGTTTTATTCTGTGTATTTAAAAACAAGGTTCTGAGATAGGATCCCTAGATTTTACTTATACCTCAGGTATTTACTCGATATTCAACCCTAGTCATGCCACTTAATTCCTGTTTACCTCAGTTTCCTAATCTGAGGATAACAATACAAACTATCTTCCCAGGGTTACCTGAGGAAGATCAAATGAGATAAAACTTGTAAATGGCTTAGCACAGTGCCTGGCACTTAATATGTGCTATATAAATGTTAGCTATCCTCTTCCTCCTCATTATTATTATTACTAGACTGCCAAAGAATTCTGTGACACAAAAAAGATTAAAAACTATATCTACAAGGGAAAGGAGGTCAAGTATGTAAAGTGCTATAGAGAAGTCAGGAATGATGAAATCTGAGAAAAGGGTGTTGGGTTGATCAAGGAAGAGATCCTCGGTGACTGTAGCTCATGTTCCAATTGGGTGGTGAGGACCAAAGCTAGGTTGTTAGGAGTTGAGAAGTAAGTGGGAAGTGAGAAAATGGAGGCAAGGAATGGGAGGCATCTCCCACAACCTGTATGGTACAGCCAGCATCCTATACTGATGAAACTGCCCATTTCGGACACAGGTCCTCCCCATCCTCACCCCCGGGGGTAGGACAACTGGAATCAGGAGGGAGGAGAGTGTCTTAAAAACCAGGCACAACAAATGAAAGCCTGCCCTCCTTTACGTTGTCTGGTAGAGAATTTCGGAGCATGAACAATATTCGAGGTGGTCTCTATACTGGATCTCCTGAGATGAAAGCAATCGGAGGAAGGCTCATTCAATGCAGAGCTGTCGGAAAGATTTGAAAAAGAAGCAGACAGGGTAGGAAGATGCAGAGGCGTGGCTAGTTGGCGCGGGGGAGCCACCGGAGCATCAGAGAATAGTAGGAGGTCCTGACTGACCCGGCAGATGCTTGGGTCCTGGGCTGGTCCCCGCTTGCCTTAATCGCCACTTTTTCCTCACGCAACAGCCCCCCCCCTTCTTATACATTTACGATTTTATCTCCATAAATTTCTTTAAGCTGGAACATCAAATTGCATCAGAGTCTTTTCTGCAATGCATTATCCCTCTAATTTATAATGCGGCTTTAAATGATGGAGGCTCACTGGCCATAAATCACAGGTTATTCCTGGCTTATGCCCTAATGAATATGGAGCAAGGGAAGGAGAAAGGAGAACAGCCCTGCGGTGCGGCTCACATCTGCTCCCTCTGGATGCGTGCCCCTGAAGCAAATCCATTTTAACTAAATCTACCCGCCCTGGGAGTTTTTGCATCTTCACATTTCTCCCCAGTGAAATTTCAGGTATAAATCCTGTTTCTCTCCTAAATTACCTTGGTCTCATTCTTCTGTCCTTGTCCTTATTTACACATTCATTCAGTAAGCATGTATCCAGTGCCTGTTGGGTGTTAAATTAGTTTGCATCTACATCTCCAGAAAGAGAAATACAGCCTGCATAGTAGCTTAACAGCAAGTCTATGGGTTTATAGATAAACATCCAAACCATTGAGGGTACACACAGGAAAAATACACAGAATACAGGTGTCACCTGGCTCTGCGGACATCCAGTATTCCAGCCCCCCTGGGGGCAAGAGCCTCTCATTTGATAGGTCCCGACAAGCTTAGCTCTAGCCTGAATACTGCCTAGGAGTCTGCCTGTCCCAGAGGTTGGTGTAACACTGCTAACATACTCCAGAGGACAAAAGCAGCTACAATCTTCCCTCCCTCCCTTTTCTTTTAAACCCCTGCCTCCACCTTAGAATCAATACTATGTCTTGGTTCAAAGACCTAAGAGCTATAAGAGTTTTATATATATATATATATATATATATATATATATATATATATATATATATATATATATACACACACACATATATATAAGCTATAAGAAGCAAAGGGGGTTAAATGACTTGTCCAGGGTCACACACTCTAGATTTGAACCCAAGACCAGAATCAGTTTCTAGATCTGGCTTTCAGTACACTGAGCTACTCAGCTGCCCCCTAATCTTTTCCAAATAAACGAATATACCCCCAAAGAACTTTGGACTGCACCAGTCACAAGCAAGTTAGAGGAAGATGCATTCAGGGGGTGGAACCCTCCCCAACTCCCCCCTCCTCAAGTCACTGGGTGGCTAGGGGGAGGGGAAGTCCTATGTTCATGGAGCTCCAAGGTATCCTTTTTCTGTCCTTCCCTCTCTAGGGGAGGATTCAAAGACTGAAGAAATCTCATCAGGTGATTTGCTTTGGAGCAGATGTTTGGGTGGTGAAGGGGGATATCACAGAAGTATAAGGCAAGGTCTGTTACCATTAGATTTTGTTTTAAATGTAGGCAGGCAGACAGCTGTCCATATGGACTGATTTGATGGGCACCCAAGAGATTTATCACCCTCCCCTCCAAATCCTTCTTTTATTTTTGCTCTGGCACAATGCCTAAAACTCCACCATTTTGAGAGTCAGATACTCCCCCTCCTATCTCTCCTTTAGGTTAAATCTTTGCTTCTAGAAGTCCTCTGGTAATTATAAATATGATACTCGAGGTGGATAACTCTAAGCTACCGTGACTGTTGGAACTCATGTTTATATGGATAAGTCTTCACAGTTTAGGAAACGTTTCCCTCACAGCAAACAACTCTATGAAGGAGTGCAAATATCTCAGTGTTCTGGGTTGAAACCCCTCCTCTGATGTTTACTATTTGTGTGACCATGGGCAAATCACTTAATATTCTTGGACCTCAGTTTTCTCATCTATGGAGCCCAGAGATTGGACTAGACGGTCTCTGAGGTCCCTTCTAGCTCCAGATTTAGAATCCTCTGATCCTCTCTGGATTTAAAAAAAAATCTTGTCAGTGTCCTTCCCGAAGGCTGTTCGATCCATAGCTAAAGACAATATATTTAATGAAATCTGACTGAGGAAGAATAACAGTGAGGCTACCATCTCTTGTGCTGTAGAGTGTTTTAAGGTTTGCAAAGTGCTTTACAAAAATTATCTTATTTGAACCATATAGTAGGAACTATGGGTTTTCTTATCCCCATTTTACAGACAAGAAAACAGGCTGAGAAGTTAAATGATTTTTCCCTGATCACACAGCAAATATCAGAGGTGCATTTTGAGCCTTGTTCTTCCAATTTTAACAGTATTATCATCCAGTGAATACCAGGCTGGACATAATGATAAAAAAAAATAACAACTAAATTCTCCATGGCTTCCATGTTATACTGTTGATTTGTTTGTGAATTCTGATAATACCTACATTCCCCAGGTTTTTTTTTTAATATGTATTGCTTACATATGCCTTTTCATTGTTGTACTTGTGAAGCTGTTTTTTTTTTTAATAGTTTGAGTTAAAGACTCCGCATTTTTCTCCAAGGTTTTTGTTAGATTTGGAGGAAGGGAACAAGGATCTGCTAAATGCCTATTATGTTCTAGAGCCTGTGCTATGTACTTTACAAATATGATATTGTTTGATCCTTACAACTCTTGCAGGTAGGTGCTATTATCACTATCAGCATTTTACAGTTGAGGAAACTGAGACAGGCAGAAATTAAGGGATTTACCTAGGGTTGCACTGCTAGTGAATGTCTATGACTGATTTTAAGCTCAGGTATTTCTGACTTCAGGCCCAATACTTTATCTACTAAGCTATCCATTATTTGACCAGTTGATCATTTTAGTCTGTCTAGATCTTTTCAGATTATCACCACTCTTTGAAACATGGATGGAGAACTGGAACCCATCTTAGAAGTTCTCTAGTCCAAGTCCTTCACTTTATTTATTTATTTTTAATTTTTTAATTGTCATGTAAAACCCACTTCCATATTGGTCATTGTTGTAAGAGCACACTCATACAGAACCAAAATTCCAAAATAAAACCATAAATATGCTGATGAGAAAGATGACCCCAACAGTTCTTCTCTGGAGGTGGATAACAATCCTCCCCACAAGTCTTTCAGGATTGTCCCAAATCAAAGCATTGCCGAGAGAAGCCAAGTTTTCATATATAATCATCATCCAATATTGCTGTTGTTGTGTGTACCATGTTCTCCTGGTTCTGCTTATTTCACTCTGCATCAGTTCCCACAGATCTCTCTAGCTTTTTCAGAAATCATCTTGTTTATCATTTCTTCTAGCACAATAGTATTTCATTACCAACATGTACTACAATTTGTTCAGCCATTCCTCAATTGATGGACATCCCCTCAATTTCCAATTCTTTGTCATCTTAGAAAGAGCTGTCATAAATATTTTTGTACAAGTAGGCCCTTTCCCCTTTTTTATTATCTCTTTGGGATATAGACTCAGTAGTGGTCTGTATTACCAGACCAAAGGCACAGTTTTATAGCCCTATGGGAATAGTTCCATATCATCCTCCAGAATGGTTACAACTTCATCAACAATGCATTAGTGTCCCAATTATGCCACATTCCCCCCAACATTTACAATTTTTCTTTACTGCCATATTGGCCAGTCTGATAGATGTGAAGTGGTATTTGAAATCTGCATTTCCCTAATCAAGAGGGATTCAAAACATTTTTTAATATGATTATTGATGGCTTTGATGTCTTCATCTGAAAATTGCTTGTTCATATCCTCTGACCACTTGTCTATTGGGGAATGTAAGCCCTTCATTTTAAAGAAGAAACTTGAGGCCCTAATGTTATCTGACCCTTCCACTTTCATATTATCCGCAAAGCTAAGAAGCATGAAGTCTGTATATTCATTCTGTCACTGATAAAATGATAAACAGAACAAAATTAAGCCCAGATTCTGAAGCATGTCATTGGAGATCCCACCTCACTTCCAAAATGAAACTGACCTATCAATGACTGTCTTTTCTATGTTTGAACATTTATCTAGGACCAAGTTGACTTTGCTGTTATTTAAGCTAACCCAGATCTCATCTTGATAAGATTTTTACAATGTTTTGCCAAAATCTAGCTAAGTTATTCCAATCCTAGTGCTCTAGAATATTGGACTTGGAATCAGGAAGACTCCTCTTCATGAGTTGAAATCTATTCTCAGATACTTCCTAGCTGTGTGACCCTGGGCAAGTCACTTAACTCTGTTTGCCCAAGTTTCTTCATTTGTAAAATAAGATGGAGAAGGAAATGGCAAACCACTCCATTTTCTTTACCAAGAAAACCTCAAATGAGGTTATGAAGAGTTAGGCAAGACTGAAAACAACTGGACAACAAGGAAAGGTGTTTATTGAAGTCTCCTGATTAACTGGCTTCATAATCCTATCAAAAAAATGAACCTGACATGTCCTTTTCTTGCCCAAATAATACTAAATCTATTATTTGCTTCTATTTCTTGTATGAGTGGTAAGGGCTAGGCAGTGGGGGTTAAATGACTTTCCTGGGATCACATAGCTGGGAAGTGTCTGAGGCCAAATTTGAACCCAGGACCTCCTTTCTCTATGCCTGGCTCTGAATATATCAAGCCATTGTCATGATTGTTCAATGATAATAGCTCAGCATTAATTGCCACTTATTTCAGTATTCTGGGTTGCAATTTCTATAAATTTGGTGACATGAATTTATTGAAGGCTTCCAGGTCCCCTCTTTCTATCTCTTAGCTTATCTTGGATTTCAACTTCTTAATAACCATATTTGTCCTGTCCTTTTCAATCCAAAGGTTATTCTCTTTGCCAATGAAAAACAAAACCCAATCAAGCTCCTATAAGTCTCTCCTATTCTCTGTTGTACACTTTCATCCTCCTCTCCATTGTGATGTTGCAATCCTGCCTCCTTTTTGGATTCGTCTCTTTTCCCCAGCATCGATAACAGGTTCCTGATTTTGTCCTTAGCATTCCTTAACAACCTCCCTCAGCTCATTCTGAGTGCTAATACTTCAGACACTATTCCAATAGTATTTTATACTCATTTTGAATTCATTGCTTTCATCTGTTGTGTAAACCGAAATGGATCTACAATCTCATTGATGAAAATCAGAGACTTTTGGCCTGGGGCCCATGAACTTGTACATGTGTTCATTTTTTAATATTTTCATAAGTGTACAAGGTGTCCCCAAAGTCTCAGGGTAGTATTGAGCTTCAGTAGCTTACAAGCTTTAAGCTTTAGTAACTTAAAGTTGCACTAAGATTTTTTGGACATCTTATATCTCAATATCCTTGGTTCCTTTTGAATTCTTTATATTTTATTTTATAATTTAAAACATTATTTGGAGATGGAGTCCATAGGTTTCATTAGAATGCCAAGTGTCCATAACGCAAAAAAGGCTAAGAATTACTGATGTAGCTTTTTGTTCTAACTGTATAGATTGGCAGCTGAGCTATGTATGTCATCATCTAGTGTGATTCTTGTCTATGTCTTCCTATAAATTCAAAGGGAGTATCTTTTAAAACTCTAAGTACATGATCTCCCAATATACCCAGCCTCTGTAGGCAGGCTCTCCCCCCACATCTTTTTTTGTTTGTTTGTTTGTTTTACTGGAATCTCTTTGCATCATCAGTAAAAGGTATGGCAGCATATGGCTGCTTAATTGAAGGTTCCCCATCACTACAATATCATGCTTCTAGGCCAAGCTTATGACCCATTTCCCAAACACCTCACCTATTTCCTCATTTTCTCCCCAGAAGATCTAGAGTTCAAACCCAATAGTATCATTTCTATTTATTTCTCCCTCCACTGACATTCAACAAAATGTTGGTTCCAGGATTTCCTCACCTGAGTATGTGTGAATTTTATGTATATATAGAATAAGAATACTGTATACATTGTATATATATATATATATATAATTGTGTATATATTGTTTTTATACAATATTCTTATTCTATTAATATATGTATATATAATAACAATTTATATCACATATTCTTATTATAACAATTTTATTATATATACAATATTCTTATTCTATTGATATTCTATTAATATTATATTCTTATTATAATAATGTTACTATATGTATACATTATTCTTATTCTATTTATATTCTATTCTTATTGTAACAATACATAACAATGCATAAATGTATATATATATACAATAATCTTATTATATTTATAGTATATATAATAGTGTATTCTTTAAAATTTTATTTATTTCATTAATTAATTTAGAATATTTTTCCATAGTTACATGATTCATGTTCTTTCCTTCCCCTCCTTCTCCCTCCCCCACATAGCCGACTCACAATTCCACTGGGTTTTACACATGTCATTGATCAAGACCTATTTCCATATTATTGATAATTACACTAGGGTGATCAGTTAAAGTCAATCTCCCCAATCATATACCCATTGAATCATGTGATTAATCATATGTTTTTCTTCTGCATTTCTACTCCCATAGTTCTTTCTCTGCATGTGGATAATGATCTTTCTCATAAATTCCTTTATTGATTGTCCTGGATCATTGCATTGCCTGGATCTACTGCTAGTAGAAAAGTCCATTTCATTCAATTGGGCCATAATGTATCAGTCTCTGTGTATAGTGTTCTCCTGGTTCTGCTCCTTTCACTCTGTATCAGTTCCTCAAGGTCTTTCCAGTTCACATGGAATTCCTCCAGTTCATATTATTATATTTTTATGGTAACAATTTTACTCTGCTCCCCTGGCTTGGCACTATATTACTTTCTTTTTAAGTATACTCTTCCAGAGTTATATCTCAATTGAGGAGATTGAAGGAATTGAGGGGATCCAGCAGTAAGTGGTTAATTGAGAGAATGAGTGAACCACGCTGATTCCATCTTGTGACTTGATTCTGGAGCTAGCTTAGTTTCTCTTTAGTAATGGGTCTAATCCAATTTCTGTCCTGTGAAAGAACATTATTAAATTGTGGGAAGTGAGAGAACATCTTATTGTATTGTATGAACAATAAAGCCATGTGAGGCTGTGAAACTGGACCACTTTTCTCCCTGCTGCTTAGAGAACCTTAAGCAAGGACCAAGATTAAGTTGACTAGAAGCCCAGTCAGATCTAAGATTGATGCAAGGAATTTTCTTACAAGTGTATAACTCAGACAATCCAAAGTATATTCTGGAAATTGGCCTCATAATGGTCAATCGGTTGTTTCTATGTTCCTTTTATTGTATTCAGATACTTGGGTGGAGTAAGTAGGACACCCTTTTTCTGAATTAAGGGAATTGTACTTGATTGCTCTCCCCTCCCAACTTGGAAAGTCCTTAATCTTTCATCCAATTAGAAATCAGATCATCTAATGTATATGATTCCCTTTTAACTAATTGGCCTTATTTGATTAATTACTTGTTATTTATAAAAGCTTGTTTCCTCTCATATTTGGGGTCCAGCCCTATGCTGAAGAAAGGGCTTGGTCCAAATTTATTGGCCAATTGCCATGTGTTGCTTAATAAATTGATATGCTCTGAAGTTCGAACCTCAGTCACTTCATCTTTCCCCCACTATACAATGATGGATGCTATGCCCCCTCCCCTTCCCACCAACTTAATAACATTTATGAAATCAGTGCCTCTTTGTATTAGAATTGGTAATTCACCTTGTTTATTGTTAATTCTATGCATTAAATATTTGTTGATTTGATATTTTCCATTCAACAGATTTTATTTATCAACTACTGATATATATCCAGTGCTATAATGGAAAATGATGAGTTTCAACAGGACTGGAAAGGTAGAAATGGTAGGAAAATTTGATGCATAGGATCCTTCCCAAAACAGATAGACTAGAGATTGGGAGACATGGCTAGAGACCCTTTGTAACCAAAGAGCAGCAGAGAGAGCAGGAAATTGATTCCTTGGGCTCTTCAGAGGCAGCTTTTCCTCAGAGCATAGTGATAACATGCCATTAACACCGAGCAAGTCCGGACCTGTGTGGAACACATAAGGGTGAAATAGAGGGCAGGCTGATTCTCAACTCCTAGCTCTGGGGCCACTTTATCAGAGCAACTAGGAGATGCTCCAGCAGCCTACATTGGAATAGAACTGAATTTTCATTATGAAGATGAGAGATGCTTATCTACATGAAAGGAAAGTCCTCCAAGTTCATTGGTTTCCATGTTCAGATTCTTTCTTTCTTCCCTGGTATAAAGACCCCCCCCCCCCAATTGGGATTAGAGGCCAGGGGACAGTAGACACCGAGGGCCAGCTCTGCATTTTGACAGATCAAGTATTCCCTTATATGGCATGATCTCAGGCAGAGGCACTAGATAGAGAGGTAGGTCTGGAGTCAGGAATACTTGAGTTCAAAAATGGCCTCAGATCACTAGCTGTGTGACCCTGAACAAGTTATCTCAGCTCTATTTGCCTCCATTTGCTCATCTGTAAAATAGGAGTATTATCATCTCTATTATTGTATTTTACAATTAATAGGGTTGTTGTAAAGATCAAATGAAATAATAATTAGAAAGTCCTTAGAGGGGAGCTAGGTGGCTTAGTGGATTGAGAGCCAGTCTCAAGATGACAGGTCCTGGATTCAAATGTGACCTCAGATACTTCCTACCTATGTGATCCCATGCAAGTCATTTATCCCTAATTTCTTAGCCCTTCCCATTCTTCTGACTTGGAATAGATATTCAGTGTTGATTCAAAGATAGAATGTAAAGGTTTGAAAAAAAGAAAGCCCTTACCATAGTCCCTGGCATATAGTAAGTGCCACATGAATGTTAGCTATTCAATATAATGATCCAGGATAATTCTGAGCATTCATGACAAAGAATGCTATCCACATCCAGAGAATGAACTCTTAGAGAGTCAGAATGCAGATCAAGGCATGCAATTTTTTACTATAGGTTATTTGGGGTTTTTTTCTTTGGAGTTTTGGTTTTATATGATTATTCTCTTACAAAAATGATCAATAGGGAAACATATTTTGCAAGATAATACATGTTATAACCTATATTGAATTGTTTGCAAGCTCCAGAAAGGCAGAGAGAAGAAGGGAGGGAGGCAATTTGGATCATATAATTTTAGAAAACTTATGAGGAAATCTATTATTACATGTAATTGGTAAAAATCTTTATAATAAATGTTAGCTATTATTATTAGCTAGACATAGGCAGAATAGAGAGAATAATGGACTTCCGTCAGAAGAAGACAAGTTCAAATCTTACCTCAGTCACTTATTAGCAGTGTAACTGAATGAAGATAATACTTCCCAGAGTCATTGTGAAGAAAAGATGAGATAATATTTGTAAAGTGTTTGCAACTTTAAGTGATATGTAAATGATAACTATTGGTTATTATATCAACAGTTCCAACAATTTCTCCCAAGGTACGCCACCTAAATATGTTCCCCTTTGGAGTTTAACCAAATGCCTAAAATTCTCACTTCTCCTTTGGGAGAGCTCCTATTATAATGCAAACATTATTCCTGTTCAGGGGTAGGAGAAGTGGGAGCAAGGAAGCACATTAAGACCATCAGCCATTACTGCCTTAAAGCAGTTCATCAGATCAGCCACTTGGTAAAGGAGATGGAGTTAGGAATGTCTTTCTGTTCTTCATTTATTCACCTTCATTCATTCACTTCCTAAACAGGGATTAAGACTGATAATGAGTCATACCCCTCAAAAAGACCTGTACCACCAGCCAAAGGAGAAGTGGAGCAATAGTGTTTCCTATTGCCCACCAGAGAGTAAACAATGAACAGACTAAGAAAGAGGAGCAGAAGGAAGGGTCCTATAATCCAAGTCAAGTGAAGAAGGCATCATGCCTATATAATTTATAACCCTATTCTTTTACCTTAAAATTTCAATTAATTTTCTTTAAAATAAAAAACAAACCTTTAGTGAGTAAAGTTCCAAGGCAGAAGAGCAGTAAGGGCTAGGCAACTTGGGATTAGTGACAGGGTCATACAGCTACGAAGTATCTAAAGGCAGATTTGAACCCAGCACCACTTGACTCCAGGACTGGCTCTCAATTCACTAAGTCCTCTAGCTACCCTGTTTTAATTTAATTTTAATTAATTAGTATTTACTTTCTCTCCTACTCTACTCTCATTGGTAAAAAAGAAAAGAGAAGAAAAGAAAAGAAAAAGGAAATCCTCATAACAAATGTGCATAGTTAAGCAAAATAAATTTCTACTTTGGCCATATCCCAAAATTCATGTCTCCTTCTGCAACATGAGCCCATTACCACTCTATCAGGAAGAGGGTAGATGGTTCATCATCTGGTCCCTCAAAATTGTGATGGGTAATTTCATTAACCCAAGTTCTCAAATCTTTCCAAGTTGTTTGTCTTTGTACTGTTGTTTTAGTTGAACAATGACATACAAAATGAGTTAATATTTGTTAAATGCTATGTACCTGCTAGTTGTTATTGTTGTTGTTATATTTCTTTCCTAGTTCTACTCTCACTCACAAGGCTTCCCAGAGTTCTCTGAAACCATTCCTTTTTCTCACTTCTTCTAGCACTTCTATGTAAATGCCATAATCTATTTATACATTGGCAAATAGATGGACATCTCTTTTGTTTCCAGTTTTTCACCACTACCAAAAAGAGTTCCAATACATATTTTTGTACATATACAATCCCATCCTTTTAGGGCTTATGCTTTACATCTTTTACTTGTATTTTGACATGCAACATGGTAGACACCATCACAACTAAGGGGATAGAGAGAGATGACTAAGTTTAGGTAGTGGATTCAGTGGCTTTCTTGGGATCTCTATATTAGCCACAGCCTTGATCATTATGCTAGTTAACCTGTAAGGGCAGCTGGTGGTGCAGTGAGAGAGTGCTAAGCCTGGAGTCAGGAAGATGACTTCAAATTCAATCTTAGATACTTACTAGCTGAGTGACCCTGGGCAACCCACTTAATCTCTGTTTTTTTCAGTTTCTTCAACTGTAAAATGGAAATATTAGTATCACCTACCTTTCAGGGTTGTTGTGAGGATGAAATGAGAGAATATTTATAAAAATCCTTTAGCTTATACTTCTAGAATTATAATGAATGCAGAATTTCCCCCACTCATTCCCTACTTGTGCCATTCCTCCATGTTTCCTCCAAATATCTCTACATCTATGTCTATACCACAACATAAGACAACCCCACATTGCTACACCAGGGCTTAAAACTTAAAGATTACATTATGTGATCTAATTATAGCACATTTTGAAGCCAACCCCACTACCTTTGGATTCCAATTTTTCATTTTCTCTTAGCAGTAGTTGTCATTCTTCTTCATTATCCACCCCCTTTCTATCATTTTCTTTTTCTCCTTCCTCCATCAATCAGGTGATCAACGCCTGGAATGTTGCCACATTCCCCATTAATTGAGGGGGCTTCAGGAGGAAACTGAAGTAAATTCTTCCTAGCTTTCCATAAATCACCAAATACAATATCATTCTGTATATTCTTGGTCCTAAGCAGATTCTTATCCAGGCCCATCCTTAGTCATCTCAGCCCCTGCCAGTTTAAATTTCTTGGTCAAAATAAATGCATTCATCTGTTTGCTTTTGGGTACATGAATTTTCAGACTTGTGTCTTGTGGGACAGTAGTGGTTGAATTTTCTAGTTTCTAGACTGTTGGTTGAACTGTGCGTGCTATTTTTGAAATGAAAATATTGCTGCACTGTTCTCTGCCTTCCATAATGGTAAAGTGCTGGGACAGTCAGGGTTCACTAGAAGCAAGGGATTGGTATGGGCTATTTTGAAAATATAATTCAGAGTTTTCTACAGAGAAAGTGGGAGGAGGAAAACTTAATAAGTGGAACTAGAGTGACTCTTGGAGAAACTAATGAAAAGTTGTAGGAATGACACTTATCTCTGGAGTGACTCTTGTTAACTTCTTGGGCCTTTATGATTTTTTGCAGACCATGGAATCACATAATTGCTCTAGAAGGGTAGGAGCCAAACACATCAATTCATGCAGTGTGAGAATATTCCTAAGTCTGCCAGCATGATGATGTGGAAAGAGTACTGGACTTAAAGTCAAGGCTCAAAGTCCAATGTCTCATTCCATATTCTACCTCTGTCACTTACTTGGTATGATAAGAATGAGTCACTTATTCTCTCTAAATGAGTTTTTCTCCTATAAAAAGGGATAATAATGTCTACATAACATACCTCTAAGACTTGTACAAATCAAATGCAGTAATGTATATAGAGTACTTTCTAAACCTTAAAATCCTATAGAGGCTGTCCATGTATATCCCCCAATTTAGAAACTAAGAGGAAAAGATTCTTAAAACCTTATATTGTGTCAGGGAGCTCTTGGTTAGTTTGGTGACACCTATATTTCCTTTCTTAGAATAATGAATTTAAATGTATAACATACATTGGATTACAAAGATTAATGAAAATACATTGAAATTTTTCCCCATCCAAGTGCACAAACCCCTTGAAAGCTACATTGGTTTCTAGTGGGTATATGTGCCCGAGATTAAGATCTCCTTCAATAGGAAAACTACAAAGAAGGAAGAAGAGATGTTGAGCCACTCAGAATTTGATAGGAGACAAAGTCCAAGAAAGAAGACAATAATAAAACCTAGGACCTCAAATGCCTATACTCAGATGCCCAAAGTTTAGACAATTAACAAGAAGTACCAGTGATCATAAGGAAGGGAGGCAGATTTGACCTCAAATATATCATTGAGATTTGGTAGAATGAAACCCATGCCTGGACTATGGCTTTCATAATATACCTTAATCAAAAGGAACAGGGTAGGTTAAAAAAGAGGGAGTTGATGTAAGGTAGCTTTGAATATTAAGAAGATATACTCATGTGAAAAATCTAGGAGTCAGAGGGGAAACATGGTGAGGAGAGTTTGGTTAAAGACCAATGGAGAGGGAAATAGAAATTATTTTGTCACTACAGTATGCTACAGACCACCTGGACAGACAAAGAAAACAGATGAGGAGTATGGGAAATAGATCATGAGTCTGGCATAGAGGCATGATATAGTAGTAAGGGGATAATTCAGTTATACAGATAGCTACTGGAGTTCTCTCTCCACTAAAAAACAGGACAACTAACAAATCTTGAAAATTGAATTCCTCAAAAGGTGAAAAAAAAGCCAACAAGGAGAAATTCTATCCTGGATCGCATTCTCATGGACAAGGAACTTATTGCTGCTGTAGAAATGATGGGAACTCTAGAAGGAAGGTGGCCTTCTCTCTTAGACGATGTGGTAGAGAAGGTAGAGAAGGAATGAAAATCCAGGCACAATCTAACAGTCTAAATTTTGGAAAAGCTATTTCAAAGGATTCAGAGGAACGATAGTCCATGCCACTGAGGATGTTGGCAGAGAGGGAATGGAAGATGCTTCAAAATGAAATTTTGAAGACACAAAGGGAAATCATTCTGATGAAGAAGAAAAATGAGATTTTTCTGAATAGATTGATGTTGATTAAGAGGGTATCCACAATTCACTTTTGATTTTAAAAAGAAAAAGGCAAAAGATAGAAGTAATACCACAGGAACATGATCATGTCCTGTAAACATAGCATATGAGGTGCTAAAGCTCATAATCCACGAGACTGGCAAGAGAAGCTAAGAACACAGAAAAAAAGAAAAAGAGATTTTTCATTTTAGCTATATTGGGATAAAAAGGAGGACCAAAGAATGAATAAGATCTTTGCTTGGTTTGTACAGGATGATAATGATGGAAAAAGGGGTGAAGGCAGAGATGTTCTACTCTAGTTTTGCACTATTTTCTCTGACAAGGAGACTGACTGACATGTGCACTAGAAATGACAGGGAAAAAATTACTATGAAGTAGTTAATACCAAAATATGTAAGGAGAGAATAAAAAGAGCACCTGATTGCCCTAGACCAAAGATGATAAACACATGGCCCATTCCACTGTAGCACTGTAGGCATGAATCAAATTAAAATATAATTGGGAAATATTTAACAAAACAAATAGAAATGCAAGAAAACATAGATAACATTACATTTTAAAACTAAGTCAATATGCAGCCTGCAGGGATCCTTCTGTATGGATTAGTGATCCCCTTTTTTATTTGAGTTTGTACCAGACCTTAGACAAATTCAAGGCACCTGCTTCAGATAAAGTACATCTTTGGGCACTGAAAAATCTGGTGGATGAGACTGCTGATCCACTTTCATATATGAGAAATCAGAGAAAGTGGAAGAGATAAAACAGGATATGATAAGGGAAATGACCTTTTTAAAAAATGTGATACCAACAAGGTCTACAAACTATAGACCAATGAATCGGGCTTCACTTCCTGGAAATATTCTAGAATGGATAACTAAATATATAGGAACACCTAGATAATGAAATAATTATTAAAAAGTGACATAGGGCTGCCTCCAGAACACATTATGCCAGACCAACAGAATCCCCCCCCTTTTTGACAGAATCACAAAATGAGAAAATGAGAGGAATATTTACCTAGATTTTAAGCAACATTTTAGATAAAATCTTTCATAGTATTCTTCTGGAGAAAATGGAGAGATGTTTACTAGATGATAACACCATTAGATAGATTCAGACCTGGTTGGATATCAACATGGCAAGAAGTCTCCAGTGGGGTGCCTCAGGGATTGATGCCTGTTAATATTTTCTCTCAGTGGTTTGGAGAAAGGTATGGATAGCATGCCTATCAAGTTTGCAGGTAATACAAAGCTCAGAGAGATAGCTGACACACTAGACAACAAAGTCAAGATCCAAAAAGGATCTGACAGGCTAAACCACTGGACTGAATGTAATAGGATGAAAGTCACTGTCTTATACTTGGTTATAAAAAAAATCTCAACTTTACAGGTACTAGATGGAAGGGCATGGTCCCATTTAATATTTTATTTAGTCTCATTTCTTGCCATTTTGAGGAGTTAAGACAAACCTGGGTTTGACCATGGCCTCTCAGTCAGCTATTTTGCCATGGGGCTTAATTCATTCTATTTTGATAGGCTTTTAGATCATGCGGAGACTTCTAGGTTCCTAGATATCCCCTATTTATAGTGATGATTGCCTGCAAAAAATCCCCAATGTCATACATCTATCTCTCTCTCTCTCTCTCTCTCTCTCTCTCTCTCTCTCTCTCTCTCTCTCTCTCACTCTCTCTCTCTCCCCCTTTCTCCCCTTTTCTCCCCCTTCCTCTCTCTCTCTCTCTCTCTCTCTCTCTCTCTCTCTCTCTCTCTCTCTCTCTCTCTCTCTCTCTCTCTCTCTCTCTCTCTCTCTCTCTCTCCCCACCCCCCTTCTCTCTTTTCTTCACTCCCCCACTAATTCTGAGGAAAGTATTGGGAATAAAATTCTATATCAAAGAAAACCAGTGAGGTGAATACTATCTAGAATCCCCCCCCCCCCCCCCCCACACACACAGAGCTTTTGTTCCCTGCATGCAGATATACAAATAAAGGCAGGAACGTGGACCCAGCCTGCTTTGCTACCATTTCATTTGCATGCTAATTAAAGATAGCTCAGCTCCCTCTAGTCTCTATGAAGCTTTCTGGGTTTGAAGGTTGGGAAAAGAGTTCCAGAAATGACTTTTGTGAAATTTTGTGAATACAGGCTTACAATTCCGATACAATGAGAATATTTGTGCCATGTATGTCTCTAGGTGGCACAATGGATAGAACATTGTGCCTGGAGTCAGGAAAATATGAGTTCCAATCTAGCCTCATATTCTATTAGCTGGGTGACTCTGGAGAAGTCACTTAACTTGATGTTGTTTCTGCCTCAGGTTCCTCAACTATAAAATGGGGATAATAATAGCACCTACATCGTAGGTTTGTACAATGTAAAGTGCTTAGCACAGGACCTGGCACATAGTAGGCATTTAACAAATGTTTTTTCCTTTCTGTTTTCTTCCTCAATGTTTGTGCCCTCATCATGTAGGATTTTATTTTTTAAAAACTTTATCTTTTTGTCTTAGAATCACTACTGTGTATTGGTCCCAAGGCAGAAGAATGGTAAGGGCTAGGCAATGGGGGTTAAGTGACTTGAACAGGGTCACACAGTTGGGATGCAGATTCTTGACTGATGTGTTTTGTACACATGGGCCATGGCTATATGGATTCTTGGCATGTGTCTCTTCATACATGTCTTCTGTTTGAACATATGCCTAACACGTGAGCCTTTCACATGTTTCCTGGTCATATTTTCTGTACTTGTGTCCTTCTACACTATCAGAGTGGTAACCAGTGAGGGAGTGTGGCCATGTCTGTATGTATGGGGGGAGCTTTCCTAGTCCCTTTATTTGCTATGTCTTTGGATTGAATCTATTTGGTTTTGAACTAAAGTGCCAATTGGCTTACTGTGAAAAGTAAACACTTTTGCAGGGACTTTGGAAGTCTTGAGTGAGTGGTGACCCACAGAGTCTCATACCTAGAGTAGCTATGGGGGGGTCGAGGTACAAAGGTCCTACCACCCTAGGTGCCACATTTGTAAGTATTCATCCCTATGTATTTATTCTGATGGCTCCAGTATTCGCCGTTCTATAGTGTACAGACTGAGCATTTCTCTGTGCAGCATTCTGTGGGGAGATGCAAAGGAAATTGAAGGCACAGAGCCTGTCCTCAGGGAGCTTACAATATTTGTGCTCAAAGGATGTAAGCACATTCAAACAAGCACAGATAAATACAGCAAACTGTGCAAGAATGTCCTGGGAGAATGCTGAGTGAGAGCAGGATTAAAGTTAGATGCCTCTCAGGGCAGGCAGGCTTTCTAGAGGAAGCAAGCACCGAGTGTAAGATTTAAAAGAGGCGAAAGAAATGTAATGGAAGGGAAGGGGAAGAGAGTTAGCATCTCCTCATCTCTTCTCTTTTCTCTGTCAGTTCTGAAAAGGCATTTTGCTATGACTGGCAAGAAAGAGGGTCACACCATTGACAAAACTATTACCTGGGGCTCAGGGACCTGCTTCAGTTCCAGGTTCAATGAAATGGAATTCAATTCTGAGGGGTGACCCTGGATAGGTCAGTTTTACTTTGGTTATGTCTCCACCTTAGAGTAAAACTCCTGGAAGATCTCTAAAATCAAGGTTAGGTGTGACTAATGACTAAGTTTCTCCAAATATAGGTAATAGGATCCCTCTTATGAAGGATGAGAACCCACCTCAGTCTCCACTGGAACATCTTTTCTCAGCTATCTTGCCCTTTTGCTCTTCATGATAGTCAAGAAGACACCATCCCCTTCCTCTCTCTATCTGTCCCTCCTCCCTGGGAGCATGGCAGTGCCATGGGGACGGTGTGCTACAATATTTTCTGGACTTTCCTGCATTTCCATAGACCCTCCAAATGAACTCTGCTATATATGTTGCTGTCTCCCATCAGAATGGGAACTCCTTGAAAGAAGAAACTTGTTGGCTTTTCTACTTTTGTTCACATGGGAAATGTGTTCAATGTGCAATAAGGGTCCCAGATATCAAACAGCTACATCATTCTTACCCTAGAAAATGCATAAGATACAAAGGATGCATCGGTATATGTAAACAGATACCAGAAACACTCAAATAAAACACTTGAAAAATCTATTAGATTCATTAGACTCCCCTCTGAAGGGGTCTGCTAATCAAATATTAACATTCATCTTGGACTCTGACCATTTAACCGACTCCCAGCAACAACATGGGGGGTTAGCGAGGTCCAGATCTCTTGGCACCTCATGGCATGACTTTACTTTTTCTAGCTGCTGGATCATTCTGAGGCACTCTTCTTCCTCATTAGAGAAACAAATTATTAGGGAAATCCTCTCTCTTTGGGCAACTGCTGCTAGACACTTGAACTCGGGGACCTTTGATCTCTAGAACTCTAGAATTTGAAATTATCAATGAGATAATTCTAAGACTGGAAACACCCATTGGCAAGATTACTATTCTTGGGGCAGTTAGGTAGCTCAATGGCTAGAGAGCCAGACCTGGATACAGGAAGTCCTGGGTTCAAATGTGATATCAGATACTTCCTAACCATGAGACCTTGGGTAATGCACTTATCTCCAATTGCCTAGCCCTTTTTGCTCTTTTGCTCTGGAACTAATACTTATTATTGATCCAAAAAAAGAAGGTAAGAGGTTTTGTTTTGTTTTAAAGATCACTCTTCTCAGAAAAGAAAACAGAAAGCAGTACCTGGAAGTCCAGAAACTCCAGTCTGGGGTTCACCTGTGAAATCATAGGCCATTCACCATATGCAGTTCTCCACAGACATCTCTAGGGTGTGTGTGTGTTGGGGAGGAAAAATCACCTCCCTAGATTCTTGCTGTACTCTGGTTTAGAAATTCAAAGGAAGGAGAGAGCGTGAAATGAGAAAAGGGTCTCGGGGATGAATCATTTCACAACTTATTCTTATAGAGCACAAGACAAGCAGTGGGAGTGGGGGGAGGTTTTATAACTGCTCTATCTCCCTTTCTCAGTTGTCAATCAACTCAGAGGCTTCCCCAATAACTGGGGATCAATCAAAAGGGTTCATTGTGTTGTTTTTAGTGAGGGGCTCAGCACTTGCAAACCATCATGAAAAATGCTTGCTACTGACAAAGATTTATCCCTTTTATCTCATTAGGTTGATTGTGGCACTCAAATTAATCAGGAATTCTCTTGTTCAATTCCTATTACATAGCACTCTAAACTGTTAGGGTAAGATCATAGAGCCAGAGCTTGAAGGGGCCTTAGAGGTCATTTAGTCCAACCTCATTATTTTATAGATGAAGAAATAGAGATTTAGAGGGAAGAGATTTACTTAAGATCACAGAGGAAGGGAAGGCAGAGCTAGGATTTACACCCAGTTCTCATGACTAATACTAGCTCTCTTTCCAGCCATCTTAATGTTCTCACCTGCAGGAGCTTCCATATGGAACTAAGCATCTCTTTAATTCTTGTCAGTGGGGTTGGGTAGGGAAAATACCACTCAGCTAGCAACGGTTGGTTTAGGAAGACTTTCTAGCAAAGTTTCAAATGATTTCTATTAAAATCCCCCTTTACCCTGGGATATATAAGACCCTTTAAGGATGCTTGAAGTGCTCTTTAAAGAGGAGTACTTTGGCAGTGAAGATTCCAAAGGCCATATTTAGCACTTTGGTGAATTGGGACCAACTAGCATTCTTGGGTGTGGACCCCCTAATTTTAGATTCATAATTTCATAAGTGAGATAAACACTTCACCCAAAGAGGATTCGAGTCATTCCATGCCTTTTCTTACTATGCAATTCTTGTCCAGGTTTCCCCAAAGAGCCACCATAGACAATGAACCCAGCATATTGGAGGTCATCCTTTGTTCCTTTAATCACAAGGGCCATAATATAATTGTGGCAAAAATTTGTTAGCAGAGATGCCAAAAAGTAAAACAAGGTCTTCAAGCCAAAAGAAATAGGTTTATTGAGAGAGGGCCAGTCTCACAATAATGCCAGACTCTGGTTGGCAACTGAAGACCTCAAGCCTTGTGAACAGCCTCCTTATATAGATCAAGAACTTGTTGCTAAAATACACTTATTCGGATTGTTCCCAAATATCAAGTATTCCCAAGAATCAAGTAATTCTAAGCATCAAGTACATTCAGCAAAAACCAACCAAAAAGGAAAAGTGAAGTACCTACATGGGTATGTCTGAACAACAATTTCATGTAATACAACATAGGGTGGAGAAATGTCAGAAAACTTCATATCATCTGTTGATTTACTTAAAAAAAGTTATTTTTAGAAAAAATTAAGACCTATGATCACAAAATAACTGAATTTGTCAAACACCTTCTATTACTGATATAATCATGAGGCAGGGTAGGGGATTTCACATTCACACAATCCAGGAGGTGATTTTTTTCCTCCCTCCCACCATCCTAGAAAGAGGAGAGAAATGCATATGGTGGCCTATGACTTCCCAGGTAAACTCCAAACTTGAGACTTTGGAACTCCAGCTATTATCTGCCTTTATTTTATCAAGACTATCTAGTCCCACCATCTTATATTGCAATTGAAGAAAAAGAAGTCCTGAGGGGTTGTAATTTGTCCAATATCACATAGTTGATGTTGGAGGTGGAGGCAGGTAGGCTGCTCCATAGATAGAGTGCTAGACCTAGAGTCAGAAAGATCTGAGTTCAAATCCAACCTTATTAAACTCACCAGCTGTGTGACTTTGGGCAAGTCAATTAAACTCTGGTTGTCTTAATCCAACCACTCTCACATATTTGACATTATTATTGTGCAATGGTCCAATGGGATTACAGCCATGATCAAAAGACTGAACAAAAATGTCAGAAGTAGTATTTGAACCCAAATCCTCTCTATCTTCAGAGATACTATTTTTTTTTTGTTGTTGTTGTATTATGCTTTCTCCTTGGAATAATGTACCTTTGGGTTGTCCATCTGTTCTCTCTTTCTTGGTACATGACCATCTCACCTCTCTTTCTTATCATGCAAATCTTCAATTATGTCTTTTATACCACTCCTTAGGCAAGTCATCTTTCACCACATGTTGTAGACTATGTACAACTATGAGAATGCCTTAAATTTATTTTGTTTATATCTCTCTCTTTTAACACTCTAAATTGCAGAGTAGCAGAGAAAGTGCCAATACAGATTGGCTTCACAAGATTCTTCACTGGGAGTTCACTACCCAGATACAGTCACAGATATGGTCCCCTTTGTCAGTCTGTGTTTATTTACATAAAGGGCAAAGTTCCATACTCCCCACTCTAATCTCTGTTAATTCACAAAATGCCCTAATTCTTGATATATTTATTTTCTTTGATTGAGATATAGAGCCAACCAATCAATCAATGGACATGATGTTTAACTAAGATGTATAACCCTGAGGTGCAAACCATTTTAATTGAGTCAGGAGAGGTGAAAACCCCCAATATGTAACAGATTTGCCAAACAAGGTAACCAAACCTCTAGGAGCTTGAAAAGAGAAATTTCAGCAGTCCCCCATTTTAGAAGAATTTAACAGAGTGGTAGAGGACTTCAAGCTCATTAGGGAATTTTATGCATACTAGAGGACAGTAAGCGGCAAAGGGCATGAGCCTAGAGGGTACCTTCTCCTCTTATTGACCATATTCATATAGGAATAGAAGAGTGCTACACTAAGGAGAAACATGGGACAGAGAAAGACACGGAAAGAGACACTCAAGGGAAAAATATCTTGGGAGAGCTAACACAGATATATGTCAGCTAAGGAGTCCACAAAAGCACCAACTCTGAGAGTCCAGAAAAGAGTTATATTTAAGGAGAACCTCATGAAGGCTATACAAAGGGAGAATAGAATTTTCAGTAATTAGTGTCTGTGAGGTAGCACTTTCCCACATGTGTTCTCTATGTTGTAATATCATTTTTACCATAAATTTAAGCCCATTAACTCCAGAGACCTTGATTATACAAGAGGAAAATGGTCCCTTCATTTTGGAGAAGAGATATTTTGTACTAATTCTTACTATACTCATTTAATAAATGTCCTTTGCCAAATACTAAGTGAGACTACTGGCTAATTGTTGATGGGAAACACATTAGTGGGGGCTTCAGATTAACAGCATTAGAAACTCAACTCCTTGGGGTTACTTGATACAACCTTGAATAAGACTAGAGTCACCTCGAGGGATCCAGAAGACCAAAGTGTTTGGGAATTGGGCAAGTAGCTACAGAGGCAGTGCTACACTTCTATCTGTACATACTACTTTCTCTCTCTCTCTCTCTCTCTCTCTCTCCCCCTGCCATAGAATATAAGTTCCTTAACCATAGAGACTATTTTATTTTTGCCTATGCACACTTAGGTATATCATAGGTACAGAAAAATGCTTGTTGATTGATTTCATTTTTTGTTTGTCATTTTAATTCTTTTGTGAATATGATATTCTGAGATTTGCAACCACATAGCATTACCAGGACACTGGTATTAAATGATTGATTTTTGTAGTAGGGAATAACTTAGGGTCCTTAAAAAGCCTGTACAACCTCTTAAGCAAAATCCCAAATGATCTCTTTCTGATTAATTTCATTAGATCAAGCTCATTGCCCATTGATAGTACATGTTCAATATTACACAAACTGGTAAATTAATCCAGTGGGCTACCCATCCGGAGGCAGCTAGATGTCACAATGGATAGAGTGCTGGTCTGGAATCAGGAAGACTGGAATTCAAATCCAGCTTCAGCTACTAGCTATATGACCTGAGGTAAGTCACTTAACTGCTGCCAGCCTTAGTTTTCTCAACTATAAAAAGGGGGAAATGATATCATCTACCCACCAGAGTTGTTATGAGAATCCAATAAAATAATATTTGCAAAGCACTCAGTCTATATCTGGCATATAGTAGGTTCTTAATGCTTGTTTCCTTCCTTTCTAGCCATCCATATGAATGTCGTCATCTGGGCAATACTAGTTTTTCATCTACTTGGTCCATTGTGGATAGCTGGGCTGATTGCTTTTTCATTGTTTTTATACCTGTGGCAAAAAGTATAAGATGAAAAGTTAGAAGTCCATTAGGATACTTCTTCAGGTTTATAGTTTGCTGCCTATAAGGCACATGTTAAAATATATCTCCATACCAGGAAATGATGATAAAAATCAATCATAGGAGTCCTGGAGTTAGACAGAACCTTAAACTCTATTCTAAACCCCTCAGGTCATGGATGAAGAAAGTAAGACCAAAGGAAATTGTGTGACTTGCCCAAGGTCATACAGGGAGTGAGCATCAGAGGCCAGATCTGAATCAGACCCCTTGACTCCAGAGTCGATATGCTCGTCTCTGCACCACATCCACTTCTGTTTCTGTAAGTTTTTTATTTTCAGTAGAACATAAGCTTAGGCTATGAACTGGGTTTTTGACCAAAAATGTTATCTTTATATCCCCATTGCTTGGTATGGTAATAGTAGATTTTTAATAATTATTTGTTGACTTCATTGCTCTAGATTTCACTAAAAAGGCTTTCCAGAGTGAAATATAATTTATTTAAAAAGGCACCTGAGAATAGGAACAGTCAGAGAACTTAGCCATCAGCTGTAACCTCTTCTTTTGTTTGGACCTCGTGCAGCATGCCTCCTATGACACCGGCAAACACCTTTGGCAAATGTGTCTCTCTCTGTTTAACACCCGACTTGATGTCAACAGTCAGTATAGCCCTGAACACAGTGATTGTTGTCGTTGCATCTGTCACAGAATCTTGTCAGATTTTGATGTATGCGAGAGGCACCTTGTCTAAAGATAGCCTTCCAGGCTACATTTTGCTCTAATGCCTTCTCAAAATCAATAAAAAGAAACAGTGAGTTCTTATGTAAACTTCATGTCAGAAACTCTTACATGACCCACAGGTCCTTGGCAAACTTTAGGAGACTTTCTTAGTCTCTTGACCTAGTCTACCCAAGCAACCTGGGGACACATGAGGTCTATTTTGGATATGTTGAGTTTGAAATGTCTGCAGAACATCCAACTAAGAATTCCAAAGACAGTTGGTGATGCTAGGATTAGAGCTGTTAGGTCAGGGTGGCATATGCCCATGATTCCTGCTACCTGAGAGACTGAGACTGAGGATTATGAGCTGTAGTGGGATTAGCTGGTATCCACACTAAGTCTGTGGCAAACCCCCAAAGTGGTGACCACCAAGATGCCTAAATGGAACCCAAACTTCTTATCTTGATCAGTCATGGAATTGGGGCCATTGGGAGCTACTCTACTTCTAGCCTGGGAAAGATTGGAAGAGTGAACTTTAAAAAAATGGCACTCAGGAAGATAGACAATGAATGGAAATATAGATGTGGGTGTCACTTTCTTAGAGGTGATAATTTAAACCATGGGAGAGAGTGTGAATATGGGGTGGGGAAGAGAACAGGGCTCAGGACAAAGCCTTTGGTAAATCCATAGTTAGGGGGCAGGATATGGATGATGAAGCAGTTAATAAAGTAAGTTTTTATCAAGTGCCTACAATGTACTAGTTACTAACTTGGGTGGTAGAGATACAAAGACAAAATCAGAAACAGACGGTGCCCTTTAGAAGCTTGTGTTCCTAGAGGAGATGTTCTACACAGATGGAGTGGAGGCATTCAGGACATAACAGGGATTGGTCCCTATCATTAGGCTAGATATGCCTGGGAGGAACTCCCTCTACCAGTGTGGCTCAATCCTAAATCTGCACTCAGGGCATCATAGGCTTCCTTGGAGCACTACAATGACGAAGTACCTGGGGTCATACAGAAAGCATGTGTCAGGGGCAGGCCTCGAACTCAGGTGGTCCTTCTGTCTATCCAGTGACCCACATTGACTCTCGTAGGCATACATACCCATTTATGTAGACACACAATGCATACATGTGCATATACATCATATACATGTGTCTATAGATACATGTATACATTTTCACACATGTATGTATAATATAAAATATAGGTTTTATAAATGTGTATTAGCAAGTATATATACACACATGCACCAAAGCCCTTAAAATGCTTTTCTTACCTGTGTTGGGGTACAGGGATGTCTTGGCAAATGACTAATAACCAGCTCTCCAGAAAAAAAATGTATATAAGATACACTTTTATATTTAATCTATATCATGAGCATTTTCTCAATTCTTTTCTTAGTCTAGACAATCAACCCCCAAATAAATCAAGTCTTGATTTATAGCATTTGTCTATTTCCAAGGTGTAAATAACTCATTTTGAAAATTTAACAATCAGCTCATGCATGCCAGCTGGAGTTAGCTCTGGCACACTCCTAAGAGTCATGGTAGAGGAACCAGGACCAGTGGTTAGGAGTGAGAGGCATTCACTAGGTCTTTGCTTTCTGTCTGTGACTGGCCTTTTAGGGGAGGCTATACTATCAATAAAATCACCAGGCAAAAGTTAATTTATCATTTATTTACAGCAAGTCTTGTCACCCCAAGAATTTTAAGACACTTAAGAGGTTTGGGTGGATGAAAAGAGTTACTGTTCCAACAAGTCAAGTTGAATAAGAGATCTTATCTGTTTTGGTTTGAAAAATATATATCTACTGACTGAGTAGAATAGAACTAGCACTTTAAACAGCCATCTTCTGGCCTCTCGTGTTCCTAATTCTCTGGCTACGAATCATAATCTCTCTCCTGCATATCCTTGTTGGCGTTGGAGAGCGTCTGACAGCCCTAGTACTGAGGTACTGCTTCTTTCCACACCAAGTCCTTTGGGATAAACCAGTGTTTGCCAGAGGATCAAGGACTAGGGAGAGCAGAGTATTAAACACACAACTGCTAGATTTGGGAGGAAGGGAGGAAGCTCTCCATTTCCTCCTCCACAGTTCATTTTGTTTTGCCTATTTCCAGCTCAGACATCTTACTCAAAGATTGTGCTAGCTGCCTGCAGCTGTGGCCCTTGGGAAAGAATTGTGTGTGACACGAATGCTGATAAACTGCATTTCAAGAGTACATATTTAGTGGGAGAGCCCATGATTAGGTGTTGGGTGAACATCGTCCTTATTCGACATGGTCCTTCTCCACAGCTGAAAGATGGTTAAATAGAGGAGACAAGACAGAAAGCTACTCAGTGGTTATAAACAGGAACATATAAACATATCAATTAAATAAGGTGGTGAGGGGATAAATGTGGGGGAAGGATTCTGTTATTGGATGACAGAATGAATGAGCCAGGGAAAACTTCCTGGATGAAGAGGTCTTTGAGTTTAATCTGGAAAGAAAAGAAAGATGAGATTTGGTAGTTAGGAAGAAGAATGAACCATAGTAAAAGCTCAATGAAGAAAGTGTGGACATGTGTTTGTAAAATGGTTTGGGAAAGGACAGACCTTAGAGACTATCTGATCCAGACACTTCACTTTACAGATAAAGAAACTGAAGCTTGGGAGATTGTGATTTTCTCAAAGCTACACTGAAAAATAAAAGAGTTGATGTAGAAAGCTCTGGGGTTCAACGTATAGAGCACCTAGATTGGAGTCAGGAAGACCCAAGTTCAAATCTTGTTTCAGATCCATATCAGCTGTGTGACCCTGAGAAAGACACTTGACCACTCTTTGCCTCAATTTCCTCATGCATAAAATGGCACCAATAATAGCACCTAACTCCCAGAATTGTTGTGAAGATCCAATGAGACAATAATTGTAAATTCCTTAGTATAGTGGCTGACACATAGCAGGGGGCTATATAAATGTTAGCCATGATAATAAGCTATGATTCAAGGGGGAGAAACTTTCGAGGTTTAAATACAGAGTTTGGTGGTAATAAAACTTGAATAAGGCAACTGACTCCAATTATAAATAATACAGAAAAACCATTAGGTGTTACTCTGGGGTCCTACCTCTGTGTTACCCTGAGAATTTTGTATTTCCTGCATAAAATTTGAGAAGATGGATGGATTGATGGCAGTACAAGCATCTTTTAGAAGCTTCAGCTCTCTAAGATTAGAGAGAGAAGAAAAAATGTCAATTATAAAAATAAAATCGAGAGGAACCTTATATCCTATACTTTTGTTACTTTCTACTTACTTTCATCTCACTTCACATTTAGGCACCCCTTACTTCTCACTTAGATTATTATAATAGACTCTTTTCACCACTTCAAAACCCTTACTTTCCGTCTTAGAACCAATACTGTATATTTAGTGCTTAAGAGCTAAGCAATGGGAGTTATGTGACTTGCCCAGGGTCACAGAGCTGTAAAGTGTCTGAAGCCATATTTGAACCCAGCATCACCCATCTCTAGTCCTAGCTCTCTATGCACTGAGCTATCTAGCTGCCCCCTACAATACACTCTTAAAATGTTTTTATTGTCCTGCCAAACAGTAAAACTGTAAATACACTGATGTGTAAGATAGTATGCATTGATCCACATTCATCCAATTCCAACAGTTCTTTTTCTGGAGGTTGGATAGCATTCCCTATCATAAGTCTTTCAAGATTGTCCCAGATCATTGCATACTCTTAATTTTTTTTTAAATTTAGAATATTTTTTCCTGGTTACATGATTCATGATCCCCCCCTTTTCCCCCACCCCCCACTTTCCTACCCCCTCCCAAATCTGACAAGCAGTTCCACTGGGTTAGACATACAATAGGCTCTTAATGTATCTCCCTGCTTCTAATCTCTCTCCTCTCCAATCCATTCCCCAATGAATGGCCAAAATTATTTTCCTAAAACATAGATCTGACCATGCCATGTAATGGACCTGCTTTAAAACATGGCTCCTTATTTAGTGACTTCTTATTTGCCTCTAGGCTAAACTATTCACTTCATCTAGGAGGCATTGAAAGGACTACATTATTTGGTTCCAACTTCACCTTCCCACCCTCTATGTTTTAGCCAAACGGATCCATTGGTTGCTCTATCTCTCTTTCCCTTTTGCACAATCAGTGCTCCAGGTCTTGAATTCATTCATTCCCCACCTCTACCTCTTACAATTCTGAGCTTCCTTCAAGGCTCAGCTCAGTTGCCACCACCTACCGTAAATCTTTTCTAACCTCCTCAGTTATTTGTACTTTAGTCTTCTTCAAATTATTTGTATTTACTTCTCTGCATACATATTGTATCCCCTAGTGAGCTCTTTGAGGGAAGGGAAAGTTTTTTTGTTTTGTTTTGTATTTCTTGTATTCAGCACTTAGTACAACGTTGAAGGTTATTCTATCCATCAAAAAGACAGATGAGAGTTGGTGAAGAGGAATACGAGTTATAGGATATAGTCTTGGACAGCGTCCATAGATTATAGGAAAGAGGACCAATGAGAATTCTTTGAGAAAGTACTTGGAAGGCAAAGAACCAGAATCAGGTAAATATGTAATCCAAGGTCAGAGAGGGTGGTCGAAGAAGCAGTTGAGGACAAGGAATGAATAGAGACTTTCACATATATTCACAATCTGACTTTTTGGTAATCCATTAACATTTTATAGCATTCCACTGACTTTTTTCACCCTCACCTTCTGTGTTAGTATCAATTCCAAGACAGAAGAGCGCCAAAGTTTAGGAAATAAGGGTTAAGTGACTTGTCCAGGGTCATACAGCATTCCTTTGACTTTGAATGACAGAGCAATATTCTCACTTGTTCTTTGGGTCTCAATAGTCTTCTTTTCTAAGTTTTCCATCTTTGCAATTCATTAAGAGTGTTACCATCAAAACACATTTCTAGAGTTGTGAGGATAGAAATGGTACTGAGAATGTCAAGGAGGGAATGTGAGAAAGAAAGTGAAGTAAGAAGAAAATAGAAAACATTTCTAAAAGACTGAGAATAAATGGGAAGAGGAAGGTGGGACAATAAAAGGAGATGTGAAGTTTTAGTTATGAAATACAGTGATATTCCTAGAGGTTCCTACCTTGGAGGATGGGGAAAAAATTAAATGAGTATCTGTATGAGAAGCTGGGAGTGAGACCATATGCATTTGGTGGAAAGATGGAGGTGGAGAGATTAGACTTTTCAGTACCAGGGTATTGTCAATCCTGAAAGGACCTCAGATGCCATATAGTCTAAACCTTTAATTTGAAAATGAGGCGCAGGGAGAGTGAAATTCTCCCAAGGTGGAATAGATAGTAAGCATCAGAGATAGAACCCATATCTTCTAACACCAAAGCAAGGCTTTTTTTTTACTATAGCTAGTATGTAGAAAGGAAATAATATTGGGAAAATGTGATATGAACCGGGATCAGCAGGCATTCTAAGCAGTCATTAAGACCAGGGAATTGTGAGTCAGTAAAGAAATAAGGATGTAAAATTCAAAACAGAGAAATGGACAGGCACTGGTTTAAAAAATGGCATCTGGTCTCAATAAGAGTCAGCAAAAAAATCACTTGAATAGACAGATATCCCAAGTCAGGTCAGATAGCAAGACATAAACCAGAAGGACACACAAGGAGTCTTAAATAGTACCAAAAGGATTAAATAATCATTAAGACGTTGCCCATTTCCCCCCTACTAGATGAAAAGCTCTTCAAAGATCTTGTCTTTTCTTATATTTTCACAGTAATTGCAACCTGTAGGTGTTTGAAAAATGACTTTTGAATGATCACAGATCATGGAACTTCTGAGTGGGAAGGAAACTCAGAAATCATTTAGTTGAACTCAAACAAATCCTTTCTACCACCTGCCAGCAAATAGTTATTCAACCTTTACTTGAAGATTTTTCAGGGAAAGAGAACTTACGATGCGCCAAGGTGGTCCATTCTGCTTTCAGATAGCTCTAATTGTTGAGGATCTATTTTTCTTACATCAGACTTAAATCTGCCTCTTAATAAACTTCACTTATTACTCCTTGGCCTCCCTCCTGGATACAAGCAATACAAATCTCATCCCACATCCACATGACAGACTTTTGAAAATTTATCCTTTACATCTTTTCTTCTCCAGGGTTAACCTCCCCAATTCTGTCAAACAGTCTTCATTTTGTTGTTGACATTGTCAGTCCTTTATTTTAGAAGAGGATTGATCATGGAGAGATGTCTTGACTTGTGTGTGAATTGGATTTAGATGAGACAGAGTTTCACAAAGATGCCAGCCTTGCTTTCTCTTCGAGAGTCATCTAAGTCCAATGGCAAGAGGGAAGTCAAGAAGTCAAGGTGAGGTAGCATAATCTTAGGGATTTGACTATCCAGGTTGCCTTCCTCCACACACATTCCAGAATGAATGAACATTGGATTCTCAACAGAAAAACAATGATTCAGTTTAGCAAGCACTATGCATTGTATAAGATAGGCACAAAATACATGCTTATGGGAGGAAGGAAAGAAGAAAGACAACTTAGTTATGATGGCTACAGGTCATATTATTTATAATCACAACTACAGAAATATGTTTTGATGGTAACACTTCGTGAATTGTGAAGATGGAAAGCGGAGAAAAGAAAGCTATTGAGATATAAAGATAAATTTTTAAAAATCTGCTGGGTAGATGAAAGATAAGATATCTAGTTGTCCCCAGAAGGAGAAGGAGGAGTAATATGTGATGGTTGTAAAGAGGCAGATTTAAGTTTGATGTAAGAAAAATAGAACCTCAACAATTAGAGCTATCAAAGTAGAATGGGTTACCTTGGGACATAATCGATTCCCCTTCCTTGAAAATCTTGAAGTAAAGGTTGAATGACTATTTGTTGGCAGGTGGTAGAAAGGATCTGTGGTCATGTTTGGGTTCAACTAAATGGATTCTGAGGTCCTTTCCAACTCAAAAGTTCTATTCTTTGGGATCATTCAAGAGTCATTTATCAAACACCTACAGTATACAATTACTGGGGAGATATAAAAAAAGACAAGATCATTGAAAAGCTTTTCATCAAGTAGGGGGAAAGTGGGTACCGTCTTACTGATTATTTAATCCTGTTCATAATATTGATTATACCATTATAACACAAATCTGGATATTAAAATGTATGTCTTTCAAAGTCCTAGGTAATGGGCAACTTATTTGGAAGATAATTGATATAAGTAAAATTATTAGAACAATCCTTGGGAGTTTGTTATCATTAAATTTAAAATGAACATGGAAAATAGTTACCTTTGTAGGAAAAGGCTTTGGTACTTGTTTTTAAGTAGAGAAATTAGTTTTTTTTAAACACTAACTTTCTGTTTTAGAATCTATTCTAAGTATTGATTCCAAAGCAGAATGGCAATAAGGGCTAGACAATTAGGATTAATTAAGTTGCATGGAGTCTAGGCTAGGAAGTATCTGAGGCCAGATTTGAACCTAGGACCTCTTGTCTTTAGATCTGGTGCTCTGTCCAATGAGTCACATAAAGGCCTTAAGAAAATAGTATTAACATGAAAGTTTTCAATTAGATTCAGCAGAAACATACATATGTATATATCCTGATGATAATACTAAATAATACAATAAATATATATTTATAATATATCATCATATGTTATATATAATAAAATATTATGTAATAATGTAATATAATTTGTAATAATATATTATGAAAAATAGAGAGAAAGAGAGAAAAAAGAAAGAGAGAAAAAGAAAGAAACAGAAAGAAAGAATAATCTGACTACTCCAGCTATTTGGTAGCCATATTCATTACATAAAACTCTCTTGGCCTTTTATATTTTGGGGTCTAGGTAACAGGCATTCTTTGAACATTTTTTTCTATTTACCTTGTTAGACTTTGCTTGTTAATCATAAATATTTGTTATATATATATATATATATATATATATATATATATAAATAAATAAAATGTAGGGGGCAGCTAGGTGGCTCAGTAGATTGACAGTCAGGCCTAGAGGTGGGAAGTCCTACTTTCAAATTTGGCCTCTAGCTGTGTAACCCTGGGCAAGTCACATTGCTTAGCCCTTATCATTCTTCTGCCTTGGAACCAATATCCAGTATTCATTCTAAGATGGAAGGTTGGGTTTTTTTTTTTTTTCCTGTAGACTCTATAATGTACTGGGCACTGCTGTAAAGGGTAGAGATCCAAATACAAAGAATCAAACAATTCTTATACCCAAGGGAACTCAATTTCTAAATATGTAAAATGAAGAATTTCTGATTTTCTTTGATATTTGAAGATGGATCAGGTTATAACTTTATATAATCATAGCCAGAATGTCAGAAAAACTATCAGGAAATCCTTCAATGACTCAAGTTAATAGCAACAAGATCTGAATTGAGGAGGGAAGCAGCCAGCCTTGAGAAGCATCCTGCCCAGTAATGGATGGACCTATCTGCTAGGAAGCTCCATTCTATAAGGAACTAGCCCAGCTGAGCAAGGAATCGACTCATCCATCAGCAATGACACACCCAGAAGTGAACTTGGTAGGGATTCCTTGAAGAGAGAAAAAGGCTCCAAGGGCCAGGAGTTGTGAGGCTCCCCTTGGCCCCATGTGCTCTCTATGCATGTGCCTGACCACTTCAGTATTTTAAGATTGAGCCCTCACTCCACAGAGATTCTATAAGCAGAAGAGAGAGTGCATCTGGCTTGGGGGATGTTTTTGTAACTTCTAGGCTTGTTCAACCTCTTCAATAAATATGAGGTCATAAAAGCTAATTGATAGCACCTGGTTAATCCATATGGGGGGACATTCTGGATGGAGCATTGAGAGTGAACATTTTCGAAGTCAAAATCCATCAGTTAGTCCTAGAACACTAAGGGGAAAAGTAATTTTTGCTCAATGGGAACCCAACTTGTCTATTGGAATGGGGGTCCGGAGAGTGAATTTGGATTCCCTCTCTGTCTCTCCCCTTCCTCCTCTCCCCACTTTCCCCCTCTCCCATCCTCTCCCTCCTCCCTCTTTCTCTCCCTCTCTGTCTCACCTTCTCTCTACCCCCTCTCTAATTATAAATATTCAATTTCCAGAGAATTTTATCTTAACAACCACATGGGCAGACCTGTTCTTTAGGAAGGTCATTTTGGATGAAGTGAGTGATTGATTGGATAGCCTCAATTAGTGGGTGATCTGAGGAGTGGTGAGAGACAAAAGAGAACAAGGAAGGAGTATTGACTTCTCCTAGAGAGAACAGAGTATCAAGTGGGGGAAAGGGATGATTGACTGTCAAAGATTTTAGAGAGGTTGAGAAAGATGAAGATTAAGAAAGGATCATTAGATTTGACAATTAAGAAATCATTAGTAACTAGAGAGAGCAGTTTTGGTTGAATGATGAGGTCAGAAGCCAAACTGTAGAGAGTTGAAAAAAGAATGACAAGAAGAGAATTGGAGATATTGGTTGCAGACAATATTCTAAAGAAGGTTAGCCACAAAAATAGGGGAGAGAGGAATAGATATGAGATAAATGATGGCAGGTATGGATGGATCAAGTGAGACTTTTTAGAGGATGTGAGAGTCATGGGCATGTTTGTAGGGAGTAGGGAGTAGACAAGGAGAAATTAGAGATAAACAGTAGAGATGATAGAAAGAATGTTCTTGAGCTCTCCTCAATAGCATGTAAATAGGAGTGAAGACTGCAGATGGTAAGAGCAATCTAGAGTTGAGACTTAGCAGGGCAAGCTCATTAATATAACAAGGAAGCCTGAGATTCTGGGGAAAAGCACAGTATAGAGTTGAACTAGTTCATTAAGGCTTTAAGACTGGGAAGGGAGGAGAATATAGCTAATTCCGGGTTGATGACCAGAGAAAGATAAAGGGATCAAGAGACTGGAAGTAACAATGAGGGAAAAAAAAGTAGGGTTTGAGTTTGAAAGGCAGGAGAGAGGTGGAACAACCATAGATTTGTGATCAGATGAGAGTATTTCAGAGTTCATAAATATGGAGCGGATGTAGGTGATGGCAAGATCAAAGGTATGACCAATCTATGTGTATGAGGTAAGGTGGAGGAATAGGAAAAGGGAAATGAGCAAGATGATGAACTGTGAGGTTAGGATGTCTGAGTATTAAAATGTATGTTGAAGTACTCTAGTATAAGGGCAGTAATAGTGAAGAAGAGAAAGATTGTGAGCCAGATACTGAAGTAATCAAATAAAGAAGACCATCTTGGAGGTCTGCAGACAACATCTACCAGAATTGCAATTAGGAGGCTGATGTGGGTTGAGTGAACATCAAAGGAGGAAAGATTACTGAGTGATGGAGATAGGAGGGGAGCCTGGAAATGGGAAACTCTCCCACCTTAACTGTGAATTGGGGAGAATGAGGAAAGTGCAACTGCTGAAATGAGTGTCATGGGAAGGTTTGTGAGAAGGAAGTCAGATCTCAGTGAGATCTAGAAAATAAGAGAAATAGGAAAGAAAATATTTAAGATGTAAACAAATTTAAGATATAAACAAATTTATTACCTACAGAGCACATATTCTAGAGAATACATTGAAAAGGAAGGGTAGCTCTAGAGTGACATGGTGGTAGTGGGAGGCCAAGGATGAGAGTAAGGGAGAGAAGTGAATAAAGCAGTTTGTATACTGACAATCAGAGGTTAAAGATCCCTAAGATGGCATCTCTCAGATGTATTTGAAGTGTTGCCATAGGAAAGATACATTAGAAATATTCTGTTGGGCTAGATAAGATTGAACTTGCAACAAGAGATGAAAGCTACTAAGAGATGGCTTTGTGCTTTGTATAAGGAAAAAAATTCCTAACAATCTAAGCAATCCAAAAATGGAATCAACAGCTTCAGTAGAGTAAAACAAATGGGGGATGTCTTCCTTCAAGTTTAACCCAAAGCAGGATTTTTTTTTTAAAATCGGGAGGTCTTATAGGCAGAATACTTTCTCATTCCCCCCTCTACTGTTTTCTAAACTTTATGTAAGAGGGGATCTTCTACAGTAGAGATTGAACTAGGTGGCTCCTAGGATTCCTTTTATCTCCAAGATTCAATGATTATGTAGCTTCTTGCTCTAGATATAATTGAAGCCATTTGCTTTCCAAAAAATTAGTTCACCGAAACAGGAGATTTGTGGGTGATATAGAAAGCATGGATGAAAAAGCATTTATTAAGTGCTTACTACATTTCACTCACTCTTCTAATACCAGAAATGCAAATATAGGCAAGAAAGGCAGCCCCTGATCTCAAAGAGCTTACATTCTTATGAGGGAAGATGAATTTGTAAAGGGAAGTTAGGAAGGGACCCAGGGGATTCTCATGATGGCTTGATTTGCAAATGCCCAGAAAACGGTTCAGTGTCTTGTTTCTGAAAGATCATCTATCAGGGCATAGGGTCCCAAGGTTGTAAGTGAAGATCCAAGTTCTAGTGGGAAGAGAATAAAGAAGATGATTAAAGTACAGGCAACATGGTTTGGAGATGGTTGGGAAGAGTTGCGTGTTGCATGTAAGTATCAAGAAGGTGAAAACAGGTGTAGGTGATAGAAAAGTTGAAACAGGAGTCATGGAATCCCACAAAGGCACTTTGACCAAATCCTCAGAATCATATTGAACCATACTACCAAGGAAAGTGCTATGACTTATAGTTTTGTCATTCTTGTTCTAATTCTTTGATTAAAGATATAAAGAGAGACTTCTTCTTCTTCTTCTTCTTCTTCTTCTTCTTCTTCTTCTTCTTCTTCTTCTTCTTCTTCTTCTTCTTCTTCTTCTTCTTCTTCTTCTTCTTCTTCTTCTTCTTCTTCTTCTTCTTCTTCTTCTTCTTCTTCTTCTTCTTCTTCTTCTTCTTCTTCTTCTTCTTCTTCTTCTTCTTCTTCTTCTTCTTCTTCTTTCTCCTCTTCCTCCTTTTCCTCCTCCTTCTTGTCCTCCTCTCTTTGTCTTTCTCTTCCTCCTTCCTCCCCCCCAAAGATATATACATATACACACTTTCACATACACAGCCCACAGACAATATTTTGGAGTCCAGGACTTATGTCAGTAGCAAGGCAGGGTCTGAAAGTCAAACGATGAAATGCAAATTCCTTTTGGATGCCTTTTCATTTAGGGAGGGGGATATTTTTTTAAAAACCAATGAATATTAACAAGTTTACATTAAATCAAAATTGTATTTGATGTATTTCTCCCCCACTGTTTCCTAAGCTCTTAAAATGTGACAAGGCAGGTTGGGCCAACATCAACTTTAGTTTTAAAAAATTAATAAGGACCATACATTAGTCTAACATTCTGCCTACTTTATAGAATATATTAGTAAGGGTTTTAATTACTGAAATTATACAGTCATAAAAAAGATGATTTAATGAAAGTATTCATAACATTTGCATTTGGGGCTCCCTGCCTGCATGCAGGCTCTGGGAGAAGTGGTAAATTACACCAAAGTACAGAAGAATAATTATCAACATTGTCATTCTGCCTGAGGACCTGAGCTTTCCAGTGACTTCAAGTTCCCTAGGATATATTGAGAAGGAGAATTAGATGTAACTCCATAGGCTATCACATCCTTTTCCTTTCCCCCCAATACCTCTGCTCCCCATTTCCTGGAGGAATTGTGACCTCCCTTCAGATTAGGGAAAATTAATCGGTCTGTTTCTTTAATTGAAAAAGAGTTTTGTGGTAGCTAAATTAACATGCCAGGATCATCAGGGATGAGCTGCCCAGCTATGCAGAGTGACAGATTATCTCATTAGTCCTTGTTCTGTCTCAAGTGAGGGCTTTATTGGCAATAGACCCAAAATGCTTGTTACAACTGTGTTTGTAAAGACCAGAGAGTCAGAGAGCTCAGCTTCTATGTGAGTCTGCAAAAAGCTGAGTTTGTTTCCAAGTCTCTAGGTTTGACTGTAGGATTCCACCAAAGAGTTACAGGATGTATCTGTGAGTGATAACTGAGAAATGTTAATAAAGAAATCCTGATAGACTGTGATAAGTGGAAAAAGTACTACCACTTGAATCAGATAAACCTGGGTTCAAATCCTACCTATAATAACTAACTTCCTTCCCAGGACCTCATTTGTATCATCTGTAAAATAAAAGACATTAGACTAAATGAATTTTGTTAGAAGTTTGTTCCAGCTTTGGGTCCACTAATTATTAAGCCAGCATGGATTACTGGTGGGGCTTTGCTCTATTAGGATTCATCTTCATATTCAGCAATATAAGTTTGAATTCAGGATGACTCATCATCCTGACTCCAGGTCTGGTACTCTATCCCCTGTGCCACCTAGGTACTCCTTGGTACCTAATCAGTGCTTAATAGAAAGTACCAAAATCTTCAAAGGGATTTCCCATCATTCCTAGAAATGCCTTCATCATATGGAATAAAACACACCCAGGTAGTAGAATAATTGGTTCTTAAGCCCTATCTATGACTTTTTCTCCCTTAATTCTCACCTGTTCAATTTCAATTTCCAATCTTATTGGAATCTTGAGTTCCATTCACTCTCCACTGCACTCCATTCTCTACATAGCTGCCAAAATGGTATTCTTAAAGTAAAATCCTGATCATCCTACTCTCCTGCATATAAAATTTCAGTAGCTAAATGCCATCACTTGACATTTAATGTCCTTTTTTATAATTTGGAACCAGTCTACCTTTCCAGGATTATTTTACATCTCTCCGTACATACAGTATATTCCAGTCAAAATGGCCAACTTGCTGTTTCCTAAACAATTTCCCACCTCCATGCCGTTGTGTAGGCTGTTTCCAATGCCTGGATTGCAGTCTCTCATCATCTCTGCCTCTTTCTTTATGAAACCTTTACTAATCCCCTTATATATTAATAATTTATCTCCTAGAACAGTGGTTCTCAACCTTTCTAATGCCGTGACCCCGCAATACAGTTCCTCCTGTTTCAGTGACCCCAAACCAAAAAATTATTTTGGTGGCTACATCAAAACTGTAATTTTGCTACAGTTATGATTTGGAATGTAAACACCTGATATGCATTATGTATTCTCATTGCTACAAATTGAGAGGTTGAGAACCGCTGTCCTAGAATTATCTTGTACTTATTATTGTTGTTTTTTTTTGTAGGTGCCAAAACCCTTAAAGAAATTCAAGGTCCTTGAGGAAAAGACCTATTCTTCATTTTGTCTTTGCAGACCCAGGGTGAATTCAGTCAGTCAGCAAGCATTTGTGGAACACTTGCTATGTACCAGGGGGCAGCTAAGTGGTACAGTGGATAGATGACCAGATCTGAAGTCAGGAAGATGGATCCTTCTGAGTTCAAATCTGACCTCAGACACTTACTTGCTGTGTGACCCCGGGCAAGTCATTTAATCCTGTTTGCCTCCATTTCCTTATTCATAAAATGAGCTGGAAAAGGAAATGCAAAGCAATCCAGGATCTCCACCAAGAAAACCATAACTGGAGTCACAAAGAATCAGATATGACCAAAACAACTTAAATGATGATAGACCAAGGAAGTGTGCTAAAAATTAGGAGATACAAAGAGAGTCTAAAATACAACCCTAGCCTCCAGGAGCATATATTCTCATGGAAGAGACAACATATAAATACATATATATGTAAGATATATACAGTATAAATAGAAGGTAATCTCAGAGGAGAACCTCTGAAGGGCATCCAGAGCTTCCAAAGCATTATGGAAGTCTTTTTGTATGCTCTTCGACTTTATCAAGTACCTTATAACATTTTTTCTTTTTATTTTTCTAATCATTATTCCTTCAGGTGCGTTTCAGAGCTTTGCTGGAGGATGATCTAAGTTCTTTTGGGTCCTAGCACATAGCCATCATCCCCTAAAACCAGGTTAAAATGGACATCAAGGATAGTCTTAGAAAGCAAGAGAACTCACAAAGAGGCTACCACCCTGGGTGGCAGGGGAGGGAATGAAAATAGTCAATCCACTGGATGTGTTTTGGTGTTGGGATGGCAGAAGGTAAGAAAAGATTATGGGCTGATAATATGTCTATGAACCTCAGACTATACTTCCACCTTGTTCTCTCATATTTACTATTTACTTGAGTTACTGCCCACTGTAATAGGTCATAGATAGGTGTGTGTGTGTGTGTGTGTGTGTGTGTGTGTGTGTGTATTTGTATGTGTGTGTTCAGAGGGAAGCAGGCATTGGCTAGAGATTGGGAGAGGGGAATACCCAGAACACCCAATTCATATACCTAGATTTATCCAGATAAAACTTCAAAAAACCTGTTAGTTTAAAGTTGTAGCCACAGAAGGGTTGTTCTCTTGTTGGTGAACAGATTATAGGATACAGAAGAAAAATTTGTACTGTTAAATGTCCCTGGAAAGGATGATGTCTTATTGGTTTTCCATAAAAATTGAAAGAGTCCCTCAACTTAACAAAATACTATAATTAATGCATGTCCTCTATCCATAACATTATCCTTTATGTTCTCAGAGTTGTAACCTTTTCCAAAAGGAACCTTTAAAAATTAAAGACTGCATATGCTGTGTTTCTTTTTTACCTCCCCCCCCCCCAAGAAAAATATGTTCCAGATTATATGGGCACAAAATACATTAAAAGAGCTCATGAATACAAATGGCTTGGAGTGTTGAGCTATCTCAGCACCATCTCCTGTAATGCCATAAGGTAGGAAATGGCAACTGAGTGAGTCTGCCTCCAGGCTTACATCGTGAAACCATAGAAATGTGCAGGCTTCTCCTGCTGGGCTCTCTATTAAGGCAGTCATCACGTCTAAATGATTGGGTCATCAGTTGATGATGACCCAATCATTCTGGTTGCCAAAAGATTACTGAGATTTGATCTTGGGCATGTGACTGTTATTGATTTTTCTGGTATGAATTTCAAGACTGTCTTTCCAAGTTTTTTAAATTAACTTGCTACTCATTTCTTATGGTTCAATAGTATTCCTCATCACTCTCATTTCTTTCCTCATTTTTATATTATTTATATAGCAACTTAAAGTTTGCAAAGATTTTTGCATGTGTTATCTCATTTGATCATCACAACAATCCAGTGAGGTAATTTCCATTATTATCCCCATTTTACATATGAAGAAACTGAGACTGGGGCAGAGCCAAGATGGCAGAATACCAAAATTCAAAATTCAAAATACCAAAGTTCAGCAACCCAGTTGAACTTTCCTAGTATTCCCCTCCAAACAACTTTAAAATAGCTCTTCAAGGGTCAGAGCCAGCAGAAGGCCAGAGTGAGACATTTTTCTATCCTAAGACAACTTAGAAGGTTGGTTGGGGTGGGTGCCAGCAGCACCAGGATTGAGCCTTGGAGGCAGCTGAGACAGCAGAAGCAGTAGCAATAGCAACAATATCAGTAACGTTGGGAACTCTCAGCTAAAAGATGGTAAGGGAGTTGAATAGCAACGTTAGAAAGAGATTACAGGGGATCTTTTGATAGCACTGAAAGCAGCTGGTCTGATCAGCAACTCTAATGCTCACATGTGATTCTGGGTCTTGGTTCCAGGATAGGGAGGAAGGCTTTGGTTGGTTACAAGGGAGCAGAGGCACTGGTCACAGATCCAGGCCAAGAGGAAAACTAGTAATTGTGGCTGCAAGAGAACAGGGGACATGGTTAGAGTTCAAGAGGAGTGCAAGGAGGGAAATGGGTCCTTCCAGAGTAAAGATCAGAGTCAGAGCAGTAGAGCAGTGATCATACCTCTCTCTGCATCACACACTACCTTGGAAACACTGAAAATGTACAGTCCTATAGCTAGCTCTTAAAATGGCAGTACAAATCTGGAGCTTGGAACAGTCTCTTCCCAACTCCACATGAGTAGAGCCCAATTTTAACATAAAGTTCAAAGCCAAGAAATAGGTTGTAAAAAGTCAACCAAAAAAGAACTTGATCATAGAAAGCTACTACATTGGCAGGAAAGACTAAGGCATAAATTCAGAAGACAATAATATGAAAACAGTAATGAGAAAAGTCTTAAAGAAAAATGTAAATTGGATCCAAACCCAACAAGAATTTCTGGAAGCATTAAAGAAAGAAATAAGAATAGTAAAATTGGGGAAAGAAATGAGAGTGATGAGGAATGCTATTACACCATAAGAAATGAGTATCAAGTTAATTAAAAAAGCTTGGAAAGACCTACATAAAATTATGAAAAATGGTATGAATAGAACTAAGACAACATTATATGCAACTACAGAATGAATATTTGAAGAATAACTTGTTAATATTCACTTCCAGAGAAAGAACTGATAAATAGAAGCATGAAAGACATTAATTTATACATGTATTTTTTCCAAGTGATGCTCTTCTAGTGTGAGGAGGGCAAGTAGGCAAGGAGAGAGATAGCTGGGAATTTTAATGTCACAAACAAACAAATTAATTAAAAAACAAATGAAAGCGATGCAAGAAAATTATGAAAAGAGAGCTAAAAGCTTGGTAAAAGAGATACAAATATATTAAAGAAAAAGCACTTTAAAAACAGAATTGGACTAATGATAAAAGAAGCACAAAAGTTCACTGAAGAAAAGAACTTTTTAAAAAGTAGAATAGACCAAATGAACTTAGGTATACAAAAATATTAACAGCAACTTTTTGTGGCAGCAAAGAATTGGAAACTGAAGGGATGGTTATCAAATAAGAAATGGTTGAACAAGTTGTGACATATTATTGTGATGGAGTACTATTCTGCTTTAAGAAATAGTCTGGGGAGAAGGGGTGGTTCAGGAAATAAAACCCATGGAGATCTATGAGAATTGATGCAAAGTGAAGTGAGAACTGGGAAATCATTATGCATAGCAACAGCAATTCTATAATGATGATCAATTGTGAAAGACTTGCCTACGCTAATCAATGTTATGATTTGCAACAATTACAAATAACTCATGGTGGAAAAAAATGCTATCTTATCTACTGATGAACTCTGAATACAAATTGAAGTATAATTTTGTTGCATTTTTTTTGCAATGTGGCTAATATGGAAATATATTTTGTGTGATTTCCATTTCATAATTAATTGATATTATTTTGCTTACTTTACTAGTGGGTGGGGAGGGATGGCATTTGGACTCAATTTTAAAATTGTTTAAAATAAATAATAATTTTTAAGTTAAAATAATTTGAGATAATTCAAGTGACTAGCCAAGAATTATGTAATTATTACATTTCTGGATCCAAATTAGAACACAGATCTTCCCAAACTGATGTCCAGACTCCTGTCCACTATACCAATTTGCCAGGTGTAGGAAAGATAGAACAATGTTACACAGAGGAGGAAGGAAAAAAAATGACAAATGTATGCTTAGTGCAAAAAACAACAACAACCCAAACGAAACAAAACTCACAGTTAATTTGTAGCTCTTCCTAAGAGGAGGGAGCTAGATATCTTGAGATGTAAGTATCTTCTTGTCCTCCAAGGAATGGATATAGCAGAGCCACAGAAAAGATTTAAGGAGAGATCATTAATACGGATCAGAGGCAAAATAAAAAAATTAGTGTTTCCTCTTTCAGGGCTATGAAAGCAGGCACTGGTTGACCTCATAGAAACAGTAGAGGAGTCTGTAAGAGAAGCTAAAGGCAAGAAAGAGTTATTATTATTATTTCTAGTAATATTGGGGGGAAATGGAAAATCAGAGGAGGGATAGGACCACTGCTTAGAAGTAAAGGGAACAATGATAACTGACAAGAGAGAAGGTACTACTGCTTAATTTTAATTTTGCCTTTGTTCTCCTGCCATGAAGAAATTCCTCAGCACTGGAAATAATAGAACAAAAATGGCTAGCAGAAAAGTAGCTAAACTGCTCAAGAAGATGGCTTGACCTTATTGAATTCAAGTCACCTGGACCAAATGAACTACCTCCTTAGTTGGTAAAAGTGACAGCGGAACTCTTTTCAGGGATATTTGGAAGATCATGAGGGACAGCTAGGAAGCACAGTACATAGAGCACCAAGTCTGGAGTTGGAAGCACCTGGATTCCAATCTGGCTGTAGATACTGTCTATCTATGTGACCCCAGGCAAATCACTTAACCCCAATTGCCCAAATCTTGCTGCTCTTCTGTCTTAGAATTAATACTGAGACAGAGAGTGAGGTTTTAAAAAAAGCAAGATTTTCTTTGGATGAAAGGAAGGAAGAAAAGAAAGAGGAAGAAAGAAAAAGAAAGTGAAAAGGTATCATAGCATTGGAAAAAGACAAATGTTCATATTTTCAAAAAGATGAAGTAAAAATATTGTAAAATAGAGGCCAATGAGTTTGGCTTCTATTCCTGGGGAAGTCCTAGAATGGATAGTAAAAGATAGAACTGGCAGAAATCTAGAAAGAGAAGTGGTGACTGCAAAGATGTCATACAAATATGAAGAACACGAAGAACAAGCTAAACTAGGCTTTTCAATTTCTTTTTTTTTTTTGATAGGGTTATTAAATTTCTTTATTAGGGTAAGGGTAGTAAGTATGGTTTGCCTAAATTACAGTAAAACATCTGAAAATGGATCTCATGTCAATATTTTTAAAAATAGAGAGCTATTGATTTAGATGATAATAAAACCAGATGGATTCAAAACTGGTTGGATGGCTGAGCTCAGAGTGGTTAAATGGTTCAACGTCAACTTGGCAGGAGCTCTCTGGTGAAATACCTCAGGGATCTCTGACCTTGAGCTATATAACATTTCAATCAATGTTTTGAATAAAGGAATAGATGGCATGTTCATTAAATTTGCAAAGCTGGAAAAGAGAGCTAACATGGTAGGTAACAGAGTCAGGATATAATGAGCTTAACAGAATAGAGCAATGGGCTGAATAGAATGAGATGAAATTCAGTAAGGATATATGTAAAGTTTTACACTTTATACGGGTTCAAAAAAACCAAGCCCATTAATTCTAGATAGTGGAGGCATGATTAGAATGTAGCTTCTTTGAAAAAGATCTGGGGATTTTAGTGGACAACAAGCTCAACATGAGTTAGCAATGTGATGTGGCCACCAAAAAATCTAATGCAATTGTAACACCCCATTGTGACAAGTAGCTCATTTTAAGCCTACAGGCAAGATAATGGTCTCTTGGGCCCACATAGTTCCATTTTCTACTGCTTTGCAGAGTTAATTAGACAAAAAGTTAGGAGTTCAATCACAATCACTCTGAACCCCTAGTTAGGAAAATTCCTAACATTTAGGCAGACATTTCGCTCTCTGCCTTCATTTATATTTATATCTATCTCTAGTTAACCCCCTGGTGGTTATAGTAGAATTGCGATCACTGGAAATATTTGAGTCAAGAAGCAATAGAGTATATTCTTATATCTGTTGCTAGTAATAGGTAGGAAGGGTGGGTAAAGAGAAGACTTTTCTGGAAACTTTCCTCAGTTCAGAAGATAGTATAACTGGTGGCATCAACCAGGGTCTTCTACTCCAAGATACTCATAAGACTGATAATAACTAGCTATCTATTATTCTTCCATCCCAGTTTGTCTTTCTCTTCTCAGTGGTTGCTCTTGGGCTATGAATCCTTTTTGACTCGATTTTCATTGTCAGATTCTCAAAATCTCTCTGGTTCTGAATTTATTCTTGTTCATTTTCAAGTACTAGTACCAGAATTTGAATTTGGGTCTTCTGACTCCAAGTTCTTTTGACTCTTGAGCAAATGTTCTTTCTGATATACTATGTGGTCTCCCATACCAGAGCTAACAATTTCCAATTTTCTTCTGAGCAACCAATCCCAAATAATTGATTGAGCATCCATTTCTCAACCCCTCTCTCTGGAAGACAGTGTGCTACAGGGGGGAAAGCACTGAATCAGAGGAGCTGGGTTAAAATTCTTGCTTTGCCACTTTATTTTTGACTCTAAAATGGGGTTGGGGCTGGAGGGGAGAGTTGGTCTATTAAATTTCAATCTTGACACCTTTAAATCTATGAACTTTTTGACATTCCATGAAACTGAGGCATTTAGGCATTGTGATCACTGCCAACATTGGTTTTCCTGCCATCCTATAATAGTTATTTTGCTCAGTGTATAAGTCTTGGACTAAGCTGCATGGAGACAGTCAGACAGAACTGTATATTGGTGCATTCTGTGGTCTCAAAAGACTGTCCTTGCTGGCGTGAACCTTGACTAGCTAAATTCACTCTAGTAAATCTCTCTGTGACTTTCCCTTTCTCTAAATTATGTCCTGGCATCCCCCCCCAAGGGGGCTGTGAGGATTAATTGGTTAATCTTTCAAGAGTATTTTGGCAGCTATGAAAGGCTAAATACTATTTAATGACCACAGAGAAAATACACAGTGAACCAACAAGTATCTCATATTTGCATTAAGTAAACCTATCTATCATTTACTATTTGCTAGAGGGTAGGAAAATGATTTCCCAGATTAGTGGTCCCACATGATACTTTTGCCTTAAAGGAAGAAAATGATCAATGATGTGATATTCCATGCAATGAGAGGTAGGGTGTATGTAGTTAGTATAACTTTATGGTCCAGTCCCAAGGACAGATATTAGAAAGAATTCTTCTAAGTTGTGCCACTTTCTTCCCATCCCATCTGTCTCCTCCCCAATTCTCTCTCCTGCCAACTCCATGATCTTAAGGCGAGGAATCAAAAGCTAATGGTTCAGTGAAAGCACTGATCAGAGTTATAAATAACACTAAAAAGATTTATAACTCTGATCAGTGTGGTGGTCAGTCTTGACTCTGGGAGAGTGTTGATGAGGCATTCTTCCTGCTTCTTCGTAGCCAAGTTGGAGCCAGTAGGAGTGCAATGGAGCATACAATTTGAGACATGATCAATGAGTTGATTTGTTTTGTGTAACTGCACTTATTTGTTATAAGGCTTCTCTGTGTAGGGATGCAGGGAATTTGGGGTGATGCTGAGAATCAATAATGTAAAAAGGGTATCAAAAAGGTTTTACATATATATTTTATGCATACATATGTGTTAACTTATAAATTGAGATCTCAGCCAAAATAATCATATAATTAATTAATACAATTCTTACCTTCTGTCTTAGAATCAATACTGTGTATTGGTTACAAGGCAGAAGAGTGGTGAGGGCTAGGCAATGGGGATTATGTGATGCAGCTAGGAAGTGCCTGAGGTCCAATTTGAACCCAGGACCTCCTGTCTCTAGACCTGGCTCTCAATCCACTGAGCCATCCAAGCCCTGCTACCCCCACCTCCCATCTCAGCCTCATTCATAATTTTAAATAGAAAAATGGAGCTGCTGGTCCTGTAAAAGATATTTGGTCATATAGAGATCATATTGAATTACATGGCTTCAGAGAAGTAATCTTGGCTTCCTTTAGGGCATACATACACACATCTGAGCATATATACATATATGCATATGTACACATGTATATAAATACATAGACAAATAAACACCATACACATGCAGAGATGCATAAAAACTCTATTTAGTCTACTTCCTTGTCTTAAATGCCCTGGTTACTGAAGTCTTAGATAGAATTGTCCAGTTAATCAGCAAATCAATAAATACCTTGTCCTAGAGGCTCTCCTCCATCAAACAGTCCCATACTCAGTTTTTTCCTCCCACTATGGTGATATCCAGTAAGTCTCTCTGTCTTTCTACCCAGTCTTTCTTTAGTAGATTCTCCCAGACACTTTGGGGTCTACTTGAGGAAAATTGATACCCATGGAGTGAAGCAACTCTAATAATTGAGGGATTTAATTTTTGTATGGGGGATTGTCAGGATTAGAGATGCAAATCCAGAGTGGGGACCTTAGAGGTTATCTAGCTCTAATCCTTCATTTTACAGATGAGGAAACTGAATTTCTCCTGTCATCAATCAAACAATGAGCATCTTCCAGTGAGCTAGTCAGTGTGCTAGGTGCTGGGGTTACTAAGACAGAGGTGAAACTCAAAGGATATTATATTTTATCAGGGATAATAGCATGTATACATATAAATAGATAGAAAATAAATTTAAACATCACTATGAAGTAATTGCGAGTTTCTTTAATGGATCAATTCCAAGCTTTTTATGGGCCTATACAATATTCATTAAGCAATGAAAATCTACTATTCATAGTCATCTAGATTTAGAACCAGAGGAGACCTCAAAGGCCATCTAGTCCAACCTCCTCATCTTTTTATTTTAATATTTAATTTCCCCCCAATTACATGTAAAAACAATTTTTAGCATTAAAAATTTTTTGAGTTCCAAATTCTCTCTCCTTCCTTTCCCTCCACCTTTTACAGATGAAGAAACAGTGGATTGAGGGACTTGCTCACAGGAAGTGATGGGGGAGAGGGAGATTTAAGTCCACAGCTGCCAAAATTATTGGTAAACTTTGAGAGCAACAACATGGACACCATTCTGAATACTTACAGTCTATGTAGATAGATTCAAGTTCTTGTCTCATAAACTATCTAAATGAGGGAAAATCCTAATTGTTAATTTGAATAAAACTTATGGCTGTGGGCAAGTGGAAAATAACGGATTTCCTAAGGAATGTTCTTAGGCTCTAAAGACTTGTCTCTGGAAATGTGTTGGATAAATTGCCTCTTTTTATGAAAACAGCAGGATAGATTTCATGACCTCCAGACCTTTAGGCATGACTTGCAGTGTTTTTTAAATATAGTTTGACCAGGTGGCTCTACTTCTCCTAGCCCCTGGGGATTGGTTAATATCTCAACTACTGGTCAATGGTCCCACTTGGCATATAAAACTCTCAGATGGCTCTTCGTTGTGGCTATTCTAAGGGAGCCACCAACCTAAATCAAAGATTAAAACATGTAATGTTGGCAAAACAACAGTTACTACATAAATTGGAATCTTAGCCTTATTCCTCATCTTAAATAGAAAAATGGAGCTTCTGTCCCCACAAGTAACACCTGGTGGTGTAGAGATAACACAGAATTACATGGTTTCAAAGAAGCAATCCTGGCTCCCTTTAAGGCATGCGTGCATGTTTCATGGTATTTATGTTAAGTTTTGAGCATATAAGGAAGTATACAAGGGATACTTGAATATAATGGGAAAATTTTTCATTCATCTTCTCCCAGGATTCTGGAAAAAAAAACAACAGTCACATAGCTGTGGTCTTCAGTAAGTAGGTGTCACCTTAGGTCCACCTTTTCCTTTGGGTTTCCACATAATAAAAGAAATATCAATGCACTGAATACCTTGTGAAGTAGATAAGCAGAAAGGGAGACCAAGGAGTTACAGATAGTAACTCAAATGTTATTCTCTTGGGTGTCATTTAAAAAATGCCCATGTAGAATAAATCTTAGTACTTGAAGATTCTTTGAAAGACAATTTAATCCATTCTATTCTAGCCAGGACAAACAGCCAAATCTTCCACAAGTTTCCACAGAAGTTTCCACAATTGCAGAATCATGAAGGTAAAATATGGGGGAAGGCCTTTTAGGTGAGCTGGGTGATATTACTCATACTCTGATCCCAGCCTTACTTAGAAAAAAATTTCCATGTCTGATATTTCCTAACCACAGCTACATCTGGGGAGTCTGAAATTAGTAAATTCAATTCAGCACAGAAAAAAAAGCTCACAGATTCCAACATCATCACCCCTAAAATAAGATTCCTTGAGTATGGCAATTAGCTCCTCATTCGTATGGTCTACACCTGCTTCCTCTATTTCTTATACATCTATTCCCCTTCTTAACCCCCAGTAGTCTGACTTCCATTCCCATCATTCTACTTCTCTGCTCTCTTCAAAGTTGCTAATGTACTTCTTATTGCCAAATGTGATGGCTTTTTCTTCTGTTCTTATCCTCCTCAATGTCATTACAATATCTGATACATCTAAATATCATTCCTTGAAAGTATTTCTTGGCTTCCATTCTCTTCTCTTTGGTGTCTTTTGTTGGTTCCTCGTCAAAAGAGGGCTATCTTTGTCCTGAGCAACTCTCCCCAACCTACTAACAACCAAGTGGAGCCTCAGGGAAGCACTATAGACCCATATGCAACCAGATTGTTTCAAATTCTTCTTAGTAGCTATTGACCTTGATCATTTGGCCAACTCATATCAATTTACTTTTTAAATACTTAAAAAAAACCCCTTACCTTCCAAGGAAAGAACATGAATCATGTAACCACAGAAAAATATTAAACAAACAAACAAATAAAAGAAAACCCTTACCTTCTGCCTTAGAATCAATATCATGTATTGGTTCCAAGGCATAAGAGCAGTAAGGGCTAGGCAATAGAGGTTAAATGACTTTCTAAGGGTTACAAAGTTGGGAAGTGACAGAGGCCAGATTTGAACCTAGGACCTTCCATCTCTAAGCCTGACTCTCAATCCACTGAGCTGCCCACCTTCTCCCTCCTCCAATACTTTTTTCTACACATGGACTTGCCCAGAATACCAGGATTCTGCCAGGGGCTCCTTCTTTCCCACAAACACCAAAGACAACATCTGTCTCCCTAGAAGAAAGATATGAGACCCTAATCCAAAATTCGAATCACTAAGGACTTATTAAATGCTTACCATGTGCCATAGTCTGTGCTAGGTCCTGTGAAAATGAAGACAGTCCTTGCTCTTAAAGAGCATATATTCTCCTGAAAAGAGATACACAGATTCATACAAAGGAACAAGGTTGTTTGGGGATTCACTAGTTACTACAGGCTTGGGATACTAAGTTGTCAAACTGCCTCTCCCTACAAGCATAGCATCCCAACTCTGCAAGAATCTTTAGCAAAGATAGGAACTGGTTGACAGAATAATTATTAAATGACAGATCCATTATTGGTGGTTGATATATGGACCTGGAAACTAACTAATCCTGGACTGATAGGTGACGACTCCAGACAATCACATAAGAAGTTGGTTATTGTTTAGAACTTGTCTTCCTTTCTCCTTGAGTTCCTAGACATCTTAGCTCCAAGTCACTACACTAATGACTCACACATGTATCTCCAACAAAACCAAGTATAGGATTGTTTCTATCCTGCCCTAGTCTGTGCTTTTAAGCCATGGGGCATTTTTTTCCTCCATGGAGAAGCTCTCCTTGTCATTTGTAAAAGCACTGAATTATTTATACTCAGAATCTTCCCAAGAGCCAACATGGAAAAGTAGAGATAATGCTGAATTGGACTCAGAAAGATTTATGTTCAAATCCTACCTCAGACATTTTAATTGTGTGATTGCAAGTCATTTAGCCATGCTCAGCCTCAGTTTCCTCATTTATAAAAATTGGGATTAGTAATAGAACCTGCCTCATTTTTTTTCTGTTGTAAGCATCAAATGAGAGAATATGGGTAAAGAGCTTTAAAATCCTTAAAATACTATATAAATGTTAGCTATTGTTAATCTTATCACCAGTGTCCTCCAAAGTGCTGTCCAGTTTATTGTTCAGTTGTTTTTCAGTTGTGTCTGACTCCTTATGATTCCATTTGGTCTTTTCATGGGAAAAATACTGGAGTAGTTTGCCATTTCCTTCTCCAGCTCATTTAACAGATGAGGAAACTGAGGCAAACAGAGTTAATTGACTTCCCTAAGGTGACTCAGCTAGTAACTGTCTGAGGACAGATTTGAACTCAGGAAAATGAATCTTCCTGACTTAGAGCCCCAAACTCTGTGCCTCCTAGCTACCTTAGCTATCCAGTCCATCTGCCTATAGAATCTTTCCACTTAAATGACTCACTTGCCACCTCAAATTAACATACTCAAAACTGGATTTTCTCCCCAAACTCAGCTCCTCATATCACTTTTGTGGCTGTTTGTCCATTATGTTATAGAGAGGCTTCATCTTTGTATACAGGCCAATCTAGATGGCTTCAAAGATCTCTTCCCAACTCTGAGATGCTGTGATTTTTTATGTGATTAATGGCAATATTAATTTTCTAATTCTTTAGGCTACAAACTTTGGAGTTATTATTGAATTTTCTCTCTCCCTCCTCCTTCCAATCGAATCTGTCACCAAATTGTGTCATCTCTCCCTTCATGCTTTTCTTTGCATCTGCCTCCTTTCCCTTTCTTCTCTATTGATACCACCTTAGTTTGAAATCTTTCCCTATCTTGATGTGTCTATGCTGCTAGAATTGCCAATTATGCCTTATAAAAGTTCTCCATAAGTGAAGATTATTGTGATCACCTCCTAGCTGATTTCTCTGCCTTTTCTTTGTTCCTCATTCTAACGGACAAACTTTGAAGAGGGGACAGTCACAAATTATCCCTTGGGCATCAGGAGAGCATCAGGATGGTAGCCCAACACTGTTAACTGATGGAATTAATTAGTGTTAAAAAGGCAGCCTTTGGGTGGTTTGTTACAGAGGATAATATCATTGTTAAGGGTTTAATCTACCAAGAAGTATTTATTACTGGGCAACTAGTCAGTTCTTATTTAACAACCTTTGGGCAATCCCAAGTGATTATGTTCTCTATCTAAAGTGGGATGGGTAGAGGTGGGACAAGGCAGGACTGAAGGAAAATGACATAATTTGTATGATTTTCAGTGAACTACTACCTCTATCCATCCAACCAGTTGCTGACTGTGTCCTTTTCATTTGTCTAGGGATGTGCATTGTGGGGATTTGTCCAGTTAAAGCCTAGGCTTAGTTTCTACTTGTTGGGAAAACTTTGCCCTCTGCCCTTTCCTACTGTATTTAAATAAATCTTCATTACATGATCATGATTTCATGCCATGGGTGGGGTCCAGCCTCACTCTCGACTCCAGGGTTTCCTTACAGGTGGTGAAAGATCAGTCAAAATAAATAACAAATGGAAAACAGCTTAATCATTACAGCCATGGGATTGCTTCGTATCTGATAGCTGCTCTACCATCCCCATGCCTGGTTTTTATTTTTATACCCATTTTCTTGGCATGCAGATACACATAATTAAAGAGAGATAATTGGAAAAGTGATACATTAACTTTTAACAAATCACTTGGTTAACATTCTATATTCTTGTATTGTGATTACAGACAGAATACAAGATAAATGATTTTGTCACAGGTGGCTTAATTTTCTCATTACCCTGTGAGAAGTTTTGAGCTTACAAACAATCAAGGAAAATTACTTATTGCTTTAAATAAAATGGAATAATTAATCAACAGTTCTTAAAGACAATTCAACAATCATACCATTAAGTTTGAGGGGTACTGGGAACATAATTCAAATTTAGACTGGTCATTTCTCAGGGTTTTTACTAGGGAGTTCTTGAGTTACTGATTTGTGTAATCAAGTCACTGAGGCATATTGAAGCTTGATGTACTTGTACTTATTGTATGGGCCTCTATGATTGATTTGTGTGCTGGCTTCATGAGAATAGGTTTCTGTGAGTGGGAAAGTTTTGGGCTTGGCCTGTAGCTGCGGTTTTGCTGGGAATTATGTACCTAAGTAAAAGTTAACCCATGATAGTCTTTTTGGGATTGGGTTTAAGGGTCTAATCTTTTGGTAATGTTTTGGGGAATTAGGGTACAGGTGTTTTGCTCTTGTATTATTTCTTTTGAGACTAGGGGAAATAATAATCATGTCAATTCATAGGTAAGGGGCATTGTTGAAAGAGGTCATGTAAAGGGGGGACTGGATGGGTAATCACATCTTGCCAAGGACCACTCTGTGGTCTCCTTAGCTACTACGCATAACTCTGTCAAGGCGTCGTGGTCTGATGGCTCCCAGCAATTTCACACAAGCATGGCTTCACCATATACAGTGTCTTTACTCATAACTGAAGAAAAAGAAAAGGAAAACAATAACTATATAGTAAAACAACAACTGTAATGTGCCCAAGTCCTCTTGAGCAACCCTCAACTAGTCTGTTGGTGTGCCTGAAAACATGCACTCTACAGCAAAGTTCTAGTACTTTGAATCAGTCTCCCTGTCAGCTTCTTTCCCCAAGGGTGAGCAAGCATTCTCCCATGGGAGATTCCACTCATGATCTTGAGTCAAGCAAGCAAGCAAACAAACTAGAATTCATCTCACATCTACCATGTGCCAGACACAGTATTAAAGTACTAGGGAAAGAAATACAAAATTGATACTAGTCCTACCCTCAAGGAACTTGCATCCTATTGGAGGGTCAATGTTCAGCTGGTTTAGGCAACTCAGTCCAGGACAATTTATATTGTCTATGGCTTTTTATCACGGATTGCCACCTGGAAATCTTGATTCAGAAGTGGATTCTTTCTCTTGTTGCTTTTTTGCTGCTTCCAATTGATCCAGCTCTTCCATCCTGGCCACATCTCTAGGCTCTCTTGCCTCCAGTCTCACCTCATGTACCTGCTTCAGTCAATTTTGAGGGCATATTTCAGGTCACTTAATATGGACCTTGAAACCAATATAGTCCTGAGAGTGGGTGAGTAAGTCTTGGTTTTTCAGTCTATGGGCAGACTGTGTTGCAGGGAGAAGAGGAAGGGGCCCTTTATCTATGTAGCTGGAATGAGAGATCATGAAACCCAGAGTCCTAGTGCTGATCGCAGCTTCACATTTTAGGTACAACAATCCCCCCCCCCCAACAGATACTATACACCTCAGTGGCATAGTTCTTCTTTCTTTCCCTTTCCATATTGATTTTGCATAGGGAAAGAGAGTATCCCTGCATGGAGATGGGCCCATACAAGCAAACCCAGAACCAGAGCATCAGTGTATGAATGGGTCAGTGCTATTGATCCATGTGGTAGAGGGCTATCAGATGACTCTTTATAAAATTCAGTTTTTTATCTAGTCACTCCTGTGATCAAGAATCACAAATGGCTTCAGATACAGGAATGATGGGCACAAGACCAGAAATATAGGAAGGCTGGTAAGAAATTTTATATATAAATATATATTATATATGTATGTATATATATCTCTATCTCTATCTCTATCTCTATCTCTATCTCTATCTCTATCTATATATACATGCACACATTGTGGAAAGGAAAACTGAATCAAGCTCTGGACTTTCTGCCACTGAGGTGGAGCAAACAGCAGTTGGAAGGTTAGAGTGAAATTTATGGACAGCAATGACAGTTGGTGGGGGAGGGGGACTGGGAGAGTGACAGTTGCTCTCAAGCTCTCTCTTTCCTGGCCTTTGGACTGGAAGGAGCTCTCTCTCCCTGTCTCTGGATAGAAGTACCTCTATTCCTGAATTTACCCAACTGTGTACTCTACCTGGATTCCTGTGCTCATGTCATAGAACAAAAAGATTTAAGGGGAGCAGGCCCAACCAGCTCTGAAGGTCAGAACCATTTCTTCCTCTTGCTGTCTACTGCTAAAGACTTTGAACTTAAGAAAACTAGCATAGATTAGCATAGACAGGAATAAAAGAAACCCTCCACCAGCCTGAGAAAAAGATTAGATTTGGTGTAAAACTGGCCTCAGCTCAAAAGCTGAGAGAAACTCAAACCCAATCTAGGGGAATCCCAATTCCTTCTTCCTTGATATCTTCCCAATTCAAACTTGTTATTAAATTCATCTTGAGTTACATAACCGGCAGTCAGATAAGAGGACTGTCATTTCAGGGGGACATAGATGGAGCTGAACCTAAGGACAGCCATTCAACCATAAATGATCCTTATTGGACCCCTGCTGGGTGACCTTGGTCTGGAGGGAGGCTTGTCCCTCAGGGGCGGATCCATGCTTACCTGCTCTGGGATATCTTCAACATCAATAAATAGAGAAGACATCCCCTCAGGCTATCATAGTTGGCCCATTTCTCAGGAACCCCATTTTTCAAAGATAGCCTCTCAGCAGGGGTTATCTCTCTCCTTTTACCTCACCAGCAGCCATATTCCCTCTATCTCTTCAATTCCTCCTTTCCCTGTTACAAAACCTTTCTTATCCGCTGTACTTCTTCAATCCCTACAATTCTTTTAACTTTTACAACATATATATCTCTCTATATTTATATATATATATATATGTATAATTTGCTAGGAGACCTGTGAATCTGATCAGAAGGACTTTATACTGAAAATGAAGAGGGAAGAGAAAAATGACAACATAATTTCACTGAGCAAGATATATCCAGGTATGACATAGGAAGAAGAATGTCAACAGAGATGATCAATAATTTACAGGAGACAATATCCCAAAAGAGAGCTAGCTATAAAACCCCTGGTCTTAGATGTCTATATCCAAATTCAGAGAACATGGATACTAAAAAAAGGTGAACTACTAATATTAACCTAAGGTTGTAAATTCAGCCTCATAGATACCAGTAATGCTTGGTAGGATATGACTCGTGACTGACTTTTTAAAAAAAGAATAGGTTGGCTAAAAGGGATGATGCAATAGCAAATTAAAAGAATATGTGAGGAATTCCACAAACTAGAAGGGGAAAATTTGATGGAGAGAATTAAGTGAGGGTCAATGGAAGGAGAAATAGAAGTAGTATGGTGGTGGAAGAATACTTCCTATGGAAGTGAACAATGGGTTAAGGAGAAAAAGATTAGATTTGGTGTAAAAGCATGATATAGTAGTGAGGTATAGAAAGCCAGTTCAAATAGGCACACTAGATAGAGTATCGAACTTGGAGTTAGGAAGACCTGAGTTTGATTCCTACCTCAGACACATACTTGTCATCCTGAGCAAGTCACCAAACCTTAGCCATCATTACATGTAAGCATCAGTTCCCTCAACTGTGAAATGGGGATAATTATGCCATTAAGCTCAAAGGGTTGTTATGAACATCAAATGACATAATGTATGCAAAATGCTTAGCCAACCTTTAAAATGATATACAAATGTCAGCTATTTTTAGTGATAGTTTCAATTAGCCAGATATCAGCAGGAATTGTCTCTTTGCTAAAAGCAAAGCAGCTTTGAATCACTTATTCAACCTAATAAAAAAATTTTTTTTTTCAAAAGTAGAGGAAGTACGATAAGGGGAACTGCTATTCTGATTCTCATTTTGGCCAATAAGGAGAAACTGATTGTTCAAGTAGAGATGATGGCAAACTGAGAAAGAAATGATTACTCCATCTGAGAAGTCTTGATCTATTAGAAAATAAAAAGGTGGTGTATAAACTTCTAAGAGTTCAGAGAAAGTTAGGTAGAATATTTTGACCTAAAATTCAGGAGAAGGTGGTCCAAGAGGGAATCTCTTCTTGGGAAGTTCCCAAGAACAATATACTGATGATGTAAATGTAACATTCTGAAAAAGAAGAAAAGAGGAAATGAGTGAAGAAACAGATCTGGATGCCCAACTAACTGATGAACCAGCTTAGATAAAAAAAAAATACAAGTAAAAAAGATGGAAGCAAAGACAGAAAACTGGAAACCAATACAAAAAGTGGAATAATTCTCCTATAAGAACAATGTCACATGTGCTAATGCTCAGAAGGGGCTGAGGCTGACTATGAATGCTGAAGACAATGCCAGAGGCAATTTAGTTATGTTGGGGATACAGATGCTCAGAGTAGATGGGACAATAATAACAGATAATGGAGAGAAAGCAGAATTACCCAACTCTTGTTTACCTTTTATTTCATCTGCCAAATAGAATGCCTTAGAATTTCAGCTTGAGGATAGAAACAAAAATATTTATTAAGAAGTTTTTTGAACCTAAGATAAATGAGGAAATAGTAAGAGAGAACCTTGGGTTGTCTTCATAGAAACATAGCCAACAACCCCTTGTAAACCAGAGACTAGAGTATTAAAATAACTGGTAGATATAATTTATGAAATATTTGTCACTTACTTTGGAAAAATATGGAGAATAGGAAATATGCTACAGGACTAGATAGGAATAAATGTTTCCGTTTTTGGAAAATTTAAAAAAGGTATATTCTATTAACTATTTAAGCTAGTGAAATTCTCTTTGTGAAGTTTTTCTCCTGACAAAATTTGAATATGTTTTATTAAAATGATGGTTTGCAAGCCTTTTGAAAGGGAAACAATGATCCATAAGAACCCACATAAGCTAATTAATGACAGTTCTTGCCACAATAATGTATTTCCTTTTTTGATAGAGTTACTAGCTTGGTAGATCTGGGGAGTGCTGGAAGCACAGTCTACCTGGTTTTCAGGAAGAAATAAGACCTTTGACAAGGGTTTTCATATCCTTGTTGACAAGATGGAAAGATATGGGTTAGCTAACAATATAGGTAAGTGGTTTGAAAATTGCTTGAATGACCAGAATAGGGATTTTAAAAACCACATAATCCTGGAGGAATATCTCTTGTAAAGTTTCTCAAGGATTGACTCATAGCCCTCTTCTGGTTCAAAATTTATCAGTTAGTTGAATACAAAGGTTACATGATTTTAAGCTTGCAGATAATAAAAAGCCAGTTAATACTCTTTAATAAAGTTCTTGACAGTCTAGAATACTGATTGGACCCAATGTTTTAAAATATAATAGAAATTATAGAACAAGCTTAAAACCTGAAAGTTTTTGCTTATGAATATATTTAGAAAACCTAAGAATGTGGTTAGGTGGGAAATAGACCTTGCCCCCTGGGCTTAGCTTTTATACTTGCATGTATAGCAGATACAAAGAATGTTGACTTCCACACTGCCCCACCAGCCTCAAATCCTGGGATGATTCAAACCCACATAGCAATCTGAGGTTCCTCTGGAAGAGATCTCCTAAAATGTATTCAAGGTTATAGAATTTCCCATGGAAAATCAAACAAGAAGTCACAAAGACTTTCTAACCCTAAGCTATGGATTGGTCCAATGGAGATATGTGGGCTTTAGTGAAAGGTTCAAAAAGCAGAATTAAATTTGGGAGCCCCATTTAGCTGGAAGAAACTCTTTTCTGTGTTCCAGAGCTTGGAACCTGGGCCCAGAACTCTCTTTTCAGAAATGAAACCTTCTATTTGTATCTCTTAAAGAAAAAAGACAGACCATTCTCCATGAGGGTGTACTAAGATTTTCCCCTGACTTCTCCCCACAGGAGGGATTTTTTCCTCTTAAGTTCAATGAACGTGTATATTGTTTTCTTTGTCCTTTTTCTAAGAGAGCTGTATCAAGGCATCAACTTATGAAGAAAGATTCCAACTGAATCAGAAGTTTGGAGCAGAAAAAAATTCCACACTTGTGCCTAAAGGAACAATGCTGAGCATTAGTCCCAGGAGTCTACCAGGGAGAAATGATGGGTAGAAATTACATGTCTGGAAGACATGTAAATGTCTCCCAAACATCCAGCAGAGATCATACATTGTATAAGACAAGTGGTTAATGAGCCTCATGGGAGTATGATGATGTCATCAAAATACATGAGTAGAGAACAGCTAGGAGGCTCAGAGGATTGAGAATCAGACCTAGAGATAGGTTCAAATCTATCCTCAGACACTTCTTAGTTGTGTGACCTTAGACAAGTCATTTAACCTCAATTGCCTAGCCCTTACCAATTTTCTGCCTAGGAACCAATACATAGTACAAATACTAAGATGGAAGCTAAGGGTTTTGAAAGAAAAAAAAACAAACACAAGTAGTCTTTCAGTGGCAGAGGAATGATTTGATGCTGACACATATATTTTCTAAGAGTGTGCCTCCTTTTAACCCAGCAACACCACTATTAGGTCTGTTTCCCAAGGTGATTAGGGAAAAGGAAAAAAATGCATATGATCTAAAATATTTGTGGCAACTCTCTTTGTGGTACCAAAAAACTAGAAATTAAGGGCATACCCATCAATTGGGGAATGGCTAAATAAGTTGTGGTATATGATTGTGATGGAATAGAAGAGTACAGGAAAAATTGATGAGCAGATTGATTTTATAAAAAATACAGAAATATTTGCATGAAATAATTAAGAGTGAAATGAGCAGGACCAAGAGAACATTATCTATAGCATCAGCAATACTGTTTGAAGAATTTCTGTGAATGTCCACCTCCCAAGAAAGAACTTATAAATAGGAGTATGAATGATATGTTTTTATTCTATCTATATCCATCCATCCATCTATCTATCCATCTATCTATCTATCTATCTATCTATCTATCTATCTATCTATCTATCTATCTATCTATCTATCTGCCTGTCTGTCTATCCATCCATCCATCCATCCGTTCATCCATCCATCTCTCTCTCACTCTCTATCTCTATCTGTCTGTCTGTCTGTCTGTCTATGTCTTTGTCAAATAGTGTCTTCTCAAGTAAGGGATAGGGAGGGAAGAGAGGGAGACCTCTTGGAACTTAAAATAAAACAACAAAAAAGAGTGTGCCTCTCCATATATATTCCTTATGTATATCTCCTCTTCCTGCTGAAGTTATACTCATTTTTGGGAGAGTGTTTGCTGTTTAGGGTGGGGGGAGTATTTTATTGCTCCTTTTCCTTACTATGTTATTTCATTAAATGCTTTTTTATTTGAATTAAACATGTAGGAAAGGAAAACTATGAAAATGAAAAATCATAGCTCTGGTTTTAGTGTACCCAAATCGACAATGTATTTTCAACTCTGGGGGACTAATTATGCAAATTGGAGGGTGTCATCAGGTATTACAGGATAAATCCAAAGTCTTATATTTGGGTTCAAAAATATCTATTTCAGAAGCATATAATGGGGAAACACAGCTATACATTTGGAACAGATCTTTTCCTCTTAGTGGACTGCCAGTTTAATATGGTCTTCAGTGTAACATGGTAGACCAAACAACAAATGTCTTAAGCTGCATTAAGAGAAACAAAGAGATCAGAAAAGAGAAACATGAATAAACTGATGCTGTTTTCTATTCAAATGCATTAAAGGAAAGCCATAAACCCTTTAAGAAAAGGCCCTATAGTATTTTTACCAAAAAAAATGCCTCAAGTTCATTTCCATTAGCAGTGGTCAAATTATTTAGAGATAAGGACTTCATTAGTACCCTTAGGTTGTATATATTCCTGGTTACCTGTGTAATTTACTGCTTTCCAGTGACTTATACTGCCAGAAAAAAATTCTATTTCCAAAATTTATGATTTCAAGGACAATATTCATCTTGGTGCAAATGGAGACTTTTTTCTAGTGACCTAGTTCTTGGAACCAGAGATAAAAAATTTCCTGAGTGGAGATAAGAAAGATGAACATTTTAATTCTATGCCTATCATCCTATTTTACCAGTCATTGTCCTAGAATCCCTGAGAACTAAAAAACTGAAACACTACTGACTCATCTCAGAATCATGCTCTTTTAGTTATAAAAAAGAGAAAATTGATGAGCTGTCAGGAAGATTACCAACTCATCCCATGTACTGCTATTCTATCCGCTACCAGCCTCATGAACCAGATTGGTGGTGTTGCAACCCCCATTAATTGTGATCACAGGCCTGTGTTCTGTCCTGATAACTGGTAGGGGCCACAGCCAAGATGCAGACCCAAGGAATCATAGCACCTCCATCTTGCACCCCACTGAGACCTCTGCTGGGCATCAAGAATACTCTTCAAAGGAACTCATTAGGACATGTGAGCTCTGCATGACTATTATTCTTTCCTTTCAAGTATAGTGGTTAGCTCAGCACAAAAAGCTCTCATTTTAGGAGCAATTAGTGATATATAGGAAATAATACAGACAGAAGAGTTTGATCAATTTGTCCTTTTGAATGTTCTTTCAGCTCCAATCCCCCCCCCACCCCAATAGCACTTATTCAGTAGCAGAAAAGGATTCTTATTCAGACAAAGACAGGTTGGACTAGCCAGGCTCTGAAATCCCTTCTCATTCTGGGACTTTGGGATACTGTGAACCTTAGTACATACAGCAGGAGTCTTTCACCTTTTTGTGCTATCTATTCCTTTGTTGTCTGGTGAAATCCATGGGCCTCTTCTCAGAATCATGGTTTTTTAAATTCACAATTAAAAGAAATACTAAATTTTAGTTATAAGTTGGTGAAAATAATGATGTAATTTTTTTCAACCAAGTTTATGAGTCCCTTAAACTCTAGCCATAGACTTCTTGGGGATCCATAGAGCCTAGGTCAAGAACTACAAATCTATAATCTTCCATGTGGATTGGTAAATGACATTAGCCATGGCTATGGTAAACCCATGAGGAATATATGGTAATATTTTATGTTTTGATTGATAGTGAAATCTTAGGTTCATAGAACTGTTATCTGAATAGTTGTGTGTCTTGAGGAGTTTTGTGTGATCTTAACATATGCATAGTACATTCTTTGTTGGTAGAGAGGTTTTAAGGTTGCATTTTGCTCTGTTGTCATTTAAAAAAATTAATATGCCAAAAAAGTAGAATTTTTTTCTCTAACATGCATTTTCTTTAAAAATAGTCTTTAAAAATTATCATTAGAATTCATTGAAAATCTGAACTAATATCAGGCTTTTAGCATTTCTGACACTCTAACCAGATTGTGCCACCCTTTTGTATTCATTCAGGTACCTGCTTTTATATGTGTTTTTTAAAATCTAAGTTGAGTTCTATATGAATCCGTCAGAGTCTTTAGAAAGTTATCTTCCCTCTTTTCTTCATGAAAACCATTTATGATTATGGTGCTAGAATTCCATTCTTGAGAGCTTCCCCAAATCTTGGGGCCAATTTTTTTTAGCATTTTAGGTTATGGGACCTTACCTATCTGTTTTTTTCTGAATTCTTAGAAATCTACTCTTCACAATCTGGGGAGTCAGTCAGATGATGTCTAACTTGTCAGCCTTTATCCCTCACAAAGTCTAAGATACCATTGTCACTTCTTCCAAAGACTCCTGTCCTTTCTATATTGGCAATCAAATTCTCCTTTTATTAGTCTGCATCAGGTTCAACATAACAGTTTTCTTTGTCAAATTTTCACCTTTTAAAAAGCAAAATTATAATTTCAAGTCAAAATTTTATTTTCTGACCTAATAGAAAAAGAGATATTCAGCACATCTGGATATGACAGGAGTTGAGTGAGTTGGAGTATGTGTCTGTGTTAGACATAGTCAACCATATTGTGTGCTTTAGGAAGATCTCTTATCTGCCTTGATGCTGTTAGATGTGGCCTTGATTATTGTACTATCTAGGAGGACAGTCAATCAAATTTTTGGGTGGTCTTGTACTGTTTGGGATCCAGGACAGAGAGTCTAGCCAAGAGTCAGTTTGACCAATGGTGATACAATCTACATACTTGACTTAAAAGCTTCACCATTTGATCTTTTATAACCAAGATCATCAATCTGCCAACACTGGTGAGGACTAGTCCATAGTAGTCATCTTTGAGGCAGACCATGACAAATATGTAAATATTAATGGAGTCACCCTGTCCTCTCCCACTTGACCTGGAGAGGTTAGTGCAAGAATTGCAAGCATTTTAGTTGTCAGGCATTGAATTCAGCTAAGAAAATATTTCTGAAGCTGACTATGTTCATGGCACCAAGTACACAAAGATGAAAAAAAACCTTTTCTGCTCTCAAGAAGCTTCCATTCTATTGGGGGAATACAACATATATACAAGTAAATGCAAAACTCGCACAAAATAATTAAAAGTAATTGCAAGGAGGAGTGAAAAAATGTTGAATACTTCTTGAATTGATATGCCAGCCATGAAATGACCAGAAAAAAATGGCTCTTGACGGTGATAATGACCCATTCTGTAGCAGGGTCCTCCTCCTGTTGACACTCACTGTTTTGTAGGTTTAGGGGAAGACTGTCTTTATTTGGCCAGTAGGGTTCATTTTTTAAATACAGCTTCTCATCTTTACAGTTGAGTTGGTTCAGGTAATGGTTATTGTTCCCAGATTGGAAATGCTTGGTTAGGTGGTAGCACTACCAAAGAGCAAAGCTCATTGTTAAGGAACTAACCATGGCTCTGAGAGAATTCCTGATAATCTTCCTGGGCAAAATTCCTGATAATCTTCAGGTACACAATAAGGAAGAGGCATATTGCAGCTTTTATGCTGAGGTTAAGACAGTGGAATATATTATTTATTGAATTCAGAAAATCATTTCTGGTGCTTCAATCTATTTTACAGTGGGAAGAGTTGATACTGATGGAACTTCTCATGAGAGAAATGAGTGAGGAGCTTAAGGACTGATTAGAAATGCAGAACTACAGGATTTTACCATGCTAATCAACTTGAATGTACATTACAGTGGAGGGACTTCAATTTAGTCCAAGAAATCCTAAAGCAGACAAGAAAGGAGTAGGAAAATTGGGAAGTGATATAGCTCAGCTAGCAATAGATGTCCATCATCCAGGTGGTAAGAATATGGAGCAAGTATAAGTTTTGTACACAGTATGGGAAACAAACCACCAAAACCAACTTACAGCAAAAACCCTGGTAGTTGAGAACAATCAGTACAAGAACAAGGGGAATGACACTAGGATTCATGACTGGGGGTGGGAGGGAAGCTAATAAAAAATCAGGAGAATTTAGGTTGATTGAAGAACTTATTGAACATGTTTGTCCTCCAGAATGAAAATGCACTGGAATCCAAGGAAAGGCAAAAGTGGAGGATAGACAGCAAACAGAGGTGAAATATATTCCTTGAAACTTGGTGAGAAAATAAGGAGTGCTCTACTACCAAAAGATAATATAAGAGTGTGTGGTAACTATGGAAGATAGACCTTTTGGGGAAAGAAATATGATGACACAAATCAGAAAGGAAGTAAAGGACAAATAGTTTGAACTGTCATTGGTGTATAGGTGGTCAAGGTAGTGTTTGGATTGACCAATCATGATACCAAGCATAGCCTAAATTTCCAAATTAAAGCCGTTTCCCTGGGCAAGAACACCTCTATCTAAATGAGAAACACACAGAAAACCTTTCCCTAAGGATGCTAGCTAAAATGAAGAATCAGAAGACCTAGAATATTGGGTCTTCTGATTGGTTCTCTTCTGATGATTCTCATTGGACATATTTGGTAAAGCTAAAGTAGAAAATTTGCTGTTCTACCAGGAATGTTATTGATTAATTATCCCATAGACCTCTTTCCTGGGATGTCATCACTTTATTGGTGAGACTTTACACCTTCAAAGGCAGTAGTAAACTCTGTGGGCACATAGTATGGGAAAATATCAAGAAGTGGATCATCTAATCATTTTAATTGCCATCAAGGATTCCTCTCTTCTTTGTTCTTAGGAGGGTGGATGTAACGCTGTATATTAGTAAATGAGACTGATGCAAATCTACTATCTACTATTACTTATTTCTGATATCCTAGGAAGAATATAGGGGTCCCGCATTTATGCAAAGCTAGATTTACAAAGGATTTTACAATCACATGATCATTCAGACTAGGGGGAAGTGAGAATTAATCCCACCCTCCTCATGAAGGGAAGGAAGCCTATGGGGCTTGATTTACACACTAAAAATGCTATGTTATGATCTTTAGGTTGACCAATGCTTGAAGAAATGGCAATGTTTCAATACTTTATTAATGAAACTATTTCTGACCTTCTGAATCAATCTATTGTTAGCCTGAATAATTTTGATATTTTCACACCATAAGCAAGAATCTTCTTCTACCTGAAGATAATTTTTTTTTGCCATAGGTGATACTATGATTTACATAGTAAATTAGAGAAATGGATCTTCCACCAGCCCTAGGCAATCTTCTTGATATTCCATTTAGTGCCAGATGGATTACAAATGCATTTAGAATATATACAGACCATATGAACCTGTATAGCACCTCTAAAGTGGAATGCTTGGAGTTCTTACTGGGAATTGCATACTTTCCACTGACAAATATTACTAGAGTGCTCACAATGAATGGATTACCTGACTTAACTTTGGTGAAAGTAGGGGACTAGAATAATAAATAGTCTTCTAGACCTTGAGAAAGCCATTTGTGCCACCTCTGCTCTTCCGGAATGCCAAACCTAAGTGAACTTTTGTCACAAAGACAGACGCAAAAGGAATGGCCCTTGGTGTGATCTCAATGCAGCATTTTGAGAGAACAAAAGGTTCTTTACCTGGATACTGTGCCTCCTATTTGCATCAGCTAACCTCTGAAAAAAAAAATTTACTGTAATTGATGTAGAATTTCTAGCAATAAAAGTGGCCTTTAATGGCAGCAGTATTTGGATGCGGTTCAATATCTGGTGATTATGCTCACAGATAATTAAAAAAAACACATATTGAGGAAGCATCCATTCTGTTTGGGAATAGTGCACAGTGAATATTTCTACTCTTTTTTTTGCCTCTGGGTGTTTCAATATATTAGGTTTCAAAAATACCCTGGAAAACATATTCTTTGGAAATCTGGTTTTCAGAACCCTAACTCTCTTTAAGGCTCAGTGCAAGTGCCTTTCCTGGTTTCCCATTTTTACAGCTTTCCTCTTCATCTCCAAATTTACCTTTTATCTTCCTTCCATATATTTTATACTTACCGATCCATGTCCCATGTCATTTCTTCCCAGGGGAACATACATTTTTTGAGGGCAGAGAGTGTTTGATTTTTGTCTTTGCAGTCCCAGTGCCTAGTATGTTCCTAGCTCACAACAGATAACAAATGTTTGTTGAATGGAATGGTTGACCACTTGCTAGGTACATTAGAGGGAGGATTCTTTCCTATAAAAGTTGAACTAAATAGATTTTGAGTTCTCTTGAAACTTTCAGATTCTATGATACTGTGAAATAGATTGGACATAGAAGAATTTATGGAGTAGAAAAAGGCAGAAACGATTTCAGTACCAACGATCACTTTCCCCGGGTAGTTGTAAAGCCATCTAGAAAGGCTGACTGAGGCAATCCAAGGTTGTGATTTTTAAAAGGGCAGAGCTCAGAGGAGGTCCTATAGACTCCTCATGTTGCCTTGTTTGTAGTTCATCCTTAGGAGAACCAGAAAAGTGAATTAACCCTCTATGATGACTGGTGGCTAGGTTGGTCACATGACATTCTGGGCTATGGAAAGGACTATAATTCATGTTAGCAGATAAACAGTCCCTATCAAAAACCATGGGACCCCACTATGACCCACCCTTCTTAGTCTCCCCATGAATTTAGAACAAAATAGAGTAGATTATGTCACAGTTTTGCTACCTTTTTTTCCTTTACAAATATTTTTGGAAACTATGGACCACTCTCCTTAATGTGCCCCCTAAAATTTTGTCCAAAGTAGATTTCTGCATACCAAGCAGCTTCTCACAGAATATAGTCAAGCTACATGGAATGCTGGTACACATCATTTGCAGAAGGCTACAATTTACAGCAAATTTTGAAGAGTGATCCAGAAGAAATTATTAGTTCAGCTACTCCTAGCAATAGCATACCACCTACAAGTCCAGATGAAAGCAAGAGAACAAGCAAGAAAAAAAAAGCATGGAGACATTATTATTATTATAGGTCATGTATGGGATTGCCTGGCACTTTTGTCTAGTAGACATTCAGGAGGCACAGCCATAGTGGGAAGAAACAGCATGTACTATCTCCTAACGATCTAGTTACTTAAGATATGAAAAAGGGCTTACTCAGGGTCTAGAAAACTCAGGGTCTAGAAAATTCACTCTGTCTTCCAACTCTCGTACATAACCTTCAGATCTCCTAGACCTTCCATAACAACATGGAGAAGAATCAGTCATCATTCTGAATGGGAAATATAAGGAATATATGAAATAAGAAAGATTCTAGACTATACACAATGGAGAACATTGGTATTATCTGGTAGTATGGAAAAGATATGGCCCTAAAGATCATATATGGTGAAAAGTGGAGGATGTAGACGCCATGGAACTTGTTGGGTACTTTCAAATCTGGTACTTTCCCAACATTTTCTTAACGAGCTATTTACTTTTCATATCTGCCTGTGTTTTCTAAAGCCCCTTGCCTTCAATAAGCAGCAACGATTAAGAAACAATCCCACAAGGGTAACTAGGTGGCTCAGTAGGTTGAGAACCAGGCCTAAAGAAAGGAGGTCCTGGATTCAAAACTGGATTCAAACACTTTGTAGCTATGCAACTGGGCAAATCACTTAACCCGTATTGCCTAACCCTTGCCTCTCTTCTGCCTTAGAACCAGTACACAGTGTTGACTCTAAGATGGAAGGTAAACGTTTAAATAAAAAAAATTAATACAATCCCATCACCAAGGTCTTCAGTTTCTAACTCAAATTTTCATGATATCTAGAGATGCATTCTAGGTTCCTTCTGGTGGTATAATTTGCTTTGCATGAATCATAGGAAGTAGACTTGATAAGTTTCATGAGCTTCTTGGTCAAATCCAATTTGTTGGGTTGCCAATACATTCCTGGCTGCTCTTGTTATATTTACATATAGGTTGTCTCTGTACCCTTTGGCAGAGACTATTCATCCTGAGAACCACCATTACCAGCACCACCACTTCCTTCTCCTCCTCCTCCTCTTCCTTTATTCTCATCCTCTTCCTCCACTTCTTCTTCTCCCCTCTTATTTTTTTCTCTTTCTACTCTTCTTCATCTTCCTTCTTATGGAGAATCTATCACCTTTATATACAATTACATGGGAAACTATTTTTCCAAAGTTTCCAGTTCCATATTCTATGGAATGAGCCTCAAGGTTCCATATAGTTTCCAGGTTCGTTCCCTTTTGCTTCTCTGCCATATTCTTCTACTAGGTTTGTAGCCTTCTCTGCTTCCTTGGCTTATTTTTCATCTCTCTTCTTCCTTTGAAGGAAACATTTCCTTCTCCCTTATAAGGTAGAGTGGTAAAGAGGCAGGGATCTCTCTTCTAGGCTAGAGCTTCCTAACCTTTTTTGTGTTATTGACTACTCTGGCAGACTGGTGTAGCCTTTGGAATCCTTCGTAGAATAATGCATAAAATGAAGGGAAACAAATTATATGGAAATATAGCTACTAACATATTAAAAAACAAAAGTTCACAGACCCAAGATTTCTTCACCTTCTTCTCTAATAGGGAGCCCAACTTGTATTTGCTCCATGTGTTACTTGGCACCAGCAGGAACTAACAAAATCTAATCTTTATAGTTCATTGGTATATTTCCCTTACTATCTAAACTTGTCAAAACTGAGATGTTTGGTTTTCCATTGCTCTTGTTGCTGAATCTATTTGCTAAATGCTATGGAAAACCACTCATTTATTATCATTCATTTGTTTACTTCACCAAAGGTTCTGTCCCCATGGAGCTTCTCAGAAAGTTTATTCTTTTTTTAAGTTTGGCAAATGTTATTTAATTAATTAATTTAGAATATTTTTCCATGGTTACAAGATTCATGTTTTTTCCCTCCCCTCAACCCCTCTCATAGCCGACACACAATTCCACTGAGTTTTTCATGTGTCATTGATCAAGACCTATTTCCATATTATTGATATTTGCACTAGGGTGATCTTTTAGAGTCTACATCCCCAATCATATCCCCATTGAACCATGTGATCAAGCAGTTGTTTTTATTCTCATAGTTCTTCCTCTGAATGTGGATAGTTTTCTTTCTCATAAGTCTCTCATAATTGTCCTGGATCATTGCATTGCTCCTAATAGAGAAGTCTGTTACATTTGACTGTAGCACAATGTATCGGTCTCTGTGTATAATGTTCTGGTTCTGCTCCTTTCACTCTACATCAATTCCTGGAGATCATTCCAGTTCACATGGAATTCCTCCAGTTCATTATTATTTTCAGCACTATAATATTTCATCACCAACAGATACCACAATTTGTTCAGCCATTCCCCAATTGAAAGGCATTCCCTCATTTTCCAATTTTTTGCCACCACAAAGAATGCAGCTATGAATATTTTGGTATGTCTTTTTCTGTATTATCTCTTTAGGAAAAAGTTTATTTTTTTTAAGGCATGTGCTCCTTTTTTTAAGGCCTATTTTTTGCTTTATTGGCCACTACATGTTCAGGTATATTAAATCTAAAATTAGCAGATTCCTGAAAACACTCAAATGTAAATAGGAATGCTCCTTAATTATTGTCTTATAAAAGGAATCCAACTCCCAGCTACTTCTTACATCTTTTCCACACTTTTGACCAGTTTCCTCTTTAGTGTGCGAAGAACACTAAATAAGCATATAAGACAGGAGTCATTCCCCAATAGATTCTTGGTCAAAGGACACAAACAAGTAGTTCTCAAATGAATGCACAAATATGATCAATAACCTCATGAAAAATGCTCCAAATCATTAATAAGAAAAGAAATGCAAATCAAAACAACTTTGAGTTTCCACCTCACACCTAAATTATTGACAAATATGACAAAAGAAGAAAAAGTGAATTATTGGAAGGACTATGGGAGGACAAACCTACTAATGTACTGTTGGTAGAGCTAGGAAATTAGTTTTACTATTTTGAAAGCAATTTGGAATTAAGTGCAATAATCCAATAAGTGTGCATGCCTTTTGATCCAGAGTTTTCACTGCTAGGTTTAAGCCCTAAGGAGGTTAAATACAGAAGGAAAGTATATGTATTAATATATATATACATATATATATATATGTATATATACATATGCACACACAAATTATAGCAGCCCTTTTTATTTTAGCAAAAAAAAAAGAAATAAAAGAAATAAAATGGGTACCTATCAACTAGAGAATGGTAATGGTATGTAAATGTAATGGAATAGTTGCCCATAATAATAATTATGACAAATTTAAAGAAACATGAAAAGACTTGTATCAACTGATACAGAATAAAGAGAATCAAGAGGGCAATTAATATGACAATCACAATAATGTGAAGGGAAAAAACTTTGAAAAACTGTAGTCCTGACATTTTCTTCTTAAGAATTATATGTCACATTATCAACAGTTTTGCTAAGATCCACGTATACTAGGTATACTAAAAGAATTCTTTCCCCCCCTCTTTTAGTGATCTTGACAAAAATGGAAATGAAATCAGTCTAGCATGATTTGCTCACTGCTTCCCTTTCTAAATGTTAATCAATTCTTGCTTTAATGATCCATTCTAGAACTTTCCTAGGAATCCAAGTCTAGCTTACTGGCCTATAGTTTAAATACTCTGTTTTATTACCTTCTGAAAACTGACATAACATTTGCCCTTCTTCAATCCTAAGTATTTCCAAAGCTACTCTCCATGATCTTTCAAATGTCACTGAAAATGGTCCAATAGTTACATCTTTCACTTCCTTTAAGACATGGGAATTTGCTTCCTCTGGGCCAGATGTCTTGACCTTGTCAAGGTCATTTAGGTTCCCTCTTTTCTTATCTTGGGTAATAACATCATGTTAGTCATTTTTGTTCTAATATTTCCAATATAGAGGTTGATTTGCTTTGCAGAGAGAACAAAAATTATTGTTAATTAACCGATGAATAAAAATCAAATCTTAACCTAAGTCCATATGAGAGCCCAATGATGTCAGGTTCAGTGCCTAGAGGTTTTCTGAGAAATCAGCATTGACATTATTTTAAACATCTTGTTCCACTTAAAGAGAACCCCATCTAACCAGCCGAAATAGCTTTTGATGGAGATCAAGAGCCCTGGGAAGTGTTCCAAAAGACAGAGTTAATTAGCTTGCAGCAAATGGAACAGGAGGCTGATTCCTTGGGCTGCTGAGAGCCAGGCCTCTTGAAGAACAATGTTAAGAAATCATGACTCCAGGCCAGTTAAGGGCTGTGTTGATCAGACAGGGGGGCAAACCACAGACCAGCCTAATTCTTGCTCGCTTGTTTGCCAAGCATAGTGGACTGTTTCATCAGCCCAACCACGAGATACACATACAACAAGGACTGATAGAACCAAATCTTTCTGGGTAATCTTAGTGATAAAGCTGCCACAAGGAGCTCAATTCTGATACTTAGACAATTTCAAAATATCATCTCAGAAATGAAAGGAAATCTCTCCCAGTTGGTTGATGTCAACTTTCTACTTGCCAGCAACCTGGTCATAATATATCAAAAAAGCATTATATCATTTGTAGTATGTGATCTTCAGTATCTATAAGTCATTATAATGTATTTCCCAGGATCCCTTACAATTTCAGGATTTTGGATCATCTCTCTTATGGTGTTTTCCAGGAGCTGCTCCCCAAAAGCCTACAAGGTTGAGGTCTTCTGTGTCTCTTTGTTAGGTCTAACTATAGTCTTCTTTTGATTTTAATTCCTTCGGGGTATCAGTTCTGAAGAGATAAAGCATGCTATCCACCTCCAAAGAAAAATGCTGGAGTTGGTATGTAGATCAAAACATACTATTTTTCACTTTAGTTTATTTGTATTTTTATTTGAGGGGTTTGGTTTTATACGAGTATTCTCTTACCACAGTGACCAATAGGGAATTGTTCTGCATAATCATACATGTATAACAGATCAAATTGTTTACTATCTCCATGAAGGGGGAGAGAAGGGAGGGAGGGAGACAACTTAGATTTTATAATTTTGGGAAACATATGTTGAAAATTGTTATTAGATTTAATTAGAAAAATAAAGTATCTTTGAGTAAAAAATTATAAAAATAAAATGAGATAAAATGCCTTAGAACCAAATACTCTACCTTGTGTGTTCTTTAATAATGAGAAAGTACAGTCAATCTCTTAAGCACTTATTATGTGCCAGGTACCAGGAATTAAAAAAAAAGGCAAAACCACCATCCCTGTTCTCAGGGAACTCACATTCTGGTGGAGGAAACAACATACAAATAATGATTTGTGTACAATACATATACAGAGTAAATAGAAGGTAATCTCAGAGAGAAGATGCCTTCTTTAATTTCCTATTTAATCTCTATATAACTCCCTTTTATATATTCATTTGCAAGTTGTCTCCTCCTTTAGACTGTAAGCTCCTTGAGAACATTCTTTTGCCTTTTTATGTATCCCCAGCCCTTGTCACAGTACATACATAGCACACAAGACATGCTTCATAAATGTTTGTCATGTATGTGGGAGAAAAGGACTGGAAAATTCCTCTTGCAGAAGGTAGAATTTAAATTGAATCTGAAATGAGACCAAAAAAGATAGGAGATGAAGTGAGGATAGAGAATATATCCCCCAGGTACACAAGGGATAAGCAGTGAAAAGTCACAGAGTTGGAATATCATGCGTAAGAAACAGCAACAGAAGAGTGTGGCTGGCTATAAAGAGCATGGAGGTTAGTAAAGTGGAAGAAATAGAAAAAAATGGAAAAAGTAGGAAGAGATCAGGCTATAAAGGGCTTCCCATGCTAAATCGAGCATTTTATATTTGATCCTATAGGTAAAAGAGTGATTCTACAATGAGTGAATTCATTAGGGAAGCATAAAAAGACTATCTTGCTTCAGTTAAGGTTATGATTTGAAATAGAACCAGTCAGCACTGTTTTGTGATTTCCTCCAATTCCATGAAGTAGTAAGTATGAAGGAGACAGATGATAGGAACAATCCAAGTCTGGAGTCTAGCAAAGTATGATGGATTATTGGACAAGAAACTAAGGAATATCAGTGTTCTGATTCATCAAGGGATTGAGATAGAGAAGAGAAGAGAATCTAGCTAATACAGAGGTAATGACCGGGAAAAGGATTGAGGGTGGAAGAATTAGAGGTCGTAGAGAGGAGAAAGAACCAGCTAGGGGTCAGATAAGGCATGGGGAAAGACGGAACACTAAAAAATTATGATCAGATAAAAGAATTTCAAAGTTCCTGAACATGGAGGTGGAACACTTATGGATAATGGTAAGATCAAGAATAGATTGTCTTTGCGTATAGCTGAGGTGAAACAGGAGTAGGTCATGGGAAATAAGTAGATTGAAGAACTAGAAGATTAAATTATTTAAGGAACCATCAAAATGTATAGTGAAGAGGCATCTAGGTGGCTCAGTGGCAAAGACACTTTCTAGCTGTGTGATCATGGACAAGTCACTTAACCCCAATTGCCTAGCCCTTACTACTCTTCTGCCTTGGAACAATACTTATTATCAATTCTAAAACAGAATGTAAAGGATTTAAAAATGTATGTTAAAGACCTCAGTAAGAAAGCAGGAGTAGTAGCAGAGAGAAAGACTGTGCTCTAGGTTGTGTATTTATTAAGAAAGGAGCATGTTCTTGGGGTTGATATTTTGTAATTATCCTAAAATCCAAGATTTAAACATTTTTGGAGAAGTTTCAGGAAAAGAAATTTGCCAACATCCAGAATCAAGAAAGCGGATCCTTTTGGAGAAGGTGCTGTAAAGATGCCTGCAGAAACCACACACTGCATCAAGAGATCCAGAATGAACTTTGGGATATAATGAACTGAATTGAAAGGGGTTGAACATACTGATTCTGAATGTAAACTCTTATGCCAAAGGGCCTGCCCCCTAATTAGCATTTTGTCTAAGAATATATATCCCACTCCCCCAGTTCTACAGTGGGTGATAAATTTGAATAATATCTATTCTTCTTTCAAAGGAAGAGAGGTTTCTGAATAATGGTAAAGAAAGAGTCTGGAAGTGGCAATGGGGAATGAGAAATATTCCAGCTCCCTACATTGACCAATGAGTCAGGGAGTATGACTTGTAAAAATGGACTCGAATCCAGGACTTCGATCCCCAGAAGTCCTTGCTCCATTTCCCCAGAATGCTTTGTAATCTCCTTGTAACCTCACTTGGGCCGAGAGCGAGATGGGGTATTTAACCTGGTTGTGAATAGGCTCTTGGTCTTTCCTGTTTCTGCTTGCAAGCAGACACAGCTCTTTTCATAATGTAGGTGAGGTTGTCTAGGCCCCTGGGACTAGACATGTGCTTTCTTATCCTGTATTTTCTTTAATCCTTAATCTTCAATAAACCTCTAAAAATATAATGCTCCTTGCAGAGAGAAACTAATTTCTACCTGCCTCAGTTTCCCAAAATTTTAATCTTTACAGTTTGAAAGTACAACCAGTGCTGGAAAGGGTAGTTGGGGATGCAGTACTATCGGAAAACAGCCCAGTCTCAGGGAAAACCAGAAGGTAGACAGAGTGAGAAGAGAAAAAGCTCAACATGTAAATAATTTTGTTAATTATGGAGCAGGCCTTCCAGAGAGCTAAATCTGGAGAGGGATGTGGGGATAGCTTGGGGGACTAAATTGAAGAGGATGACAGTAAAGGAACTGTCAGTCAGGATGGGGAATGATGTTTGTTCACTGGTCAGTCAATAAACATTCAATTTGTCAAATGTCCACTATGTGCAAGGCCCTGTGCTAAGTGCTAGGAATATAATGAAAGGCAAAAGACAGTCCTTATTCTTGAGAAGCTCATGATATAATGGATAATTAATCAGTAACCAGGGACTTCCAATCACTGGGATGGGGGGAGTACTAGAGTTTTCTGGGGATGGGAATATGTTAATCATTGGGGAATGAGTACAGACTACCTGGAACTGGACTAAAGTTGCTTGAGAAAAGTAGGTGTTTAGAATGTTCAAGATATTCCCTCAAAATCTAATCTTATTGCAGGTAGCAATATGTCCTAGGAGAACCAGGAGGCTCCCTCTCCATCCTCCCATCCCTCCATGGTCCAGTTGTCAGGAGAGGAAAGATATGACTTGAGGGAGTCTGTACAGTAGTCTGGACATTGCCTTGGAAGTTGAGCCTATTCTAGGGGGTGACATTCAGAGCACTGGAGAAAGCCTTGGGGGGAAGACCAGTTCCTCCCAAGCCTTGAACAATATCCTTGTCTTAATATGGCATAAGGCTGCATTAGTTTTTCAGGCTCTCTATCACATTGTTGCATCATGCTGAGTTTAGAGTCAGATTCATCCCTTCAGATTAAAGAATCATAACATTTCGGAGTTGGAAAGAAGTTCATAGTCCATCTAATCCAACCCATTCCTGAAGAACCTTTCTTGTTCCCCATCATACTCAACAAGTTCATCTAGAATTATTCCCTTTCAGTTGGAGGGGAATTTACTATCATTCCCCAAGGAAGTCCATTTCACTTTAGGATAGTTGTGATTACCAAGAAGTTTTCCTCATATCAAACTTGAATTTTGTCTTTGCAACTTCAAACTATTGCACCTAGTTCTACCCTCTGGAAACTAAATACTACTTTCAGCTTTTGCTTTTATGAAAACCCTAAAAATGCTTGCTTCAAATACTCTCTTCTCTAGGTTAAATATTTTTCACCAAATTTTCATGTGGCATGAATTCAAGGTTCTTCATTTTCCTGATTGGTTTCCTTTGGCTATCCTCCAGCTTATCAATATCCTTTCTAAAAATACAACCCAAACTGGACTCCAGTTGTGAAGTGAATAGGACAGAGTACAGTGAGACTAACTCCTCCCTAGTCCTAGCTTGTCTCAATGCAGTTTAAGATCACATTAGCTTTCTTATGACCACTATCCCAATTCTTTTTAGAGGAATTGCTATGTAGCTCAATTTTATTCATCTTTAATTGTGAGATTTATTTTTTAATCCAAGTTCAGGACTTTGTTTATTTTTCTTATTTTTTATTACATTTATCTTATTATTCTTGTCTATAAAATTCTTTTTGGGTGGTTATAACTCTAACTCAGAGCATCTCTCCTAGTTTTGCATCACCTGCAGATATAAAAAGCATGAAGTTTGTTACTTCAAGTAATCAAATAATGACTAATGTTAACAATGATAAAATGTTAAATAGCACAGGACCAAACACAGATCCCTAGAATACTCAATTAGAGGTATATTTCTATGTTGAAAATCAAATACAAATGGAATTTTGGGGGTCTGTATGCCCAACCAGTCTTCAGTCTACCTCATTATACTGTCTTCTAGCCTTTGTCTTTCTATCTTTTCTATTTAAGTAGCATGAGAGATGTTGTCATGTGTTTTGCTAAAATCTAAGTAAACCATCATGTCCCTTTGATCTCTTCTGTATAGTAACTCTGGTTAGTTTGGCATGACCAATTTTCAATTAAGCCATTCTGACTTATTTTCTAGCTGTCCTAAAAATCCCTTTAATTATATAATCTAGACTTTTGCCAATACTGGGCTGGTTCAAAATCTGACTACCTATGAAAGGCCTGGAATGCAACTAGCCAAGGAAAGACAATTTGAGCTTAGCATTTGCTCCTATACCTTTTTTCTTCTCATTCATTTGCATAAAAAGGGAAGTGGGGAGTGAGTTTGAGAAATTGGGAGGTCCTGAATTCATAGAGCCTTTGAAAGTTTATTGAAAGATTAATGTCTTAAGTGGACTCAGAGCAATTTAGCAATTAGAAATTAGGCAGAATGTTATATGGACATTCTGATCCTGAGTCAGGGTGAGATCTGAAAGAGACATGATCCTTTGGGAGATCCAGAGTCTGAAGGCACAAGTCAGCTGGAGTGACTCTGTGATCCAAACAGCTTGGCTTCCAGATAAAGAATAGCCTTCTGGAAAGGAAATGCCCATTCCTGCTAATGTGTAGAAAAACAGATAAGCCTTTTATGGAAGAAAATCTAGAAGTGGGTTTTTTCCTCCCTCCTTTTCCTATCACTGGGATGTTAGTACTTCTACCTTTACCAAAAGAGAAAAGTCTATGTTTTAAAAAATAGAGCAATGGCAGAAGAACCCATTCCCTAATGAGAAATAGGCTGCATGTCAGTTGAGAATTCTAGCTGAAGTCAAAATTCAGAAGTGGAGGGGGCAGCTGGGTAGCTCAGTGGATTGAGAGTCAGGCCTAGAGATGGGAGATCCTAGGTTCAAATCTGGCCTCAGACACTTCCCAGCTGTGTGACCCTGGGCAAGTCACTTGACCCCCATTGCCTAGCCCTTACCACTCTTCTGCCTTGGAGCCAATATACAGTATTGGTTCCAAGATGGAAGGTAAGGGTTTAAAAAAAAATTCAGAAGTGGAGAGAAACTATACATCTTTTGGGATCAGTGCAACAGTGATCATGGGACCAGTGTGGGAAAAACAGAAAATGGTCTTAGAAGGCTGCTGATAAGGAGGTCTAGCAGAGGCAATGCCATCATTGGAGAAATGGAGATATGAGTTGCCCCCTTCCAAAGTGTGCCTTGGCTATTCTTCTTTCTATGTGTCCATTCTCACCACTGAATGTGTGTATGTTAACTGGCACAGTGTATTCCCATTTTAAAAAGGGAGAATGTATTTTTTTTTTGGTACAATGAAATTTCATTAAATAGTCTTGCTTTGAGTTAATTGTATTCTCTGGCTGACTACAAAAAGTAAACACATTAGTGGAGGCTGGGAGTTACGGTTTTGAATGCATGCAGACTCAACAGCATCTTAACCTGGCATAACTTCATATGATCCAAAGAGGGAATTAAGAATATTTCCTCCAAGTGCGATACAAGGAACTGAAGTTGAGCTTACCAACTAATGGTACTACTCACTTTCTTTTGAAAATCAAAATAACATTTGCCATTATATGGTTCTCCAAGATATCTCTTGTTCCTGTTCCTGTTCCCAAGGATCTTTGGAAGATCACTGACAGTTGTTCATTGCTCACTACTGTAATAAACCTTCTCTTACACTACCTGACACAATGGATAGTGCACTCTGCCTAGAAGGAGGAAGACCCGAGTTCAAATGTGATCTCAGATACTTAAAATCAGTTTGCCTCAATTTTCTCATCTGTAAAGTGGGAATAATAATAGCACCTCTCTTCCAGAGTTGTGATAAAGATCAAGTGAGGTGATAACTGTAAAGCACTAAATATAAAATCAGATAAAAATTGTAAAGCACAGCTCCTGGCACATAGCAAGTGTTATATAAATATTAGCTATTATTATTATTGTTACTATTATTAGTCAATTCTTTCAGGACCCTTAGAAGTAGTTTATCTGAAACCATTATCAGCAAAGCAAGTCTCTAAGATAATCATAAGAGATTCAAGATGAAAATGTTATCCACAGTCAAAGAAGGAACTATTACAATGAGTGCAGATCATGCTATCTTCCACTGTATTTTGTTCATGAGATTTCTATTGTATGTGTGATGTGTGTCTTCTATCATGACATGAGCAATATGGAAATATGTAGTACATGAAAGTATGGGAATAATCTATGTCAGACTATTCACCAGCTCAGGGAATCAAGGGAGGGAAGAGAGGGAGAAAACCTGAATTTTAAAATGCTAAAAAACAAATTTCAAAAATTCTTCCCACATTTAACTGAAAAAATAAAAAGGAAGTAGTTCATCTGGCTCTGGTGCCTTGAGGTCAACAAGTGTAGCTAGGCATTTAACTTCTTGGTATGTCCATGCTGATCTTGGGTTTCAACTCCATTAAATACTTTTGCTTTTTTCCAGTCCAAAAATTATCTTTTCTGGGCAGAGAAAACATATAAAAAAGGAGAGCTTAATAGTTCTACCTTCTCAATATCATAATTCTAGCAGTTCCACTTCTCAGAAATTCCTCTTTTCTCCAGAATAGCTTTAAAAACTCCCAAACCTTCTAGTTTGGTTGTCCTTAACTTTCTTTACCAGATTCAGTTGTGTTCAGCATTAGCTTTCTAGTTCCAATTTTTATAAGGCAAGGTCATGTTTTGAATTCATCCTCAGTTTACTTACCTTTCTTTCATCTTCTGTTTGTCTTTAAAATCTACAAGAGGTTAATGAATTCCTTGTGCATCCACATTCATTGAATCAACCAACTAGCATTTATTAAACTACTGCTATTTGCTAGGCACTAGGAATTGATCCTTTTATCTTAAGCTTTGGCCACATGTTTTCTATGTGTGTGCTTTTCTCATCAATGGTGAAATTGTGGTGGAATGCTCCAGTTTTATGGGGACAAGAATCTTTTGATGCTACTTTTCTTACTTAGAATTCTATTTCATTAAATGCCCTTGCTTTGATTTAATTGAGTTCTCTGGCTTACTATGATTGATCACATTGACATCTGGTATCTTCACAATTTCATTCTTGAAAGTTTCTAGGCTTCCCTCCTGGATTGAATTCCTCTTTATAATTTTAGTTAATGAGAATTCTGTCTATTCCTCTTCCAATTTTTGAAATCTTCTCTCAAAATCTAGTTAGACTAAGCTTGGTTTCCCCCCTCTTTTTCTGATATTAATTCTAAGGTGGAGAGACCATTTCCTCTTAAACAAAAGTTCCCATCATTTCTATGTGAGTAATCAATTCCTCCTTCTTGACTGGCTTACTTAGTGTCACAGATTATAAATGCTAGAATGAAAACATGAAGCCAGGAATATTGACTCCATTCCAGTACTCATTCTCTTCCACTGTGGTATCTTTAGTTCCTCCCAGAGCAAGGTCTTTGTGTCAGCCCCCAGATTATGCATCTAGTCCTCCTCCACTGTCTCCCTTGGATTACAAGAAAATCAGCATCATTGACTCTGCAGGAAGACAGATCAAAATCCCACCCCAATTTGAATGTGGTTTTTACATCTCTTCAGCAAGTCAGGAAGCTCCAACCCTAAGTCAACTCCCTTCTAGTTCCTAAGGAACTCTAATGTTTCCCAGTATAGTTTTTTAGGCAGTTGGATGAATTAATCAAATAAGACAAAGAGGGTCTTCACTGATAGTACTACTTACCCAAGCCACATCCTAGCTAATGCTATCTCTATGCCTATGATTAAAGCCTTCCTAGACTTTCATATTTCTGGTATAGACTCAGAGATGATAGAATCATAAGATTTAGAGATGTGAATTCCTTGAGAGAAGGGACTGTATCTTGCTTTTCTTTGTATCCGTGGTGCCTAGAACATGGTAGTCACTTAGCAAATATTTATTAACTGAAAGGACCTTAGAGATCATTTGAGGTGTAAGGGTTTTTCAGGGAAGACTAGTACCTCTGGTGTGAGGGCTGCCAACCTCTTTTTTTCAGGGTTGCTTTCCACCTTTGATATCTACTAGCCATTCCATTCTTACCTGTGGCTCCAAGAAACTGGAACATGCCATTCCAGTAAAACCATCTAGGCAGATGGACTAAATTTGATCGAGGGCAACTGACAGACCTCAAACATCAGTGAGCTGGGAGGCTGTCTACTCCAAGCATGTGAAGACTTCCCCTGGCAGAGTAGAAGGATGTGAACAATTTGTTCCAATAGCTATAAACGTGGCTCTGTGGAATGTTGAGGGCTTGGTCAGAAATTAAAGAAGCTAAGGTCATTCACTGCATCCTCAGTGATCACCTGACTTTTATCTGGCCATTGGACTTTGATGACTCTGAAAGAGAGAGTGAAACTGATGATTTATTCAACTCTGACTCATTTAAATCTGATTCATTCAAGAGTGAAAAAAATCATCTAGTCCTACTTTTCTCACAACCCTTCATTTTACAGATGAGGAAACTACAGCCCGGAGAAATAAAGCAATTCTCTCAAGATCATAGTATTATTATAATATTGTCATATATTATGGATTATATTTATATCATATAGAAATGACAAATCCCTCCAGTATCTTTGCCAAGAAGATTTCAAATGAGATCATGAAGAGTCAGACATGACTAAAAAATGACTAAACAACAATATAGGAATATTTTCAAAACTTCCTAAACTATGAATATCATGCAATTCCACTTGAGAAAAAGTCTAAAAAATCTTAAATTATTAATTGATTCATTCATTCAGCAAACAATCATTGTCTACTATGACAAAGGTTTAATGACATCTCAGTTTTGTTTCCTGTGTGACCCTGGGCAACTCAACCTCTTGGGCCTCATTGTCTTTATCTTACAAATTGAGGATATTGGACTAAATCCTCTCTAAGGTCCTTTGTAGGAAAATCTTGTCCTGCAGTTGAATTCAACATAGTTTCTGCTTTCAAGGAGTTTATAATGCAGGGGGAAAGAGAAGAGAGGGATTGTACAAATAACAGTGATGCAAGGGAGAGGGATAGAAGTGGGAAAAAAAAAGGTATCTAGACTACATGTCTGTCTGTTAAGTAGAGCTACACTTTGGAGAAAACCAAGAAAGTTCTATTCTTTTCATCCCTGGAGGTCTTTGTGATATATATATTTCTCAGAATCCTAGAGTCAAAGGATGCTTGCTAAGAAGGAACCTTGGTGGTCACTTAGAACAACTCCCTGATTTTACAGATAGTGCAACAGGTTCAAGCAGCTAAATGGAGCAGTGGACTTGGAGTCAGGAAGATCACTTTCCTTTGTTCAATCTGGCCTCAGATATTTACTAACTGTGCTTTCCCAGGCAAGTCATTTAACTCTTTGTTTGCCTCAGTTTCCTCATTTGCAAAATGAGGAGAAGGAAATGGCCAACCATTCAGGATCTTTGCCAAGAAAACCCAAATGGGCTCACAAAGAGTCAGACACAACTGAACAACAACAATTGAAACAGGTTCAGAAAGAATAATTAACTAACATTAAGTAGTGACAAGAATAAAAATAAGAGGAACAGCATTATTTAGGTTTGCAAAGTGCTTTGCAAATGTTTTTTCATTTGATTCTCACAATCAAGTGTTATCAGGTGTTATCATTACCCCTATTTTGAAGATGAGGAAACTGAGGTACATTAAATGAATTATCCAAGGTCATACAGTTAGTAAGTGATTGAGGCTGGATCTAAACTCTGGTCTTCCTGATTCCCTTACTAGAAGCTGGCAGGATGGGAATTAGAACCCAAGGTTTTTTACCTATTACAACAAATTGTAGCATTTTCGTTTCTATTTCCAGCAAACCGTAGTATCTTCTTTCACCACTTGTCAGAATAACATCCAGCTCAGCCACTCTCTGGAGATATGAAGAGAGATAAAAATGCCATCTGTGTACAGAATGGAGGGTCTTGACCATATCACATGTATCTTTCATATCATGCAGTGACAGGAAAAATTAAATTGGTATTAATTCTGCCAGAATGCATTTAAAGCAGAACAGGTAAATAAGTGTACCTTGTATTGAAATCTTTTGGGCATATACATAGATTTTTGCTAGTCATGGAGATGTATTAAGCTGCTAGGGGAAAAAAAAAAAAAAACCTAAAATAACATACCTAAGACCTCTCTTAGATTTAAAAATAACAATAGCTGGCAATTTTGTGTCTCTTTATATACATCAAATCAGATGTATACATTTTATTGTCTGGTGCCCTAAATTGCCTTTGAGATAGTCGGGGAAAGAACTCTTCTTTCAATTTAGAGATGGGGAAATTGAGGTTGAAAGGTCAAATAACTTAGTTAAAGCCTTTGAATTCTCTTCAACTCGACTATCTTAAGGGCTAGCTCTCTGCACTACACTGTAGCTTCCTTTCTATCACAGAGAGAAGAACGAACTCATTATTTGGGGTTTATATGTTGGAACATAGACACACAGATGGTTCTGGCAAAAAGAAACCAGGACCTTGCCCATTGGCAGGGATATGCTGGGGAGAGCTGATTGTTAAATTTTCTATGTGAGCATTGCCCCTGGGAAATCTGCAAAAGTTACACATCAGGGCTTGATTTATTTTTTGTTGATTGCCTATACTTAGGAGAGGGATGGATAAAATGTTAATGCAGATGAAACTTACAAATGTGTCATTTCCTCCCCACTCCTCTGTTCTCTAAACAATGATTGAACAGTTACTACACATCTTTGCTCCAAGGCACTGGAATTTAGAGAATGCTGACAACATTTTACTCCTTTTTAACAATAATAGAAACAACTGAGCCTAGTACCAAAAGCAGCATGGTACACTGGATAGAACCCTGGATTTGGAGTCAGAAGACTGAGCTTTGAATTCTAATTCTGACACTAACAACCTGGGTGATCATGAGGAAAGTCACTTAACTTCTCTGGAGCCTCAGTATCCCCATTTGTAAAAGAAAAGAGAGAGACAAGATGACTTGTAAGGAAAGGTCTTCCAGCTTTAAATCTATGATCCTATGACTTAGTAAGAATTATTAGTTAAAGTAGGAAGTCACCAGATGGCAGGCTTCCCCTCATGTTTTATATAGCTGACTTGACCATCCCCTGTTTTTGCCACCATCAGAAGAACTCTCTCAGAATCATGGAAACTTCCCTAGAATCAACACTACCACTTATTGAAGTTGCTTTAAGAAGGAGATATAGATGTTGTGGGGGTGAAGAGGTGCACCCCTGGGGTTCGGGAAGGATACTGTTTGCAAGAATGCAAGACTCCAAATCTTAGCTTAAAAATAAAAAGAGAAATTTATCCTTTTAGAGAGTAATGTTGAGAAGGACCAGGACAATGGTACAGGTGGAACAGCAAGATGGAAGGCTGCTCCTTGGGAGGACGGCATGGATGGAAAAAGCTGTCCCCCAGACAACATCAGTTCTGGGGATTTTATACTCTTTACAACAGATGCTGTGTCATGGTGTGGACATGTCATGGTGTCTAGAGTGGTAAACCCTCAGACATTCAGCCAGGGGTTTGGTTATCTGACTGGGGTCTGCCTGGAGACATAGGGAATGACCCTCATAAAAGATTCTTTGGTTTTAGGGAAGAGATGGATGTCTGAGATGTAGCCTGATAGAAATGAGGTGTAGCCTGGAGGTGCATCTTTCTGTCCATCTTAAATCTAAAGGAGGATCAAAGGAGGACAATCATCTCAGGGTCCTATAGAGGTCATTAGATGTTTTAGGTTAGGAGTCACGAGGATGTAAGGGAGCAAAGGAATTTCACTGATAATAGTTTGCCTGTTTCTGGGGGTACCATGCCCACATCATCTGGATATATTTCATCCTATTTGCCCAGGATTGAAAACTATAAGTTTTCTGGGTTTGAGATAAAATTGGGCATCAGGATGCCCATAGTCAGGAAGTTATAATTTTTCAGTTATATCTGACTGTGACCCCATTTGGGGTTTTCTCAGAAAAAGCCTAGAGTGGGTCACAATTTCCTTCTCCAGTTCATTTTTATAGATGAGGAAACTGAGGCAAACAGTATTAAATGCCTTGCCCAGGATCACACCACTATTAAGTGTCTGATAGCAGATTTGAATTCAGGAAGATTCATCTTCCTGATTCCAGGCCTGGCACTCTATCTACTGCATCAACTAGGTGTCCCAAAGTCAGAAATACCTGAGTTCAAATCCTGTCTCAGCAAATCACTGACCTCTCCAAGTCTCAGGGGTCCCATTTGAGGAAAATGGAGATATTAATAGCACCTGTCTTACAGGGTTGTTATAAGGATATGTAAAGCATTTTGCAAACAAAATGAGAGAAGGCATGAGAACTAAAGTTAAACACTTTTCTCTATCTCCCCCCTTCAACCCTATTACCTAATGACTAAAGCAAACTGGAGTGGTGGGAAGGGAGGAAAAGGAGACAAATTATCAAGTATTGACAATTTAAATTTTTTATGCCAGTTTTATATTTGGCAGAAGTTATGTCTCTCTAGCAAAAAAGCACTGAATCAGTAAAACTTATTTTATTTTAGACTTCCCTAAGCCTCAGTTTGTTCCTCAGTCAAATAAAGGGTTGGAGTAGAGATAGCCTTCTCAGTTTTAAATCCCATGATCCAGTGGTTGTCTATGTATTTCAAAACCCTGCAATGATTTGCACAAATTTCCTTTAAAATAAGACCCGCCACTTTATAAAGTACAAAGGTCAGAAGATAGCCTCATTGACTTTCGGTCAGGATGGTGGCTTAGAAGCTGCAAAAGTTCAGAACTCAGAAACCCTTCCTTACCAATCGCAAACTGAGTGCTCCTAGGACACCGAAATTCAAGCTGAACAACAGGACAGACCCGGGGAACCCTCTTCCTGGACCTGGATCAAAAGGTACGGCCCCCAAAAGCCAAAACCCTAGATCACTCAGATCTAAGGGGCAGGCAGAAGGAAGGTCCCAGGACCCATCCCCCCCAACCCAGAGTGCTGAGCCCACGGCAGGATATTTCAGGGTCGGCAAAAGGGCCCCAGGGCTGGCTATTTTGAAGGACTCACCTTGAAAGCAACCTGAGCCAGTCTCCAGGACACCCAACACAGATGGCAGGGAAACATAGAGAGAAGGGGGAAGCCTGTAGCCCTCTGGCTGGGTCCTTCCAACTGAGTCTCAAGGGAGGTCCCAGCTTTAGGGCACCAGCTGAACCCAATCCCATCAGGAGCCCTCAGAGCTACTGAAAGGAGAGAAACCTTAGGGCTGGCAAAGGGGTTTCTCTGAAGAGCTTACCTTGAAAGCAACTTGGGCCAGTCTCCAGGCATTCAACACAGATTGTGGAGGAGGGTTTTTTTGCTTTAGGGATCATTCAGTACAAACAAACTGAACCTAATCCCATCAGGAGCCTTCAGAGCCCAGGGAGGCCATGAACCCTCCCCCCTTAGAGAGCAGAGTCTTCTGAAAGAACCAGCTGAATCTAATCCCATCAAAAGTCTCCAGAATGCAGGGAAGCCCAGGCTCCCCACCCATCCTCATTGACTGCTAGACTTTAAGCCAATCAAAAGCCTCCAGAGGACAGGGAAGCTCAAACCCCCAACAACCATCCCCCAGAGACTACACCAAGAGATCTTCTGTTAAAGCTCCAAGAGGGGAGACTGATAGAAGTCCCCAAAAAACAAAGAAAATGAGAGGAACTAGAGCACAGACAAATACGGGGAGTAAAGAAGGGGTGAATCTGAGGAAACAACAGAAAAAGAAGAAAGAAACTACAATAGACAGCTACTATTCAGCAAATGTAACAGAGGGGGAGAGATCAGCATACGATAAACCAGAAATCCCAGCAAATTGGATACAGGCTGTGGAAGAACTCAAAACTCAACTAAGAGAGGCTGAAGACAATTAGGAAAAGAACTTAAAAATTAAGATAAGTCATCTGGAAACAGAGGCACTTGAACTAAAACAAGAAAATAGTGTCTTGAAAGCCAAAATCAACCAGCTGGAAAATGAGGCAAAGGAGATGAAAAATGAGGCAAAGGAGATGAAAGATGAGGTAAAGAGGATGAAAGATGATCTTCAAAGAAAATCAGACCAGAAGGAAAAAGACAACCAAAAAGTCAGAGATGAAATCCAATCTTTAAGAACCAGAATACAACTAGAATCAAGTGACCTCACAAGGCAGCAGGACACTATAAAACAAAACAAAAAGAATGAAAAAATTGAGGAAAATGTGAAGCATCTCATTCACAAAACAGATGATTTAGAAAATCATTCAAGAAGAGACAATTTAAGAATAATTGGACTACCAGAAGACAATGACAAAAGAAAAAGCCTGGACATAATACTAGAGGAAATTATCCAGGAAAACTGTCCCGAGATCCTAGAACAAGAGGGGAAAGTGGAGATTGAAAGAATTCACAGATCACCCCCTGTATTTAATCCCCAACTGACAAAACCAAGAAATGTTATAGCCAAATTCAAAAAATAATCAGATGAAAGAAAAGATATTACAAGCTGCCAAGAAGAAGCCATTCAGTTACCATGGAAACACGGTGAGGTTAACACAGGATCTGGCTGCATCCACACTGAAGGAACGAAAGGCATGGAATATGATATTCTGGAAAGCAAGGGAACTAGGTCTACAACCAAGGATAAAATACCCGTCAAAACTGACTATGTAAGAATACTTACAGGGGAAAGTATGGTCATTCAACACAACAGAAGAGTTCCAAGCATTCATAAATAAAAGACCAGACCTGAACAGAAAATTTGACATCCAACCACAGAATTCAAGAGAATCATCAAAAGGTAATTAAAAAAGAGGGGAAAAAAACAAACAAAACAACAACAAAAATTTTATAAGAGACTCAATAAGTTAAAATGATATGTATCCCTATAAGAAAAGAGGTCATTGGTAACTCTTAAAAACTGTTGCTATCACCTGAGCAGCTAGAAGAATTACACTCAGAGGGAACAGTGACAAACTGTATAGGATGAAAGGACAAGACATAAATAGGTATATAGATATATGCATACATGAATACATATACATGTGTATGTATATATACATATATATATATACATGACTAGAGCTAAAAAAGAAAAGAGGTTATGACTAAAAGAAATGGGAAAAGAAACAAATGAGGGTAAATTTATATGTCACAAAGAATCTCATAGCGGGAGGGGGGAGAACATCGATACACTGGAAGGGTAAAGAGGTTGGAGACAGGAAATACTCAACTCTTACGTACTTTGAAACTGACCCAAAGAGGGAAGAACAACCCAATACATTGGGGAAGAGAATAGATTTGCACCCTATAGGGGAGTAGAAGGGTAAAAAACGGACTGGTGGGGAGAGAAGCAGTACAAGGGAGGGAGAGGGTGGGGGGGAAATTTTAAAAAGACTAAAGGGAAAATAAGGGGGGAATAAGAAGGGAGGGGAGTAGAAAGGGAAGTAAAATAAGGGCGGGAAATAGGAGAACTGATTAAAAACAAACATTGGTGTAGAAGGAAATAGTGGAAGAAGAAAAGGCAGGACCAGGAGTAGAAATCAAAATGCTGGGAAATATACAGCTAGTAATCATAACTCTGAATGTGAATGGAATGAACTCACCCATAAAACACAAGCAAATAGCAGAGTGGATTAGAATCCAAAACCCTACCATATGCTGTCTACAAGAAACCCACATGAGGATGGTAGATACACATAGGGTGAAAGTAAGAGGATGGAGCCAAATCTATTGGGCATCAACTGAGAAAAAGAAGGCAGGAGTCGCAATCATGATATCTGACAAAGCCAAAGTAAAAATAAATCTAGTTAAAAGAGATAGGGAAGGTAATTACATCCTGATAAAAAGCAGTATAGACAATGAGGAAATATCTGTACTCAACATGTATGCACCAAATGGAATAGCATCCAAATTTCTAAAGGAGAAACTAGATGAGCTCAAGGATGAAATAGAAAAACTATACTAGTGGGAGACCTGAACCTTCCTCTATCCGAACTAGATAAATCAAACAAAAAAAAATAAATAAGAAAGAGGTAAAAGAAGTGGATGAAATCTTTAAAAAGTTAGAGTTAGTAGACATGTGGGGAAAAATAAATAGGGACAAAAAGGAATACACCTTTTCAGCAGCACACGATACATTCACAAAAATTGACCATGTAGTAAGGCATAAAAAACATTGCAAACAAGTGCAAAAGAGCAGAAATAATAAATACAACCTTCTCAGATCACAATGCAATGAGAATAATAATTAGTAAGGGTACATGGAGAGGTAAATCAAAAATTAGTTGAAAATTAAACAATACGATTCTCCAAAACCAGTTAGCTAAACAACAAATAGTAGAAACAATTAATAACTTCATTGACAAAAATGACAATGATAAGACATCCTTTCAAAACAAAACCTATGGGATGCAGCCAAAGCAGTACTCAGGGGGAAATTTATATCCTTGAGTTCATATATTAACAAATTAAGAAGGGCAGAGGTCAATGAATTCGGCATGCAAATTAAAAAACTAGAAAGCGAACAAATTAAAAATTCTCAGATGAAGACTAAATTAGAGATCCAAAAAATCAAAGGAGAAATTAATAAAATTGAAAGTCAAAAAACTATTGATTTAATAAATAAGACTAGAAGCTGGTACTTTGAAAAAACAAATAAAATATAGACAAAGTACTAGTCAGTCTAATTAAAAAAAGGAAAGAAAAAACCAAATTGACAATATCCAAGATGAAAAGGGAGACCTCACCTCTAATGAAGAGGAAATCAAGACAATCATTAAAATGGCAATCTAAGTGATATGGATGAATACTTACAAAAATATAAATTGCCTAGACTAAAAGAAGAAGAAATAAATTACCTAAACAACCCCATATCAGAAAAAGAAATTGAACAAGCCATCAAAGAACTCCCTAAGAAAAAATCCCCAGGTCCAGACGGATTCACAAATTAATTCTATCAAACATTCAAAGAACAGCTAACCCCAATACTATACAAACTATTTGACAGAATAAGCCAAGAAGGGATTCTACCAAATTCTTTTTACGACATAAACATGGTACTGATACCAAAGCCAGGCAGGTTAAAAACAGAGAAAGAAAACTATAGGCCAATCTCCCTAATGAACATAGATGCAAAAATCTTCCCAGCAAGTCATCACAAGGGTTATCCACTACAATCAGGTAGGATTCATTCCAGGAATGCAAGGATGGTTCAATATTAGGAAAACCATCCACATAATTGACCATATAAGCAAGCAAACCGACAAAAATCACATGATTATTTCAATAGATGCAGAAAAAGCCTTTGACAAAATACAACACCCATACCTATTGAAAACACTAGAAAGTATAGGAATAGAAGGGCCTTTCCTAAAAATAATAAACAGTATATACCTAAAACCATCAGCAAACATCATCTGCAATGGGGAAAAACTCAAAGCCTTCCCAATAAGATCAGGAGTCAAACAAGGATGCCTATTATCACCTTTATTATTTAATATTGTACTAGAAACACTAGCAGTAGCAATTAGAGAAGAAAAAGAAATTGAAGGTATTAAAATTGGCAATGAGGAGACTGTCACTCTTTGCAGATGATATGATGGTCTACTTAAAGAATCCCAGGGAATCAACCAAAAAGCTAATCAAAATAATCAACAACTTTAGCAAAGTTGCAGGATACAAAATAAACCCACATAAGTCATCAGCATTTCTATATATCTCCAACCCAGTTCAGCAGCAAGAATTAGAAGGAGAAATTCCATTTAAAGTCACCCGAGACAATATAAAATACTTAGGAATCTATCTGCTGAGACAAACACTGGAACTATATGAACACAACTACAAAACACTCTCCACACAATTAAAACTAGATCTAAACAATTGGAAAAACATTGATTGCTTATGGGTGGGACAAGCTAACATAATAAAAATGACCATCCTACCCAAACTTATTTACTTATTTAGTGCCATACCCATCCAACTACCAAAAAACTATTTTACTGAATTAGAGAAAACCATAACAAAGTTCATTTGGAAGAATAAAGGATCAAGGATATCCAGGGAAATAATGAAAAAAAAAATACAAAGGAAGGTGACCTTGCAGTCCCAGATCTCAAACTATATTACAAAGCAGCGGTCATCAAAACAATTTGGTACTGGCTAAGAGAAAGAAAGGAGGATCAGTGGAATAGACTTGGGGTAAATGACCTCAGTAAGACAGTCTTTGACAAACTCAAAGACCCCAGCTTTTGGGACAAAAATCCAGTATTTGATAAAAACTGCTGGGAAAATTGGAAGACTGTGTGGGAGAGATTAGGTTTGGTCAACACCTCACACCCTACACCAAGATAAACTCAGAATGGATGAATGACTTGAATATAAAGAAGGAAACTAGAAGTAAATTAGGTGAACACAGAATAGTATACATGTCAGACCTTTGGGAAGGGAAAGATTTTAAAACCAAGCAAGACTTAGAAAGAGTCACCAAATGCAAAATAAATAACTTTGACTACATCAAATTAAAAAGTTTTTGTACAAACAAAGCCAATGCAACCAAAATTAGAAGGGAAATAACAAATTGGGAAACAATTGTCATAACAAAAACCTCTGACAAATGTCTAATTACTTAAATTTATAAAGAGGTAAATCAGTTGTACAAAAAATCAAGCCATTCTCCAATTGAAAAATGGGCAAGGGACATGAATAGGCAATTTTCAGTTAAAGAAATCAAGACTATTAATAAGCACATGAAAAAGTGCTCTAGATCTCTTATAATCAGAGAGATGCAAATCAAAACAACTTTGAGGTATCACCTCATACCTAGCAGATTGTTCAACATGATAGCAAAGGAAAGTAATGAATGCTGGAGGGGATGTGGCAAAGTAGGGACATTAATGCACTGCTGGTGGAGTTGTGAATTGATCCAACCATTCTGGAGGGCAATTTGGAACTATGCCCAAAGGGCAATAAAAGACCATCTGCCCTTTGATCCAGCCATAGCACTGCTGGGTTTGTACCCCAAAGAGATAATAAGGAAAAAGACTTGTGCAAGAATATTCATAGCTGCGCTCTTTGTGGTAGCCAAAAATTGGAAAATGAGGGGATGCCCTTCAATTGGAGAATGGCTGAACAAATTGTGGTATATGTTGGTGATGGAATACTATTGTGCTAAAAGGAATAATAAAGTGGAGGAATTCCATGGAGACTGGAACAACCTCCAGAAAGTGATGCAGAGCGAAAGGAGCAGAACCAGGAGAACATTGTACACAGAGACTAATACACTGTGGCATAATCAAATGTAATGGACTTCTCCAGTAATGGCTTTACAATGTCCCTGAACAACCTGCAGTGATCTACGAGAAAAAAAAACAAAACCTATCCTCAAGCAGAGGACAAACTGAGGGAGTAAAAACACCAAGGAAAAGCAACTGCTTGACTACAGAGGTTGAGGGGACATGATCGAGGAGAGATGCTAAATGAGCGCGCTAATGCAAATACCAACAACAAGGAAATGGGTTCAGAGCAAGGACACATGTGATACCCAGACGAATCGCGTGGTCGGCTAGGGAAGGGGTGGGGGTGGAGTTGGGGGGAAGGAAAAGAAAATGATCTGTTTCCAATGAACAATGTATGAAAATGACCAAATAAAATAATGTTTAAAAAAATAAATAAAAAAAAGAAGATAGCCTCACTGCTTCAGAATCAATGAAGCAAAATAATACATTCTACCACGATCTGGATTAAGGAAGCTCTCTCTAAATGGGACATCAAGTGAAGAATTGAGCAGAGCCTGGAACCCCCAAGACTCTGGAGCACAGCTCATTTCCATCCAGTCCTATTTATTAATGAGATTTAGTGACAAAAGCATCAAGAGATCTTAGGGACAGATTAGAACCTTTTCAAAGCAATGTTGACTTCCTCTGGAATTTACTGGTTTGACTTGAAAAATATTACTGAATACCATCTGGCAATCTTTAGCCTGCCACATTCCGCAGAAGTTGCTTCTTGAAGGACATTCAGAGGAGAGCAAGATAAAGGCAGGCTGAACCTTGTGCAGACCCTGGATTCAGAAACCAAGGAGACTCATGCCTTGGGGTGAGGGAGATGCTTTTTAGCCTTATCCAAGCCTAGAAGATTGCTCAGTCTTCTCAAAAAGCAAGGTGCCAAAAGTGGAAAGGTTTTCTGTGATGCTAAATGTCAGCATACTTTTCATCAATTTATGTTTTTTAATTTATGTTTCAAATTATGCAGATGGATGGGGTCACTCCTTTCTTTTGTTCCATCAACCAGGTTCTGTACAACATTCTAGTTGCTTCTTCCTGCTTTTAGTTAACTATCCTCTTAAACTTCCTTCTTAGGGAAATGAAGCCTATAGAATGTGCTAAAATAGTTTCCCCCACAACATATAGGGCAGCTGGATGGCACAGTGGATAGAGTTCTGGGTCTAAAGTTAGGAAGATTTACCTTCCTGAGTTCAAATCAGACATTAGCCCTATTTGCCTTAGTTTCCTCATCTATAAAAGGAGCTGGGAAGGGAGTAGCAAACCACTTTAGCATTTCTTTGCCAAGAAAAACCCCAAATCACGTCAAGAAAAGTCAGATGTGACTAAACAACAAAATGCATACCATATTAATGTTTTTAACTGGTGACTGGGTGCAATGATAGATTGCAGAACAAATGAAGGTTGATTTTTAGTAGACTCCAGAAGGCAGAGAAGTCCCTGAAACACACTATAGGAGACATGTTTTCCTTTTATTCAACCACAACTCCAATTTATTCTGGTATGATCATGGGAAAGTGGGACAATCTAAAATAAATATCAGAGAAAGGGCCTATATTGGGTTCCCTACAGAAGACTGATTTCAGATAACTTAAAAGACAGTAAAGGATGCTCCCCCTAGACACTAATAAGGGCAAATGTTTTAGAATGAGTCTCACTAAGAACCTCCAGGAACTGATGCAGTGTGAAATGAGCAGAACCAAGAAAACATTGTACACAGAAAGTGAAACATTGTGGAACAATCCAATGTAATGGACTTTGCTACTACAAGACAATCCCAAGAGACTTATGAAAAAGGATGCTATCCACATTGAGAGAAAGAGCCGTGGGAGTAGAAACACAGAAGAAAAACAAATGACTTATCATTTATTCATGTGGATATGTGATTTGGAGTTTGTAATATTTAAAATAGTTAAAGCCATAAACTGTGGCAGTTAAAAGAGTTGGGGTCATAAACTCTGGTGATTAAAAGAGTTAAAATTGTTGAGGTTGTAAACTGTAGTGAGTAAAAATAGTGGAAGATATAAATTATAGTAGATATAAGAGTGGGTGAGTAAATTTGACCGCAGAAAATGTTTTCACTACAGTGTCTTGTTTTAAATCAAATATAAGGTGGTCGCCAGGGAAATATTCCCAATTATGAATATACCCAAGTCAACTGGATTTTATAGAGATTTTAATTAATAATACAATGCGGAATTAAAGAAAAGAGAGAAAGAGAGAAAAAGGAAATAAGTATGAAGGGCCTTAAGCCAGCATGGCCTAGACCTGAGTCTTAAGAGAGAGAGATCAGTCAGTCAGTCTTTTATCACTCACCACAAGGTCTGTCTAAGCAAAGATTCTAGTGACAGAATCTCCTCAGAGAGAGTTCCAGCCTGAGTCCTCCTCAAAGAGCCTTCCAGCCAGAGACTGTTTCAAAGGGCCTCTCTCAAGAGCCTCCAGAGGTACAGAGTCCCCTCAGAGGAGCTCCATCGAGACTTCCTTAGAGATTGTCCTCCAAGAACTTCCCTTCTCCAGAACCTCTCTCAAGAGATTCTCCAAAAGGATTCCAAAAGGATTGACTTTCAAGAGATTCTGCTTTTTCTTATATAGGGGATTTTCTCCTATGTCACCTCCCCTAAGTCCTTACATCTACCAATCACAGTAGACGTTTTCCAAAGGACAACCCATTCTAAAAACACTGCTGGGTCGACTAATCCCTTTAGTAAGTTTGAACCAGAAAAAACTTTTGAATAAGTTTTCACCTCTTTGCTCCTGGCAAGTTTACAAGTTGCCTGACCTTTAATAGGTACTTAGCACCCCATTATATTAATTCTAAAAATAGGCATGGCTTAAAGAACTTTTTGCCTCATTATAAGTATGGTTCTAAGTACCTTCATTGTTTAGCAAGGAATTTTCTCCCCTAAAGCAGTCTTAAGTATGGGTGGAGTAGTGATCCTCCCATTTCTGATCCGAGTAGAGTTCTTACTGTCAAAATGGGGAATGTTCCCAGTAGGGAATTGTTTCAATGGAGAATTCCCCAATGTGGAAATTTTTAACATTCACAAGTCTGAGAAATTTCAAGATTCACAAGTTTTGGTTTTAAAGATTACTATATTGCAAAAATGAATGATATGGAAATAGGTATAAGTAATAACATTTATATAACCCAGTGGAAGTGCTTATTGGATCTGGGAGGGGGGAGGGAAGGAAAATGAAATATGTAAACATGGAAAAATATTTTAAACATTAAAAAATGAATCCCATCTTAGAATTGGAATCAATGTAGAGATGGAAATGTGACTGAAGGGCTAGACAGAAACTGTGCTAGACAGATATAAAAGAATGAGAACATAAAGTGGTAAGAAGATAGAAAGAAATATGAGAAAGAGAACTATTAAAAAGGGGTTTATAGGAGAACAGTTTACACAAAGACTGATATACTGTGGCACAATAGAACATAATGGACTTCTCTACTAGCAGCAATGCAATGATCCAGGACAATCCAGAGTGACTTATGAGAAAGAACACTATCCACATCCAGAGAAAGAACTGTGGGAATAGAAACACAGAAGAAAAACAACTGCTTGATCACATGGGTTGACGGGGATATGATTGGGGATGTAAACTCTAAACAATCACTCTATTGCAAATATTAATAATATGGAAATAGGTCTTGATCAATGATACACGTAAAACCCAGTGAAATTGCTCATTGGCTACAGGAGTGGGGAGGGAGGAGGGGAGAGAAAGAACATGAATCATATAACCATGGAAAAATATTCTAAATTAATTAATTAAATAAATTTAAAAATTAAAAAAGACAAAATAAAAAAACTTTTTAGTTATTTTCTTAGATTAAAAGTCAGTACAATTTTTAAAAAGGGGATTTATTGAGTGAGGGAGAAGAGGAGTAATGAAAAATGGAAGACATAACTATAAGCATATATACACACATTTTTATATGGATACATATATATTTGCAAAGAAAGAGGGAGAGAAAGAGAAATGGGTAGATGGATGAAGAAGTAAATAGATGCAGCATTTATTAAGTACTTACTATGTGCCAGGCATTGTGCTAAGGAGGTCAAAAATACAAGCAAGTAAGATAGTCTCTGCCTTCAAGAAGTTTATATTCTCATGGGGAAGATAGCACATATGAAGCAAAAGTCAAAGCCTATCATAGTGGAGGGATCCAGGAGTATAGCGTGGGTTATGTGATAGGGGAGCTAGAGGTCATGTGGAGGCCTGGGTCTGCAAGTTAAAAAAGAAAATTGAGATAAAGGAAAAAGAGTTTCTGGTATAAATATGGGAAGACAAGGAGAAAAGAAGAAAGGACTGAAAAAGGAAGAAAAATAGAGTTTGGAGAAAGGATTCTGGAGACATGACAATGGAGGGGCAGAGAGAGAGAGGGAGATGTACAAGAGTAGATAGGCAGAATGAAGAAAGGAGGAAATGAAGAGGAAAACAATTATAAAACTCAAAAAGTGAAGGAATATTTGACTGGGTGGTGGTGAGAAGAGAATCAAGTCAAGTCTAGTCAATAAGCATTTATTTATTTTAAGCCCTTACCTTTTAGCTTAAAACTGTAAGGATAATTTTAACATTGTGACTTAAAATCTAAAAATTAATTTTTTATCTCCATGGGATATCCCAAATAATAAAATACCCAAGTCAGCTGGAAATTATGGCGATTTTAATTAATAGAGAGAGAGAAGGGATTAAGAAGAAGAGAGAGAGAGAGAGGAAAGAGTTAATTTAAACTGCTCTGGCTCAGGCTGAGCCAGGCAGGAGTTAAAGGCCTTGGCCAAAGGGGCCTCCCCTGAGAGTCAAAGGAAAAGGGAGTCAGTCTTATCACTCATCTCATGACTGTCTCAAGGAAGCTGTCTGAGGGAGCTCCTCCAGGCTTGAGTTCCAGGATTGAACTGGTGCCCAGGCCGCCTCACAGGAAGCCACCAGCCAGATCCACCTTTCCGGGGAAAGGGAGCAAAGAGAGGAAGTGACGCGCCCTATATAGATGGTTTTGCTTCACTTTCCTGCATCTTATTTGTACCAATGGTAGCTTAGCTTGACTTAGGGCAGCCTAGGGGTCTGTCAGCTGTTTCTGCACATGTCTATCAAAGGCCATCCTCCTAGATACTTAATCCTTAAGTATGGGTGCAGACATTCCTTACCTTGTTAGACTAAACTTTGCATGGTGGAGCAATGCAAAGTTCACAAGCCATTCCTGATTCTATTAGACCAAGTATCTCCATTGTTATAATCAGGAGGTAGCTCAATCAAATCTTCACAGAATCAATGCTCAGTATCAGTTCCAAGGTAGAAGAACGATAAGGACTAGGCAAATGGGGTGAAGACTTGCCTGGGGTTACAAAGCTAGGAAATGTCTAAGGTCAGATTTGAAGCCAGGACCTATCTGTATCCAAGCTAGTCTCTCTGTTCACTGAACTGCCTTGTTGCCCCTCAATAAGCATCTATCAAGCACCTACTATGTGACAGGCATACTACTAAGTGATGGGGATACAAAGAAAAGCAGAAAAGTGTCCCTCCCCTCATTTTCTAATGGGTGGAGGGAGGGAGAACCAAAGTTCAAACCCAAGGGAACCCTTCCAATTTTTAAAGCTCAAGCTATGTCATACAACATTTTTTTCTTGGTGGTGGCTATCAGAAAATAAAACCAATAACATTAGGCAGGCAGGATCATAACTCCAAAAAAGGTTGGGAATCCTGATTTTGATGCTTCATTTCAGCCAGGAGGCCATTATGGTGCTCCATTTTGCCAGTTACCTAAGGCTTCTGCTGATGGACCTGATCTAGTTTTCTTCTTCCCCTGTTTATTTTAGCAGTTCCTCAGAGAATCTGGGCAACATACTCTGCTAGTCCTCCAATATTTCCTCAGCATGCCCAAAGTCAAGGCACAATAACTACATGCTTAAACATAAGGATTAAGAACCAGAGCAATTTTAAAGGGACCATTTTGACAATAAAAACATGGACATGCTTTTTCTCCAGAATAACTACTTCACTGAATCCACAATCCGCCACCCCCTGGGAATACCCATTCACATCTCTCATTTAATTTAAGAATGGAATATTATTATCTGAGACATTTGATGAAAAGAATCATAAAGAAATCTATAATGGTATTAATTTGTCACTGACAAGTAGCTAGCTTGAGTAAGTATAGCACTACACTTCAGCAGTATTTAGGTATCAAATCAAATCATGTCTGTCTCCAAGAAAGAAGAACTAATGTGGTAGGAAGACTTTATTTGAAATGCTTGGTGCATTGTGTCAGCTTTCTTATTTTTCATTTGAAAGTTGCCAATGGTATATATAGTGTTTTCTGTGACACAGTCTGCCATCGAGCAACTGCCAGCTTCCAAATACTGGCTGGAGATTCTCTTCCAAACTGTAACTTATAAAATGATTTTATTGATAGTTGAAGACAAATCTGGGCCATGTTCTATCAATGGAAAGGTTAGATTATCCCTAGAGGGCTGCAGGGCATTTGTGCGAAGTAGAAGGTGGATAAGGAACTGCTGGATGGTCCATTATCCCCCCAAAATGCCCAGTGGTCTGGCAACCTATTGACTCTTTAGAGGGAATCCCCTCTTGAAAGGCCAGGTCTATACAATGTCTGAAAGGGCCATTGGAGTGATGATTGTAAGGGGGGGTCGTGAAGCCTTTCCCTCAACTTAGCCCAATTTAATATCACATACTCTATATTCCAGTCAGACTGATCTATTTGTTCTTCCTTAACCATGATATTCCATCTTCTACATCTATATCTTTGGACAAGCTGTACCCCATTGATAGTGCTTAGAGGTTACCCTAGCTAATGAAATCACTTTGGATTTACTTTGTGTCTTTTGTATTCACTTATACGTGTATTTGTGGTTTCTCCCAATAGAATGCAAGTTTCTTGAAAGGAAGGAGTCTTCAATTTTAAGTGGCAGAGCTGGTGCCTTCCTGCATGGTAGAGGAGTTTCCCGTACCATTGACATTACAGGTCCGGTTCCAATCCGTATCCTCAGTGCCTAGCCCAGTATCTGGTAAGCAGTAGATAGTCGATACATTTTTTCAATGTGTAAAGAGTATTCATTTGGATTTCAGCACACTTGAAAGTTAGGAGGGTCAAAAGATACTAAAATATTTTGAAAAGTCCTTTCAGATGTAATATACCTCACAGAATCTATTGTTTCTGGGATAGTTCAATGGCCAGCAGATGCAATGATCTGACCCCTGGGACACAGACCAGCCTCCATCCTTTGGTCACCAATTGTTCACTCACAATCAGATCCAACTGAAATACACAAAGTATAACTGGGATGGCCAATATAATTAAAAGTGGAAGCTACGATCTGAGCCAGAAAGACTATGTCAAAAAGAAAAGGTGGACCCAGACCTTTCCCATTTCCTGTCTGGAGGTAATAAACTTCAGAGCTAAGACCCTGAGGGAGAGAAAAAAGAGAAACTTCTGCCAATCCCAGGCTAAGGGTTTTTGCTCTTGCTAAAAACAGTACTGTAACATCCAGGCTGAAAGGGCATAGTAATACCCAGTCAAGCCAGAGGCTGAAGGTGGAGAAAGAGAGCACCGCTGCTCATTGAAGAGCAAGCCCCAAAGACTGTCTCTTCTAGCAGAGATGCCATGGCTTTTGGAAAGCCTGGCAGCAGAGTGACCTGCCTGGCCTAGCCCAGCAGAGGATTGATTTATATAGCAGAGACCTGTGGTCTTTGAAGAACAAGCCCAGCTAAACAGCAGAGATATTGTTGATAAATCTGTTTTACCAGTGCTTGGCACTACAGGGAACCACAGGGGGTGCTTTCCAGAAAAAGAAAAATAGCTTGATAACTCAGTGGATAGACCATGGGGCCTGGAGTTAGTAAGACCCAGTTTTCAAAACTTGCCTTTGGCATTTATTAGCTAAATGACTGGGCAATTAACCTGTTTGCCTCAGTTTTCTTCATCTATAAAATGGACATAATAATTGTACCTATTTCTCAGCATTGTAAAAATCAAACAAGTTAATAATGTAAAGTGCTTTTGTAAAGTGAAATGTAAAGTAAAATTATAAAGTGCTTACCAGTGCCTGGTACATAATAAGCACTACAGAAATATTATTTATTATTATATCAAGGTTTTGTTATTCAGAGTTGTGGGCTGCTTTTGTCATGGGTGCACCTTACTTCCATTGTGTTTTAAATTTGTGCCCACTCAAAATTTGTTGGAAAATATGAACCACAGGCTTGGGAGAAAATGCTTTATAACAACTATCCTTTCTATTATATTTGAGTAACTGATTTCTCTAAAAAGCTAATTAAAGGGGGGCAGCTAGGTAGCTCAGTGGATTGAGAGCCAGGTCTAGAGATGAGAGGTCCTGGGTTCAAATGTGACCTTAGATACTTCTACTTGTGTGACTGTGGGCAAGTCACTTAACCCCTTTGTGTAGCCCTTACTGCTCTTCTACCTTGGAACCAAGACAGAACTTTTAAGACTGAAGGCAAGAGTTAAAAAAAAAAAAAGCTAATTTGAATCCATTGTCTGATTGTTAAGGGGAAGCTCTTTGGTAGATATTGGTGAGGTACATCAGTAGGAGGAGAGCTACCCACAGAATCTGAGGGGGCAGCCACTCTTCTATGGACCTAACCTGCCAGTGCCTGTGCAGGTTGGGGCAGTGAGCCCAAAGGAGGTGAATGAATGAATGAACATTTAACCATCATTCACTGTATCACCTCCTTTGGGCTCACTCCTCCAACGTACACTGACACTAGCATGTTGAGTCTACGGAAGAGTGGCTGCCACCTCAGATTCTGTGTAATGTCAAAACTAATGAGATGATAACTCCACTGTGCTATTCCTATTGCAATAATTTCTAGAGTGCTGGGTTCAGTTCTAGGTGCCATATTACAAGAAGGCCATTAATAATCTAGAGAACATCCAGAGGAGAGGGGACAAGATGATGAAATGCCCCAAGATTATACTTTATAAGGACTGGTTGAAAGACCTAAGTTTGTTTAATCTAGAGAAGACTGGGGTACAAGGAGGGTCTGATAGCTATCTTCAGGTATTTGAAAGGCTGTCACATGAGAAAGTCCAAGTTAAATCCATCATCAGACATTAGCTGTGTGATCCTGGGCAAGTCAATTAATCTCCATCTACCTCAGTTTCTTCATCTGTAAAATGTGGCTAATAATAACATCCACCTTGCCAGGGTTGTTGTGAAAATACAACGCAGTAATATGTTGTAAGCTCTTTGTGAACCTTAAAATGCTAGCTATTATTATGAAGAGAGCTTGGATTTGTCTTGCTTGGTTCTAAAGGACAGAACAAAGAAGTGGATGAAAACTGTAGAGAAGCTCAAAGTAAGGAAAATCTTTCTAAGAATTAGAACTATGCACATATAGAATGACCTGTCTCAGGAGTTAGTGGGTTTCTCTTGTTCCTTGGAGGTCTTCAAGTGAAGATAAGAAAATTACTTGTCAGATAGTTTAGAGAGGATTGTTTGTTTTTGGTGGATTCTGAGATTTCTTGCAACTCCCAAGATTGTTAGACTTAACATTTATAGTCCATGAAAATTCATAGTATCTCCCTCAAAAGACCACCCTTTGAGGCAAAATGCATTAAGTATGATTATTCCCATTTTAAAGATGAGGTGACTGAGAGAATAGGTGACTTCCTCACAAAAACACAACTAATAAATATGGGGGAAAGGTCCCAAATTTTAATTCCAGGAGACTTTTCACTAAATCATGGGGTCTCTCTCTTGTTCAGAACCAAATTAAAGCCTTCAAGCTTTCCACGACTTCATCTCAGTTTAAACTGAGAGATCTGGCAGAGAAGACATGTCACTTCAGAAGGTGGAAGCATCTTAGTTCAATGTCTTCTCAGCAAACACACCATTAGAAAGGTTTAAGGATACTTTCATTTTCCCCCAGTCCCTTTTTTGTCTGTCTATTTGCATAGAACTACTTTGTTCTAAAAGGAATGTGAGCTTCTTCAAACCACAAGAATCACTTCTCCTGGAAATTGCTGTCTGAGAGGAATCCAGCTACTAAAGTGCTATAGAATTAACAGGCTGAACAATGTCTTTAACCCAGGGAGGAAATAGGATAACTTTCCTTCTGTTCTGTCTAGTTGCTTTTCCACTTTGTGGTTAATGTGTGGGGCCTTCCTTCTCTTTCCTCTCTCACTTCCCCTCCTCCTCTTCTTCCAATTTATTTCATGAAATGGAGAAGCTTTATATGTTGCTGAATCACTTCTAGGGACACAAAGAGTCTTCTGGAAATTAGGCAAACTTTTTATCTGCCAAGAAGGTCACAGAAGTGGAATCCCCAGATCATTCTCTGGACCTCATATCCATTTGGCACTTCTCTCAGGGCGTGTGTGTGTGTGTGTGTGTGTGTGTGTGTGTGGGTGGGTGGGTGTATTTTTCCCTCAATTACACTTCTTTCTAATAAAGCTCAATTAACACTAATTGGTAAAACTATGATGCCTAGTTATTTGTGCTCATGGCTCAGTCCCAGTTGTATAAATGTTGCTGATCCTCCTACCCTCTGTATATGCATCTTTTATACTCATGGTCCAATTAATATTCCCCATATTTAATTTAAGAAGAACCATTATATTGTTTTGCCTTGCAAGTTTTATGCTTAAGATCCACTAAAAGCAATCAGTCAGGAAACCCTGCACATGTACCTAACATTAGAGAAAAAAACAAACTATGGGATCAAAACCTAATGCTGATGCTTTTATGCAAAGCAGGAAGTGGAAACAGGTGTTTCATTCTTGTATTATCCAGTTCCGGTATATACACACACACAGGTGGGCACACACACAAAATGAAGAATGAAGACTACATTCTTTCTGGAATGTCCCTCTCACACTGTCTCCCATTGAAAGAATGCTTTATGTTCCTTTAAGGCCCATTTCAAATGACCCCTTTTTAATGAAATTTTTCTTGATCACTCTAGAGAGATGTAATTATCTTCTCTACATAAATAGCTTTTATTAGTATTTTTTCTCTGCCTTGTGCAATATTGCCTTTCTCATGCTTATCTCATCCTTATTAGATTATAAGCTTCCCAAGAGTCCTATTTATTTTTGTATCTTTCAGAGCACCTAGAACAGACATCTGCACAGAGTAGACCCTCAAGAAAAATTTCTTGAATCAATTGTTTCAGTTGGATAGTTAAATAAAGTTCAGGATGTATTGTATTGTAAAGCTCAGTATGAATTCAGGAATGGGACCATGAAAAAAGCTCACAAAAACTCAAGTTTGTTGTTTTTTTTTTAAATAAAAACCCTTACCTTCCATCTTGGAATCAATACTGTGTATTGGTTCCAAGGCAGAAGGGTGGTAAGGGCTAGGCAATGGGGGTCAAGTGACTTGCCCAGGATCACACAGCTGGGAAGTGTCTGAGGCCAGATTTGAACCTAGGACCTCTTTTGTCTCTAGGCCTGGCTCTCAATCCACTGAGCCACCCAGCTGCCCCCTCAAGTTATTTTAAGAGACATAGCTTCCAAGAAAAAGGAGGCAATAGTTCCATTGTACTCTGACAGAGTCAGAGAACATGTGGACTGCTGTGTTCAGTTCTGGTGGCACCACTATTTACAAAGGAAATTGATCATCTGGAGAGATTCCAGAGAAAAGCAATAAGGATGATGGGCTTTGGGTTCAAGTCATATCAGGATCACTTAAAGGAACTTGGGTAAGGACATGAACTTGGGGCAATAAAAGCTATCTTCACATATCTGAAGGAGTCTATAACATAGAAGAGGTCAGTTGGCTCTGGAGAACCAAACTAGGACTATTGGATAGATTTAGGGTTAATTTCAGGGAAAAAACCCCAACAACTTACTATTAGAGTTATCTAAAAGTCTGATGACATTGCTTGGAAGGTAATGGGCTCTTCCTCACTTGTGGTCTTTAAGTAAAGACTTGCTATTATAGGGGGAATAGAGGGAATTAGTTCTCTTTTTTTTGGTATGGGTTGGATTAGATGACCATTAAATTCCATCCAACTCTGAAATCTATGTGAAATCTTATGTCATTTTAGCCCTCACTAATTATCTCAATTGTATCAGATTTCTACCTTCCTGTAAGCTTCCAAATTACTTTCATTCCACCACCTCTCTTATGGCACTAAATACATTTAAAAATATATTTATTTGGGTATTGGTAATCTCCTAGGGTGGAGGAAAATATATTTTATTCATATTTTTGTTCCCCAGGGCCTTGTACACAGCATGAATACTACAACTTGTATGAACAAATATAAACCTCTCCAAATGAATGATTTTCCTCCTATCCTTACCTGTTGAATTCCTACCAATTCTCAAGGTCTAGAATAAAACACCACATTTTTCATTAAGTTTTTCTGAATCTCCTCTATCTGAAGTGATTTCTCTCTCCTTTCTCTATTTTCCCAAAGCATTTTGTTTATACTTTTCCTACAGTAAGTAGCATGTTCTGCATTGTATTGTGGGTTCCTGCTTATTGAGTCTATTAAAACCCAAGTTCCTTATTCATCTTCCTACATAGTAGGTAGTCAATAAGGGTTGACTTGTGGAATGGCAAGACAAGATCACCAACAATGAAGCTCTCAGAATGATATCCTCTGTCTTTTAATATATTATGTAGAAAATGGAATGGTAATAGGCCAACTATTACAGAGAAACATGCAAGGTATGGGTAAACACAGCTCCATATTACATTCTATTCTGTATCTGTTGCTCTGCCTAGTTTCAACTCCATGGAATGAAATGCCTCTCTCCAGATATGTTCATCACTTCTAACTGACCACCATCATGCTAGCTCAATGTTTGATCAACATGACCTCAGACTCAGCCTCTGTTTGGAGGGCTAGAGGGTGAAGGACCAAACTCTTCCCACTGCCTTCCTTCATAGAGGGCAAAAATTGGATTCTCAGATCACTCCATGCCTCTGCTGTTCATCCTGGTTTCAATTCAATGGGACAAGATGCCCCCCTGCCAAGTATTACCAGTATCCCTCCTTCCTAGCCCCTTCACCATCACCCCCTCTTTCCTGCCTCCTTAGTTTGTTATCTCCCCATCAGATTATAGACTCCTTGATAACAGGGACTGTTTTTCTTTTTATTGATTGGATCTCCATCATTTGGCACATAGTAGGCACTTAATAAATATTTATTAATTTTTGGATTTAGCTTAGCCATTGCCTGTCTCCTAGGAAAAAATAGCAGTTTCATCAGGTGGTGTATAGACAATTGGAGATAAAGGTAGAATATCATACAAAACAGATAGGAAGAACCAGTGACCCATGGCAGGTCTAGTCAGTGATGGCTATAGCCCCTAACCTAAAGGCAGACTTAAGCCAATTTGGAATCCATAGACTTGAGATTGAGTTAAAGTTCTTTTGCTTACTAGTTCTGTGGTCTCAGACAAACTACTTAACTTTCTTAGCTTCAGTTTCCTTACCTACAAAATAGAAATAATGAAAATATTGAATAAAATTCAGAAATGTGTCATAGGGAATAGAGAGCTAGATTTGGTCATGTGTTTAAATACCACCTCTGATTTTCACTAGCTGGGTTCCCAAAATCAAGCCTGGGAATCTCAGCCTACTCTAAATTATGTAAAGGCACAAATATGCTTGTACTACCTACATCACAGCATCATTATGAAGATCAAATAAAATGATATATGTTGAATGCCCAATGTCAGCAAAGAGGGGGGTATAAAAGAAATTAATGATTATCGTCCCAGGTTAGAAAGGCTTCCAGCTTGTATATTGAACCTTTCAGACATTTTTGTCCACATACATAGTGACTTGCAGCATAACAATAGAGCATAACAAGTGATTACCTACGAGGGCTGAAAAGTCCCTCCCTTGTCCAGAAAACAGAGCCTATTTCTACCATTGTTGATATATTTAGATGAACATTTTTATCTTCAACCTACTCTTCCACTTGTGCAGAAAGCAAACCCTCCAATCTTCTAATCCTAAATAATTCGTGTCCATGTCTTTACATCTCATTCAAACTTTGTTCTGCCTCAGCAATTTCTACCCCCTAAACCATCCCCCCCATCTTTCCACATGGAATAGTATCCTTGGGAATGTTAGAGTTCAAGACACCCCATCCTTTCCTAGGTGAGCTAATCTACTCAGTTTTGGAGTTCCCTTCCTGAAATGAGCAGTCCTGATTGATAGGTGGGTGAAAATTCACCTCCACTGTTATGTGTAGCAGACCCCAGATGCTTTCCACCCAGTCTAGACATCCACCAGAAAATGCCAAGGTGATAGACAGGGAGTGGCATCTTGCCACTTGCCTTGCTGCCCCACCTTACCCTTTCCCCATCACACACATTCCTATTTCTTTCTGAGAACCTTAATCAAAAGTGTTGAAATTCCCTTTCTTAGCCATCATCCCCCTATATGTTGTTTTCCCCTACTAGAATGAAAGAGCATTGAAATTAGGTACTATCTCAATTTGTTGTTGAATACCCAGAACCTTATATGGTGCCAGGCACATATTAGGTTCTTAAAAAGTGCTTTTTCATTCATTCATTCATTCATTCATTCATTCATTCATTCCATAAGTTATAATTTCCTCTAGTTTTAATATCACAAGGATGGTAATTCAGTGCTCAGGCTTTCTGTTTTGTTTTGTTTTTTCATTCCAACACACAGACACTTCAATATTATTGTCTTTTAATTTACTCTTGGTTATTAAATATATCAGTACCTTGCCTTTTCAACTACCTTGTAAAATCCTTGACTTCAGTGTCTTAGCGTTCTTTATGTCTACCTTATTTTTTTAATCAGTGCCAAAGAGAGAGTTGATGCTAACAAATAGACAATGTATCCTAGAAGGACCATATTTAAATGGCTGTGAAAGAGGTTAGTTAGGTCACCCCTATACCAGTAATAAGCCTTAGTAAAATACCCTATATGGATTGTTATTGGTATGAGGCTGATGTAATTAATTTCTCTCACAGATATCTGAACATCCTGTTGACTATACCACAACACCTCTCAAGATTTTAAGAAAGGCAGCTCAGGACAGTCAAGAGAGCTGGCCTGAAGGTCAGGAAGACCAGGTTCAAATCCCATCTCTGACCTAAGCAAGTCACTTGATCTCTCTGAGTCTTGGTTTCCTCAGCTGTAGAAAGAGTGGTCTGTTCCATGACCTCTAACCCATGATCCTATGAACACACCTCTCAGCACTGTTAGCAATTCTTCAGGGTTATTTCTTGAAGAGAGAAGATAAATATGCATTGGTAGAGAGAATTTCCTTATTCAGGAGTTCCTTATATCAATGAAATCACAAGTCCAGTTCCTGCCTATCACAAAAGAGAAAAAGGAAAGGCTTTACTTCCACCAATTCAAAGCATCTATGTAGGATATTACACCTTACATCTTGCCATGTTGGGTCCCAAATAGAAAATAAGATTCTAATTCCGTAGAATCATTTGCTTTTGAGAACAGGCCAACCTTTATTTAACTTCAAAATATAAAGTTGTGAATAAATTATTGATACTGAAGTGATTTGGATTTAGAACATCTGTAATATTGTAGACTTCAAAAAACCCTGGAAACAGCTATTTGAAGCTGAAGTGTAATTAGAGATTGAAACTGAGTTTCTTTGTAACTGACCAGAAATGTGGGTATATTCTGATGTTTTTAAAAGGCTTTCAAACAGTGGTCAAATTTGATTTATCAAATAATCAGAAATATTCTTTGTTGAAAGACTAGATTTAACAAATATTTATAGTAGTGGGTGAAGGAACAGGTAGGGAATCTTCTTAGAGGTAGTCCAGACTATGGTCAGGTAGGTGAATGAATGGATAGAAGCAGTCAATGAATCTGTACCTTTGGAATCTTTTGGTTTGGGGGTTTTTGTTTTGTTTTTTTTTTTGGTCAGTGCAGCCTCTCAGGCTGGAACAAATAGTTAACGACTAGCAAAGGCAGTAGAATTAACACAATTAATGAGAAAACATTTCAATCCTGCTAGAGCCAGTGAAAAGTGATTTACTTAAAAACTTTCAGGGGCCCTCTGGATAAACATAATCAGGATCACTGCCAGGTGAGAGTTGACTACAGCCTAACCAAAATATTTTTTCACAAATTAACAAATAGGATCATAGATTACATACTGCCTCCATTAAGTTACATCTTTATTCATTGTTCTCAAATCCTGGACCTCCACAGCTATCCCCACATTCTCCTGAAAACCAAAGCACTTCCATACTTTTACCTGGATCACCTAATTGTTTTTAGCTTCTGTCCTACAGTATCAGACCTCAAAGTCTGACCTCAACATCAATCAATATTTTTACTGTGTACCTACTTATCCTAGGCACAGTGGCACACAGTACCCTGATAATGCTTCTAATCATCTCAGATTTGATTTTTGATTTGATTGGGGCTATAGGATATACACACAGAAATTAAAAATAGAAAGGCAGCTTGTCATAATAGAAGATGGCCTCAGAGCAGAAAGACCTGATTTCAAGTCCTGCTTTTAATAGCTACTAGATCTGTGACAATGGGGTAAAAAAAACCAGAACCTCTCAGGACTCCAGCTAATTCTCTTAAGACTAAAAGTTACATATGAATTTCCATGTAAGTATTTTCTACACTGAAAAAAATCACATGTTCAGATGAAGATAGCATGTAGTAAGTGCTAAGTGGTGTAGATAAACAGTTTCACAAGAACTCAGCAGAAAAAAAGACCACTAAAGGTTTGGGTTGTCTGAGGAAGTCTCACAGAAGAGGCAGAATTCCATTTGAGCCTTGAAGGAAAGGATAAGACAGGAAGGATGGAGAAAGGCATTCTAAGATCAAATGGGTCCCATTGGGAATATATGGTACTTATAAGGGTTTGTGAAGATTTCACACTAGCTTGTCAAGACAACTTTGGATTTTAAAGCAAAGGATCTTATTTCTGAACCTCTGACCTGCATCTCTCTGAGGTGATAAGTGGAGTCCTTCATATAGTGTTGAGAGATGCTGTACTGGTGCTGTGTGGTGGTTCTAACGACTGTGAGGCAACTCCTGGCATCTGGAAGACCCACCTCTGATCTGGACTGAGATTGGAGTCTGCCAATTCAGAAAAATAGAAAAGTGACCTCACAAGCAGCACAAAACTGGCCTTGAGAAGGGAAATAGGGCTCTTATTTGTCTCAGAACCATGGAGAGAGGAAGTGGCAGGAATTTTCATGTGCTGACTGTGGGGGAGGCAGAAGAGTACCAATCAGGAAGAGCAATGGCTAGGGGAGCCCCAGCAATGTGCACACAAGGCTTTGAGGCTGTGTAAGAGAATGCCAGCCTGCCTGTCGTGAAGTGTGAAGGTGGCACAGACAGCTTGGGGTAGGAAGCTTGCAAAGGGAAGAACCAGCTACCTGTAATGGTTATTTTCATTCCCTGACACTTTTTATTATTTAATAAATAATTATTAATTAAGTTATAGTCTCCAGAGAATTTTCATTTTAACAGGCTGGTAAGTAGATTTTTCTGGAATAGGAAGTTGAAGGCTTTATGTGATACTAGACCTAGAAATAATTGGAAAGAGATTAGGAGAGGCCAAACCGTGGAAGTCCTTCAATGCCAAGAAAAAGAGTTTGAACTTCTGCAGGTACTGGGAAGCCACTGAAGATTTTTGTCCAAGGGAGTAAATAGGGACAAAGACACATATTAAGAAAAAAAGATTCCTCAGTCTCTAAAGTCCCTTCCAACTCTTGATTCATGATCTGATATTTTAGCAGTGTTGTGTAGTTTGGATTTAAAAAGGGAAGACGGAGCTAAGGAGACCAATTAGGAGACTACTGCAATAGTCGCAGCATGGGGACAGGAGGTTTTAACTAGGCTATCGAGCACTGTAGTGATTTCTATATGATACTTCACTGCAGTATTTCATTAGAAAAAACAAAAACCTTGATATCACAACAAACTTCCAATCAAATTCCTTTTCATCTCTGCAACACCACTTTAAGCACCCACTCTAATATTGTCTTTGGGATGGAATGCTTATTTATTTTGTACCATATTAATGCTATTTATGATAGGTTAACTTGGCTTCATATACATATTGTCTGTACCATAAAATAGCCTGATTTCTAATACAGAAAAAGAACCTGCCGAGTTATGCTCAAGGCAGTCTGGATGGGTTAATTAGAAGCAGTAGGGGCAAACACAATACTATCACATTCTTCTACAAAGTCAAAAGAGAGACAGAGATGAGGGAATGTTGATTCAAAAAACAGGCAGAGATGAACAGAGGCATCTGACCCTGCTGAGAAACAAGGTGAATGAAGTGAAGAGAGATGGTTTAGACATCAAAACTCAAACTATATCTAGCAAAGTATTGCCAATGGACTATTTGCCTGTTCAGACCATAAGATGAACTAGAGAGAGCTAAAACAATGATAGAATCAGAGAGGATTATTGTTAAGAATCATAAAGTCAGGGGGCAACTGGGTGGCTCAGTGAATTGAGAGCCAGGCCCAGAGATGGGAGGTCCTCCGTTTGAAACTGGCCCCAGACACTTACTTCCTAGCTGTGTGACCCTGGGCAAGTCACTTAACCTCAGTTGCCTAGTCCTTACTGCTCATCTGCCTTGAAATGGATACTTGGTATTAATTCTAAGACAGAAAGTAAGGGTTAAAAAGGAGAAAAGAATCATAGAATCCTGTGATGTTAAATGCAAGAATATATAGACTGGGACAGACTCCAAATCTATTTTCTTTACAAATTGTTTCTACCTTTTGTCCAAATATGGCTCCTGTGTTCAATTCAACAGTCATTTATTAAGTAACTATCATGAAAAAATATCATGATGCTGAGAATACAAAGACAAGAAAATAGCACTTACAAACCAGATGCCTAGTTTGTTGAGAGGGATACAACAAATACACACAAATATGTGAATTCAAGGTAATTTGGGAACAAAGCAGTACCTGAGAAGATTTGGAGAAGTGAGCAAGTAGAAACTCAGAGGCCAGGCTCTTATGATAATATAAGTGAGAAAAGTGATGAGTGTCTGAATTAGGTATGATGGCTATGTGAGTGAACCAAAAGGAATAGATATGTAAGAGATGTTGTAGAAGTTTAAAAGAGGTGTGAAACTTGGCAAGTGATTGACTGTGGGGGTGAAGGAGAAAGAAGAATGAAAGATAACTGAAATTACATGAATGACTAGAAGGATAGTCATTCCCTGGAAAAAGACAGGGACATTTGGAGAGGCAGATTTAGTGGAGAAATTATGAATTTTAGACAGGTTATATATGAGACACAATCATGGTAGAGATGTCCAAGAGTTTCTAAATAAGGGATTCTTAACCTGGAGATTCAAGGATAGATTTCATGGAATCTGCAAACTTGTATGGAGAAAAAATTATATTCTTGTTTTCACTAAGTTCTACCCAAAATTTAGCATTTCCTTCTATTATGAATGTAGACAACAAACTATTAGTCTGAGAAGGTGTCTAAAAGGTTTCACCAAATTGTTAATTGGTTCATGATACAATAGGGCAGCTAGGTGGATAATGTAATAATCATTCCCCTCCCTCCTTACCCCACTGTTTTATCCCTGTGTTATGGGGTTAATTACTCAAACATGAATTGCAAAAAAGTTTGCTTTTACAACTCTGTAAAATTGTGCATCTAGTTAATTTTATGTAAGATTTTTGTATGTTGCCTTAATGTTCTCACATGACAGTAGAATACTAAAATTTGTAAGTTATCCCAAGAGTTGAAAATTGTAATGCCCAACACAACTTTGTTTAAGGAAAAATAAAAGTGCTGTAAATAAACAAACAAAAAAAATCACCTAGATTTATCTGGAGTCAAGACAGGGACTGGAGTCAGATTTTTCTTCCTGAGTTTAAATCTGGCTTCAGGCACTTATTGGCTGTGTGATCCTGGGCAAATCATTTAACCCAACATGCTTCAGTTTCCTCTTCTGTAAAATTAGTTGGAGAAGGAAATGGCCACTTCAGTATCTTTGCCAAGAAAACCATAAGCAGGGTCACAAAGAGTGAGGCATGATTGAAAAATGACCTGACAACAATAACCACAGCACAAAAAAAGGTTACAAAACCCTGGTCTAGATAGGTAGGACTGAAATTCAGTAGGGAGATCAGAGTTGTATAAATGGATTTTGGAGTTATTTGCATATAGATATTGTTACCATGGGAGCTGATGAGATAACCAAGGGTGCTTGAGCATGAAATAAAAAAGTCCAAGGATAAGAGCCTTGAGGGACACAACAATGTTGGGAAGTAGGAAGTAGATATGGGTATTGAGACAGCAAAGGAGGCTGAAAAGGCATGGTCAGGTAGTAAGAAAAAGAGAAGAATGATGAGTCAAAGAAAAAAAAGGGTTGTTGTTGGGGGGGTTCCGCAGTGTCAAAGCCATAGCTACATCATGAAAATGAGGACTATTTTCTCATCAGATTTATCAGCTAAGAACATAGAGGGAACAAATTTAGTGAATGTAGGTCAGAAGCCAAACTGGAAAGAAGAGGTTGAGAAATGGGTAAATGGGAAAGTGAAGATGGTGAGTACAAGTGACTTTCCCCACAAGTTTGTCTATGAAAGGGAGGAAAGATAGAAGATAATATTTGAAAAAGTGGCAAGATCCAGGGAAAGGTTTTTTTTTTTAGTTGTGTATAATAGCAACATATTTTATCTTTTGATACCATAAATATTATTACACAATTTCATTTTTAAAGTTAAAATAAGTAAAAAGTTAAAGTTTGCAAAAAGAATAAGAAAGCCTGCAGATGACACTCAAAGCCGAGAATGTTAACATTTGCCTACATTTGGCCTTTGACAAAATATTTAACCTAAATTTTACACTAAAGAACTATAAACATCTCATAAAAGAAAAAAGAAAAAAATTCAAACTTCTCTAATATGTGAAGGGAAGACCAAAATTTTTTCCTTGGATTTTCCAAATCTCAGGATCCTAACTCCCATTATATGGAAGAGATAGCAACATACATATATACATATATATTTAATGTTATTTTTATTATACAAAACACACTTCCATATTGGTCATTGTTGTAAGAGCACACTCACACAGAACCAAAACCCCAAAACAAAACCCTACATACACTGACATGAAAAAATAGTATGCTGTGATATGTATCTAGTCAACTCCAAAGGTACTTTCTCTGGAGATGGATAGCATTCTTTGTCAAAAGTGGGAAAGTTTCCCCCCCCCCCCCTTAAAGATTGGGTAGAGGCTTTATATTGCAAGCAGGGAAAGAGTAAGTAGAAAGGGAATGAATATGAGAGAAAGAGGGAATGAAAGTTTGGGCAACCAGGAAATGTGATGAAAACATAAGAACCTTTCTGTTTAAAATAAGATTTACAAACCTAAATTATATAAAACATAAGGTAAATTCCCCCAAACTATCCTTTGCCTCTCCCTTTTAAAAATCTAACTAAAATAGCAAGTTGTACTTAAGAAAGGAGATCAGTTAGAGGTTAAAAACCACTTTATATCAATGCCAGGTTATAGGCAGATTATAAAATGAATGTGTTACATTTTCACTCTTTTTTTTTTTTTTTTTGGCTTATAGATTGTGGGATCTTTCATGCCAAAGTCTCAGTGGCTCCCTCCATGCAGACTAGCATTAAATTGAGCTTCCCAGGCCATCCTGTCAAAGGAAACTTGAAGAGCTTTCACTTTCTCCCTCATCTGCAAAGAGGCTTGGGCAATCTTTCGGGATTCTTCAATAGTGGCATCTTTCTCTCTGGAGATCTGGCTCATCTTCTGTTCCTTTTTCTTGATGGCTTCCTTGATTCCTTCGATGTGGCACTTGGCCTCTTCCTCGGCTTTCTGCTTTAGAAAGTAGTGGTTTTTTTCTCGAAGAAAGTTAAACTCCCTGATCCTATCTGCCTTGTCTTTGATATTTTTATGCACATTATCCCTTGCCTGCTGGATCTTCAGGTCCCCCAGCTCCACTAACATTTTTTTATGCAGTTTTCTCTGCTCCTCTGTCTCTTCTGCTCGCCACTTGGCCAACAGAAGATGCTCTTCCTCTTTCAGGGCCTTTTCTTTAAGCTCTTTGTGCCTCTCCTCAATTAGGCGCTGGTGGATCTCCTGAGACCTCTGGGATCTTTGCTCCAGGGACAGTCTCCTTAGGATTTCCTCAGCCTTGTTCTGACTGTCTAGCAGGACCTTGCGAACTTGGTGACTGGCTGAGGCAGTGAGATTGTTCTCCTGGAGTTTCTTTCTGCCTTCCAAGTTCTTGAGTTGTCTTTTGTAGCAGGCCTGCACCATCTTCTCCTGAAGCTGCTGAATGTTCTGCTCCCTTCGGTCCCTCTGCATCACTTCCTTTTCTTTCAGCATCTGCTCCTGGCAATGCTTCCGGTACTCTGCTTGCTCCCGGGACCTCTCCAACTTCTCCCTGCGCTGGCTTTCCTGCTCCTGGACCTGTCGCTTCCACTTGCTCTCTCTCAAGGCCATCTCTTTCTCCCATGTCTCCAGCCGCTCCTGCTGTTCCTTGCTGAGGCGGGCCCGACGCTCCTCTTTCTGACGCTCCCACTGCTCCTTGCTCTGGGACAGCTGATGTTGCCGCTCTCTCTCCAGCATCACCTGGAACCTCTGGTCGCAGCGCTTCACCTCCTCCCAGGCCTCAGCCGCTTGGTGCTGCAGCTCTTGTATCTTCCTGGCCTTCTTCAGCCGATCCATCATGAGGGTGACAATCTTCTTATCCCGAGGGGGGATCATGGACTCTGTCTGGTTGTCCTTTAAGTTTTGGAAGGATTCCATCTGAGTCTCTTTGTTGGCCCCGTGTGTCTGGGAGTACTGGCTTCCGATTTCCACCAGCTGGTTCACGGTCTTGCCCCGGGGCTCCAGGGAGGAGGCTCGAACCCTGATCTCTTTCGAGGGCAAGACCGACTTCTCCAAGGAGTGAGACGAAGGGACCCAGTGACCCAGGCACCTGCGCACAGTCGTGGCCCACTGGTCTCCACTGGGTTCCCGTTCCAGCGTCAAGGTCCCGCGCGGGACTGTGTAATCTCCGCGGGGGGTAGGCGCGGGCATATCTTTTTTCCCCGAGTTGGACAGTGTCTGCTGCTGCTGCTGCTGCTGCTGGGGCTGCTGCCAGGCCAAGTTGTAACTGGCCCTTCCAAGCCTCGAGGCCCTGGCCGCCGAGTCGCGGTCGTCGTCGGGGCGGCGGCTGCGGGGCAGCTGCCTCCGGGCGCGGTCAGGGGGTCTCCGGCCCACGTCGGTTAGACTGCGGCTTTCCCGGGGCGAACTGGGGAAGAGGCGCCGCTGCGGCTGCGGCGTCGGGGGGTGGAGCGCCTGCTGCGCTGTCCCCGGGGTCCCCGCCGCCCCGCGGGTTCGCTCAAAGGCCTGGCAGCCTGGAAGGGCGGCGGCGGGGGCGTCCTTGTTCGCCGTCAAGGCTTCGCCTTTGAGGCCGCCCGGGCTGCCACGGGGCCCTGCCACTGGCAGCGGGGCCGGCTCCCCGCCCAGGGGCTCATGGTCGTAGACCTCCAGGTAAGGCAGCGGCGAGAAACGGCCCGTGCCCTCCATCCCTCGGGCGGCTCCCCCGGCTCTCTGCAGAGCTGCTCTCTTCGCCTTGTCTGGGGTCCTGGCGGAGGCGCTGAGGAGCCTCCGGACCGTCCAGCAGGTCCTTTAGGAATCCCAGCTTCGCCCCTCCCGGGCCTCACATCCTGAGGGCGCCTGACGGGCGGGGACGCAGCCGCCTGTGACGCCCTGACCACTTCACAATGCTCCCCCCACCCTGCCTCAAGCACAGTCTCCTAGCCTCTCCCTCGCAAGAGCCCTCAGCGCACTGATTAAAACGCTACCCGCAGCTCTGAAGCCGGGGGTGGGGGCACCATATGCCTGGGGGTCCTAGCCCTACTCTAGAGGCTTGCAGCACTAACAGCAGCAGCCTCTTGTAGCTCAAATCTTCCTGGAGCAAAGGGATTTGATTTATCGTTCATCAGGCATTGTGCTAAGCACCTGGGATGCAAAAGGGGACAAAAGGCAGTCCCAGTCCTCAAGAAACTCACAATCTAATTTGTTTCTTGATTAACTAGAATAGAAAATGATGGAGGTAATGTCAGCAAACATTTATTTAGTGATGGGCACTGGCTAAAATGCTGGGGAGGCAAAAGAGACAAAAGATAGTCCACCCTCAAATAGCTCTCAATCTACTAATTGCTTTGTTGATTGTCTAGACTTGAGAAAGGAGTGGAAAAAATAATGTTAATAATTCAAATTAAGCTTTAAAATGTGCTTTGTTGATTGTCACCTAAGCAATGGAGAACCGTTTATAATACAGATTAAATTTAAGCGCTACTTTCCACACTCCAGGGAATATAAGAAGTAGCTAGGTGCTCAGGACAACTTAAAAACTAATATCTTGTTAAAATGACTGGAGTGAGTTAGTCAGAAATTAAGGAAAAGCTTCCCAACGATTAGAACTATTTAGATGTGGAATGAATTGGCATGGAAGGCTTCTCTTCTTCACCTGAAATCTACAAATAAAGTCGATCAAAAACGTTTAAGGGGCTGCTTAGATGGTTCAGTGTATAGAGAACAGTAATCAGGAGGGACCTGGGTTTAAATCTGGCCTCAGACACTTCCTAGCTGTTACCCAGGACAAATTACTTGTCTAGTCCTTATTCCTTTTCTGCCTTGGAATTGATACTTAGTAATCTAAGACAGAAGGTAGCAGTTAAACAAACAAAAAAACCATTTTAAAATCCTTACTCATGTGCTCAGCCATGGTGCCAAAGTAAACTCTGGGATTACAAAGGAAGGCAAAAATATTGCCCCTGCCCTCACTGAGTTCATATTCTATTAGACAACATACAATTGCCCAGTCATTTGTTCAGTCATGTTGGACTCTTCTTGACCCCATTTGTGTGTGTGTTTTTTGGCAAAGATCCTGGAGTGATTGGCCATTTCCTTCTCCAGTTTATTTCACAGATGAAGAAACTGAGGCAGACAGGATTAAGTATCTTGCCCAAAGTCATACTCCTAGCTAGTAAGTGTCTGAGACCAGATTTGAACTCAGGAAGATGAGTCTTCCTGATTCCAGGCCTGCCCCTCTATCCACTGCACAATTATGTAATACAAGATCTATACCAAGTAGATGGAAGATAATCTCAGTAGAGGACAGCAGAGCTAAGGAGTTTGGGGAAGCCTGATATTGTGAACATAGTACTGGTTTAAGGTCAAGTGACATGGATTTAAATCCCCAAGTGAACCCCATGAATGAACAAGTGAATTTTAACCTGGATTCCCTTGGGCATTTGTGGATGGATTGAGTTTGGAGGAGATTCTTGAAGCTGAATGGAAAAAGATTACATCTTAATTTTTACTAAGAAAATGTAGCATATCCTTCAATTAATGATCAAATGAGATAATATTTGTAAAGCACTTACCAAAGGGTCTGGCACATTGTTGGGGCTATAGAAATGTTAGCTTTTATTATTCATTATGGATTTTAAAAAATACCATTCTTCTGAGGAGGGACCCATAGGCTTCATTAGACTTCTGAAAGGGTCCATGACCTAAGTTAAGAATCCTTGTCTTAGAAGGATATGGAGATTGCCTTCTGAATGTGAATTTTTTTTCTGCTCATTTTCAAACTGGAAATTATTTTTCCTTCTAAACCAGCTATGTAAAAAGTTCAAAATTTCAGTATTGCCTCCCAAAAGATGAACATGTTTGCAAAAATTCCTACTAGCAGTTTACTTGAGAACATGAGAGTGGTTTGACAAATTGTTTAGCTAAAAGACAGAGTCCTAGAGAAGGGTCTTGAGTCAAGCCTTCCTATTAAGTCTATGGACCAGAAAGAGTGTGATGTTGGGAATTAGATTTCAGACCTGAATTCCAAATTTGCCTCAGATTCTTATTACCTTGATGACTCTTAGACAACTCATTTAAACTTTCATCCTTAATTTCCTTCTCTGTAAAATGGGGACAATAAGTAATACCTGTAGCATTTACAACAAATGGGGGTTATTGCAAGAATCAAATGTGACTCTGTGCATTTGTAAAACATTTTTAAACTGCCAAGCACTATAAAAATGTCAGATGCAATTATGGAAGCAGTGGATTCCTCTCTGTGGTGTAGCCAGAATTCACTCCATCATGTTCTCCAAAGGAGTTTTTGAAGAAGAAAGCAATGTTATTAACAAATACCCACAACTGGACTATATAGTATTAGTTTTTTAAAATTACACCTCTGAGCTGAGTGTGAATAGGTTTTGATGGTAGAAGTAAATTTTCCAGAAAGTTATGATCAAAATGCAAATATAGGGTTATAACACAAGTGACACTGTAACCATAACTATAGCAACTGCTGCCATCCAGGAGAGTTCCATCTCTCAGCAGTGGATAGAATCTCATTTGCAGTAGTTAACATGTCTGTATGGGGTGGGGGGAGAAGCGGTTTCCACCCCACATTCTTATTTGCAACTGTGCATTATTGTGCTGTTTTTGGAGATATTCCTTGATGTGAAAGTAATTTATTCTTAGAGGCCAGGGAAAATCAAACTGAATTTGTAACAGAATAGTTTAACTGTTTTCAAAGTTGGGTATCATCTAGACAATGGCTATAGTAGTGACAAAGCCTAGGACTTATGTAGCATTTTTAAATGTATTTTGAAAAGCATTTTGCTATGAATTTGGAGTTGTATGATCTAGGTTCAAATCCAATCTCTTTTACTCACTACATTTGAGTCCTTGGACAAGTAACTTAATTTCTTTTTGCTTTGGTTTCTGCTTCTGCAAAGTGAAAGGGTGGGACTAGGTGATTTCTAAAATGCCTTCCAGATCTACTGCATATAATATAGTTCAGATGTGTAACCTGGTCAGTATTACACAGGATCTGAATAAGCTTACCTTGGGCAAGTCATAACCTCTCTGGGCCTCAGTTTCTCTCATTTGGTCTCTTTGAGCTCTAAGTCTTATGATCTTATAGCTGAGTTTATTATCCTATATACCCTGAATATTGTCAGAATCCATAATGAATAATAATAGCTAACATTTGTGTAGTACCAACTATGTGCCAGACACTTGTAAGTGCTTCACAAATATATCATTTGATCATTAATTGAAGGATATGATACATTTCCTTAGAATTGTTAGGAAATGACATCCTGGAGGCTGCCTGGGGGTTGGCATTCATTACTTATTTTAGATGTTTAACTTCCATTTAGTGAAGCATACCAGTACCATAGTTATTTGTATAGTAGAAGATACTGGACATTAAAGGGGTTGACCCTAAATGGCCCCTGAGCTACCTTGCATCTCTAAATCTATGTATGATCCTATGATAAGTGTTCCAGCTCATCTGTCACTGATTCACTGTGTAACCTTAGATAATCACTTAATCTGCTTTGTCTATAAACTGTGGATAAAATAACACTTTCCCCACCTATTTCATATGGCTGTTGGTGGGATCAGAAGAGATAATGGAAATACTTTGAAAAGTATAAATCTAGAGAAAGAGATAACTGGGGAAAAGTCTTTACAGCAGATTTCTCTTATAAAGGTCTCATTCAAATATATCAGAAACTGATTCAAATTTATAAGACTAAGAGCTATAGATAGACAAATAGAGAAATACTTGAAGTGTAAAGAGGTAGTTTTCAAAGGAAAAAATTCAAGCTACCAACAATATATAAAAATACTCTAAGTCACTATTAATCAGACATTCAAATTAAAGCAATTTTAATGTTTAACTGGGTAAAGATAACAGAAGAGGAAAATGGCAAATGTTGGAGGGGCTGTAGGAAAACAGGTACACTAAAGCAATTGGAAGCAACAATTTGGAACTCTTCCCAGAAAGTTACTACACAGTGATCGCATTTTGACCCAGCTATACCACTACTAGATTTAATGTTTGTTCAGTTATTCGGTTGTGTCCAATTCTTCTTGACTTAACCTAAACTCCTAAAGAAGTCAAAGAAAGATAAAAAGGATCTAAATGTACAAACTATTTAAAGCAGGTTAATTTTGTGAGGTAGACCAAAATTGGAAGCTATGAAAATGTCTTCCAACTGGGGGAGCTGGCAAAACATGGCAAATGAATGTAATTAAATATTATTGTGCCATTAGAAATGATGAAATGGACACTTTCAGAGGAAACTAGGGAGAACACTATGAATTGATGCAAAATAAAGTAAGCAGAAATAGAACAACTTATATAATGATAATGTTATTTAAAATGAACTTTGAAGTCTATACACTTCTGATCAGTACAGTGATAAAGGAGGAATCCCAAAGAAGAGAAATATCCCACTCACATCCTGACCAAAAGGTTAATAAACTTAAAATACAAAGATATACAATAATACTCTTTCAGATATAGTTAATGTGTAAATGCTTTTTGCCAGACAACGTAGCTCTGAATTTAGGATTTTATTTTTTATTTTTTGCTCATCAGAGAGGGATAGAAGGGCAAGATTAATTTAAAAAAATTTTTGTTGATCAAAAAATAAAATATTTTTTAAAACACAGGAAACCTTTTGCAAAGGTAGGATATTATTCTGTTATTTCCATCATTAAGAAGCAGGGTTGTTGTGTAGCTAGATATTTATGTTATTAGTAGTGTAGCAAAGGAAAATAATAACTAGTGTTCCTATAGTGCTTTAAGGTTTGCAAAGTGTTTTGCAGATATTATTTTATTTGATCATGATTAGATCAAGGAATAACCAATATATCCAATGGGCAGCCTGTGTACATGTCCCATTGGCAAGCACAAAATGTCAAGAAGTCAATAGGATGGTTGGTCTCTGTGGATTTACAGGTGAACATGGAATCACAAAAGATGAGAAGATTGCATTCTGTCTCCTTGGAGACGGTTCCCATATTGATGAGGTCATAGATTACCACTGTCAATTTCATCACCCAAAAGCATTTACAGAAAGTCCCCGATTTGTATATGGTACTTTGTGGTAGGAGCTGGAAGGGGCTTTTGAAACCAAGTCTAACCACATTGTTTTGCAGATGAGGAAATTGATACCCAGAGAGGGCAAAGTCTGTATTCTGTAATGTAATAAGTATTGTCAGCTCACTTTTGGGAAATACTGGACCACAATTAAAGAGCTGGATAGTACTTTAAAGGTCATCTAAAGTTACAGATGAAGAAACTGAGGCCATTTAGGTCAAAGAGGCCAGAGTTTTGCTCAAGGGTCACATTGGTAGTAAACAGCATGACAAGAATTCAAACCTAGATCTTGGGATTTCAAATCCAGTAGTTTTTTCTTTCTTCTATCATACCTTCCTCACAGAAATAAAAAGAATTTTACACCATCTTTGCCCTCAAAAAGATTACAGTCTTAGTTAGACAACACTGATTGTTAGATAATAGTTGATAAGTAAATAGCATTAATTAAGCACCTACTAATAGCAGCCACTGAGCTAAGCAATAGAGTTATAAAGAAAGGTAAAAATAAATTTTTATTCACAAAGATCTTCCATTCTAAGGAAGAGAGAACAGGAAGACAATTCTGTACCAACAAGATATATACAGGATAAATAGGAAATAACCAACAGAGGGAAGGCAGAATTAAGGGGAACTTGGAAAGGCATCTAGCAAAAGGTGTTTTTTTGACTGAATCTTGAAGGGAGTCAGGGGAGTTAGGAAGCAGAGATGAGTGAGAGAGAGAGAGAGCTTCAATTATGTGGGACAGTAAGGGAAAATGCATTGTGTTGAGAAATGGAGTGGTATCTACTATTGAAAGGAACAGCAAGGAAAACTGGATTGCAGAACACATGGGGGTGGGAAACTGTTAGCAGTAAAGAATGTAGGATACTGACAATGAAATTTTAAACTGTAAAATGAATGCAAAAACCATCTAACATTATATGTGTACGTATGCATACACATATGGCAGAGGTTGTTATTTTGGAACAGTGAGGACTATGGGAAAAACTCCAAGTTGAAGAAGGGTGGGGGAGGGAGGAACCAGCTGTTTTCTGACAAATCTCTATGCAATTGGCTTACCAGAATATAAGAATGGAATTGTCATTGAAATTGGTGGTATAAAGTGAACACAATAGAACAACAGTAAACAATATGGATGTACTGGCAGCAGACTGACTAGACTTAAAAAACAAAACAAAACAAATAACTCTTTTGAGTTCCTTGTACCTGAAGTTCTTGTCCTAAGAGCTTAATATTTAAAGAGACAGTGGAAGTTCTTGTCTTTTATCTTCACCTTTGGTAAATCTATTACCAATTATTGATAAAAACTGGTGCTAATATGATTTACTTACATTATCAGTTGAGCCTTGCTACAATTCCTTGAGACTGGGTATTTTGGTTATTATCTTCATTTTGTGGGTAAAAAAAATGAGGTTGATGGTCACCCAGATTAGTCAGTGTCAGAGGCAGAATTGGGAACCAAGCTTTTCCGATGCTAAGTGTAGCCATATTCCTACTATACTATATGCCTCCACTTAACTAGGCAGTGTGACTTAATGGAAACTAATAATCGATTTGTAGTCAGATGACTTGGGTTCAAATACTAACTGCTTCTCATAAAACTTTTGTGACTCCCTAAGAACTCAGCTTTTCTAATCTGCAAGACAGGGCGGGTATAGATAATCTCTAAGTACCTTTCCAATTCTACATCTATCATCCTATCCAGGAAGACCATGAGTGTGGTGCTCTATCTTCTCCTACCCTCAGCTTGACTCAGTAGCTTTCCTATGGAGAAGAGAGAGACTTCTAATATGTAGGCAAATACTAAGCTAAGTAGCATTCTCTGACTACTAATACTGTCTGCCTCTTGTGGAGGTGCAGAGAGCTTAATGGGTTTCCATGGATGATGAATGATAATGGGCTATGTGCCAAGTGAAGACTGGGAAATTTCATGAAGTTAGGAAAGGAAATTAAATATTTTTGAACCCTAAAATCCAAATATATCCATGGTAAAACTCTATATTCTAAATACTGACTAACTCCTTTGGATAATTTCATTAGCCAGTACTGACTGGAGGCTCAATTATTGGCATGTTCTAATAGGTAAGAAAAAAATTAACTGCAATTATTTAGCTACTTTTCATGAGTTAACATAGCCTTACTGTTCCACTTACATTTTCTTTGAGATGAAATTTGTGTAAAAAATGTTTTCTTCATGTCTGAATTTTAGGATAGGTTTTAAACTTCTACACTTCATCTTTGCAATTCATTTTTAAAAATAAGATTCCTCTTCTTTTGCCTCCTCCCCTTCCCTAACTATGAAGCAAAGCATATGGCCCTAAGTAACATATCTGAGGATATAGAATAGAACATGTTTCAGCATCTGTATCATAGATGGGAACTCATTTAAAATATCAGGCTTGTCAGGAAAAAAAAAGAGGAATACCCAGGGCATTGAATGTAAGTCTTATATTAATGCAGTTGGGAAAATGAAAAATATAGCCCATAAACTACTTTTTTGGGGAAAAATAAACTAAATGAGAAAAAGCCAGGAAATATGAAAGTTGAGGTTTCCATAGTAACTAACAGTCATTCAGACACCATGCAAATAAAATACTACATGAGTATGAGAAGTCATATATGTATGTATCTAAGTATAACTGAAGAATACTATGTCTGGACAAGTTAATTTGATAGTACCATGAGAAACCTTAGCTTCTAAATCTTCCAATTTTTATGTGACCACATTTGTAACCTTATTGAAATTGTCTAAAGCATTGATTTATTTAGAGGAGAGTTATTTGGGAATGGAAATGAACATTGACTTCTTCCCAGCGAAATAGCAGGACAAAATGGCAGTTACTCGATTATTTGACAATAATGTAAAGTTACCTAATAATGAAACTTTTTGGTTTTGAAACTATCATAATAATAAAAATTTTGTAATACCAAATCTTTGTGAACTTTGTGCTATTTTCACAGGGATCATTAAAATTTTTTTCTTAAAATCCAGAGCACCTCAGATTCAGTCCAACTTCAACTTATCATGGGGAAAGGTGACCCCATCCCACTTAGGTGTAAGCCTCGAAAGGTCTTACCAACTTGTAAAGTCTTTAACCTTAACTTATAGCATTGCCATGGACTTTGGGTCAACTAAGAAGCAGCCAAGCCAAGTTAAGTGAAAGAATGTTCCAAATCATTAATAAGAAAAATACTATCAGCATAACCCTGATGCTTCACCTTATATCCATTAAATTGTCAATGAAGACAAATGACAGGAAGACAAAGTGTTGGAAGGCTCTGGAGAGACTAGAAACTAATGTGTTATTGGTGGAACTGTGAAATCAATAGTATAACAGCCATGTAAAGCAGTTTGGAAGCTTGCAAACAAAGTGGATAAAATGCCCAAACTCTTTCAACCAAAAATTCTATTGCTAGGCATATTTCTCAAGGAGGTCAATGGGAAAAAAAAGAAGAGCTCCATATGGAACAGAATATTTATTGCAGCATTTTGTTGTGTGATAACAAAGATCTGGAAACAATATAGACATTCATTGAATTAATCTGTATGAATAGGGCCTGTACAGCTTCTTAAATCAATCACAGTCAGAGATTTGGTCAGCCTTAAGAAGTCTATATAAAGGGAAGAACTGTCATAGAATCAGAGAGATTCCCAGAGTCTGAAAGCAGAAACAAGTCAGGTCCTGAGAACTAAGAGAAAAAGATATTAAGAAAGGTCAATGGCTCTATAAGAATCTCAAAGCAAAAGACCCAAGTTGAAGCCACAAATATACTTATTTATTGTAGGAAGGAAATTAGAAATGTATTGAAAAGGAATTTTGTAGGGTTGTCCCAGAGTCTGCAGAGCGGCTGAGGAAAGAAAGAGTTCTGCTCATGAGCTTGGAACTTTGAAGGAGGAGGGAAGGCAGAGTTCTGGGAGCAGTTGGTCTTTGACTTCTGAAGAGACTGACCAACTCAGCTTTTGCTCTATGGATATAGCTCTGCTGGTGATAGGAAAGAAAGAACTCTTAAACCATCTTGAAGGTTTTTCACTTTCCTCACTGTAGAAATACATCAGGAAGAACAACTTGTCAGATCTGCTGCTGTGAGAACTGTTTTGTGGGAGAAGAGACCAGAAAACTATGTTTGCCTATAGTTCAGGTGAATTCCTGAGATTTGAAGACTTCACCTTACAGTGAAATTTGGTTTGGTGGAGTGATTTATATTCTTTAGTGTTAAAGAACCCGTTTTATATCCTTAAACCTTTAATATACATAAATAAAAATTATAAGTTTTTATAAGAAAGATCTCCAGACCAGTTTGTGCACTGAGTCCTAAGGAGGGAAACTGTGAATACTTTGTGATCATTTGGCAAAGTATATTACCACAGTATCCTCCTTGATAACATCATTTATTACCCCAATATTACAATACTCAGGAACTGAAGGTTCCTGAGAAAAAGATATAACTACTCTTTCTTTCTCAGTGCCTATCATCAATCTATAAATTCTATAGTTTGCTGATTTGTTACTCAAACATTTTTAGTAATCTGAATTTTGTCTCAGCTACAAAGAGGTCAGTGGATTAGCTAGAGATAGATGTAAATATGAATTTAGGCAGAGTCCAACCTCTGCCTGAATGTGAGGAATTTCCCTGGCAACATGAGTGATTATGATTGAACTCAGAACTTTTTTCCTTGAATAAACTCCCTAAAACTGTAGAAGGATAGACCAAATGGAATTTGGGGCCATTATATTACCCTTAGGTTTAAAATGAGCTAATTATTATATTCAGGGGTCATGCAATTAACTGGATAATTAAGTAAATTGAGCCACTAATCAAGACTGTATATGTATATGTATATAAATAGATATATAGATTGAAGTGAATAATAGTTATTTGATTGACCAAATCATTAAGTTTCTTCTATTTCCTTAAAGGGTATATTTTTAGTTTTGGCTGATTTAAAAAACAAAACAAAACTTGAGTTTTTGTACTTAAGAAATCAATAAAAGAACCCTTGAGAAGCTTAATCAAGACAAATTTCTTGAACAGAGGCCATCATTGGACTTTTGTGCACCATACATTTCTTTATTGAGTTTTTGTTCACCTGCAACTTTGGTTCTTTAGAGGCTGTAGTGTTCCAAGATTCACATCCCTATAGTATTGCCAAGAGAACATTGGCGTTGAAAAGATGGGTCTTTGTGCCAATAAGTACCTTGAGATTATTGAAAGCACTGCACAATTTCCCAAATGCAATCCAGTCTTCTCTCTACCTACTTTTATGTGTAGACCCAAATCATTGTCCAGCTGCAGTGCCTACCCTAAATGTATGTATAGATATGCTGATGCAGTGAACTGACCATTCAGCTGAATGCCATAATCTGAACAACAGACATTTTTCATCAATTTTCTTTCTCCTAATGGATTTTTAAACCAATTTCTTTTAAATTATTGTATATCTTATTAAGGAGACTCTATAGGACTCCCAGAGATATTTCAAGAGGTTCATGAATTTAGACAGAAAAATATTCCTTTGTAATCACATGTTCTTTATTTTGTGGGTTTTAAAAACCCACAGGTTTGGGGAGGAGGTCAAACAACACACACATGAAAAAGGTAAGGGTTCATATTTAATGGGCACAGTATCATCTATAAACAGTAACATCTGGAAGAACTCAACATCAGTAGGGAACCCTTTTTGTATTTGGAATCTTGTAAGCTGTTCTCCATAACTGCAGGAATCATTTTTGAAAAGACTATCTCTCCTTGTTTTATGTCTCATTTGATGTTAATAACCATAGGATTGTGGAACGAAGGTATCTCTGGTTGCACTTATGGATTCTGAGATGATCTCAAGATATGCATCTAGGAGGAGAGTCTTTAGGCCACTTTTTGTTTTGCCAAGGAAAATGCTTTTTGGTAATCAAATAGTAAATACCCTGGGATCTTGTGAACCTCAAATTTTTTCAGACATCTTATAAACTAAAATTTTAGTCTCCTTTAGAGTCATTTGTGAAAATTTACTTGTCTCTTTCTTATTTTCATCAAGGTACCCTCAATGTGTGTACAATTCATTCATTTAAAGCTTTTCAAAAGATGATAAAGTAGACATATATTCTGTTATAGACTGATTTTCCCCATTTTGGGGGGGTATACCTTTCCCTTATCTATTTTTAAGCAATCACTCAGTGTTTTAAACACTGTGCTACCTCTAGCATAAACTCCATTAGTATATACTTGGCACATTCAAGGAATTTTTCCTGACTTCTTACTGAGTGCCATCTCTACTTCTTTTGAGTATCACATTGTTAACTGAGTAGAAGAAAATAGATCTATGATAGAAACTGATGAAAAGAAATAATTTTAGATATATTGACAGATTTGTGCCATTTTGTGTTGTCCTTTTGCCATTTTCATCCACGGATACTTTTGAAACAGTTTTATTTTTGGTGTCCAGTTTTTTCTTATGTTTGTTTTTGTTTCTACTTTTTTTTTTATTTTCAAAGGTGATATTACTCATAATCGTCTGCCATCCTCTTCCATGCTATTTTGCAAGTTCATTTGCATTCTAAACTAGTGTTGTCCTTGGGCTGTTGTCTCTCATTGCTTTTTAAGAAGATGACCCATCTGTTTGCTGGAATGTTTTCTATACTCTTTGTGACTCTTCATTGTGATCACTGGTTTATGTCGATTAAACTTTTTCAGGAAGTGGCAATTTAATTATAATAAATGAATTACATTGAATTAATTTAATTACAATCAATATTGGCTTTTCCTTTTTAATTTCTTATTTTTGACAATGATCAAAGCTGTTGTAATACAGACATATTTTATCATATTATATATGTATAAATATATGTGTATGTATGTCATATGTGTATATATACATTTATATCTTGTAAGTCTACAGAAAGTATGTTGATTAATCATACCAAGGCATTTTTTGAAATGGTTGCATCTAATATGAATTAGTAGACCCTTTGCAATAACTCCACTGGCCCCCAAGGGGCAGCAGTCCATAGGTTGGGAATCATTGTTCTACATATATGTGTACTTATATGTTTCTTTTTTTGAATTAAAAAATTTTTAAATTCTTTTAAAATATTCATAATGTGCCTATTTCTCTTATTTAAATTGTGAGTTCACTGGAGGGGAGAATGCACACATGATAATCATTTCCCATAGATTTACCTTGTAGTTAAACTTTAGAATTAGACCATAGAATTTTAGGGCTACAAGGAACTTTATGATCATTTTATAGAAAAGAAGATGAGGTCCAGACAAATGAAGTGAGGTCATTCTAATAGGAAGTAGCAACACCAGGCTTTGAACTCAGATCTTTTTGGCTCCAAGTCTTGTCCCCACTATACCACATTGCCCTTTTCCTCATATTACAGAATTAAGTTCACAATATTTAGCATACAACACATTTCACTGAGGGATTGCTATCTCCTCAAAATAAATATGCATGAAAAAGCCTCATGTAGCTCTTGCAAAAGTCAGTATAACAAAATTCAACCAGAAATTTAAAATGCAGTATTAAGCCTGATAAATCTTGTGCCTAGTGATTCAGTATTCTTGGCAGCAAAACCATAGATTTAGTCTATTGGGTCCAACTTCTCATTTTATAGAGGAAACTGAGACTAAGAGAGATTAAGTGACTTGCCCAGGATCACATAGCTATTAAGTGTATGAAGTGGGATTTGAACTCAGTTTTCCTAAACTCCAACCCCACCAATATCCACTCTGCCACCCAGCTACTTAAAACAATCTACATATTTCCCAGGTGCCTGGAGGATCTACATCCAGTGTAGCCACAGCTGGTTTAGGTCATGTCTATGTAGACATGTAGTTAGTATTGAAACCAGAGCATAAGATGGCTTTTGTATTTTAAGAAGAGATCAGAAACACAGAAGAAAAACAACTGCTTGGTCACAAGGGTTGTTGGGGATATGATTGGGGATGTAGTCTCTAAAGGATCACTCTAGTGCAAACATTAATAATATGGAAATAGGTTTGGATTAATGACATGTAAAATCCAGTGAATTGCTCATTGGCTATGGGGGAGAAGGGAGGGAAAGAAGATGAATCATGTAAGTATAGAAACATATTATAAATTAAATAAATAAATAATTTTTAAAATAACAAATAAAAAAGATCTAATTAGTAGAAAGTGAGAAACAAAAGTCAAGTTGGCACAGGATAAGGCAAAACTGTTCAAGAAAACATGAACATTGCCTTGTTGTCATGTCATATCATAGGCTAAACAATAGGTATTCTTCCTTCACTTGTTTTATCCAATATAAATAATTTAGATGGACTTTTGGGTGATCATGTCAGTCAATAAACATTTATTAAGCACCTACTATGTTCCAGGCACTGTACTAAACTCTGGGGATACAAAGAAAAACAAAAGATAACATCTACTCTTGGGGAGCTTACAGTCTAATAAAGAAGACAACATGCAAACAACTGTACAAATAAGCCATGCACAGGATAATTTGGAGACAATCAACATAGGGAAAGCACTAATATTAAGGAAGATCTCATTTAGGAGGCCCAAAGATTCATGGTTGTTGAAGCAATTTCATTTGTCATTCACATGAGTCATTCACAAACAGAACCATCTGTGGGGGATCATCAACTCTAGGAAATCCTTCATCCCTCTAGACTTTTTACTGTTCTCTTCCATGAAGACCGCAAAAACATTTTTTCCAGGCATACATAAAACCAGGGAGTTGGTCTTTTAATTGAATAGACCCTTCGCTTGGATGGTGAGGTGGACTCAGAATTGCACACAATGAAGAAAATGGGTAGATTTAGGAAATGATGTTATGCTTTTAACAACTCCAAACTCCTCTCCCTCCAAAAGACCTCTTTTTTTAAAAACAATACAACTCTGTGGTGCTATACTGACACAAAGCATGGAATATAACAGTCTGATTAATTAAAGTTGTGAGATATCTGAATGGTAATGGAGAGGTATATAGGAAATGTTAGTACTCTGTAAAGAATATGTTAGTCACCAGCTGCTGACATGAAGAAGCATAAAAGGAGGGAGTACAATCCAGTTAGATGGCACAGTGGATAGTGCTGGACATGGAGCCAAGAAGACCTGAATTCAAATCCAGCCTTAGATGCTTGCTAGCTATGTGACCTCAGGCAAGTCACTTATCCTATTTACCTCAATTTCCTTATCTGTTAAATGAGCTGGAGAAGGAAATGGCAAACCACTCTAGTATTTTTGCTAAGAAAACCCCAATGGTTTCATGAAGAGTCAGACACAATTGAAAATGAACGGACAACAATAACATAATCCAGTGGAAAGAGCTGTTGGCTCTGTAATTAGATGACATGGATTCAGATTCTGCCTGTCATTACTCAGATGAGCAAGTAACCATTTAAGTGAGTCTCAATTTCTCAACTACAAAGGAGTTGAAATTAAAGACTTCTGAGGTCCCTTCCAACTGACATGGGGTGCAGGCAAGATATAACCAATGGATAGCCTACCTGTCCCATTTGTATTTACATCCTAGTTAGAGAGCTTGAGGAAAATCCCTAGCATATTTGGGGGATGCATTATTGGAGGATATGAACAAGGGGCTCATAGACCAGGACTGTATGGATGGATTGCAACCTGAATTACAGGAGTGAGTTACAGCTGAGATGAGATCATAACTCCATTGACATATCAATGTTATATTATTTCCATTTTAATTAACAACTAAAAATATAACAAAGTATTAGGTTATGTTTTACCTGCAAGACAGCTGAAGTGGGAAGTTTGAGTAAAGGTGGTGATATTATGGAGCCTGCTTGCTTGGAAGCTTGTTTGATTATCTCTGAACCAAATATTGTTACTTAGAAGCAAAGGCTTAAAGTTAATAAAAATGTATCAAACTTATAATTAAATGGAAATTCAAAGAATTCAGAATATGTCCTTTTGTTAGACTTTTTTCCCTTCTCATACCCCAAATTCAACCAAATGGAATGATTTTCTTAGTATCAGATATTTACTTTGGGCTCTGTAATCACAGATACCTTTGCAGGTTGGATTTACTCTGCAGTGGGTTTAATGAGAAAGAAATCAATCATAAACACATATTAAACACCCACTGTGTGCAAAACACTTTAAGTATGAAAGGACAGAAAACACTATGGTCCCTTCTAAATGAGCTAGTGATTCATTTACGTGGCGGAGAAGATGATATCTCAAGAGGATAACCTTAAAAAAAAACTTTCAAGGAAACAGAAATAAAAACAACTCAATGTAGTTTAGTAATAAGCTCTGACATTTATACAGGGTGTACCAAAAGTCTTAGTGTGGTTTTAGGCTTTAATAATTTAAACACTCGACATAGCACTTGGACGTTTACAAAGTGCTTTAGAAATTTTATCTTGGGTATAATCCTGTAAGAGAGGTACTTTTTTTGAGGGGGGGAATGATAAAACTATGTCTGTGGTTTCACTGGTGTGTGAGAGTGACTTGCTAAGGATCCCATAGGCAGTATGTATTTTAAGCAGGACTTGAACCAAGATTTTTTTCTTACTCAAATCCAACTCATTACCAATTGTGTCATAATGCCTCTTAAGGCAGGTTTTGTGGTTATTCAGTTGTTTCAGTAGTGTTTAACTCTGAGACCTCATTTAAGGTTTTCTTGGCAAAAATACTGGAGTAGTTGGCCATTGCCTTCTCCAGCTTATTTTACAGATGAGGAAACTGAGACAAACAGGGCTAAGTGATTTACTCAGGGTCACACAGTTATCTTATAGTTAAAAAATTTTTGAACATGTCCCTGTAATAAGTATTTACTTCTATGAGAGGAAGTGGGGTACATTGATAGAGAACTGACCTTGAAATCAGGAAGACTTTGCTTAAAGTCTAGTCTTGGACATATACTGGCTATGTGTCCCAGCTCTTCATACTTGGGAGAAGGAGAAGAGATTTTCTCTCTTTTCCCTGATATCTAGCAGCAAAATGATTTAGCCAGACAGAGACACCTCCTACATCCAACAGGAAGGAAGGAAAAAGGCATTTGTTGAGAGACTATTATGTGCCAGACAATGTTTTATAAGTGCTTTATAAATATTATTTTCTTTTATACTAACAACAACAACTCTGGAAGGAACATGCTAATATTCTTATTTTACAGCTGAGGTTAAAGGACTTGTCCAGGGTCAAATAGCTATTAAAAGTCTGAGATCAAATTTGAACTCAGGTCTTCTTGACTCCCGGTCCAATGATTTATCTCTCCTGCCATCTAACTGTTCATCAAACTATATCCTAGTAGTTTGAGACTTCATAGGCTGAAGAAAATTTGAGATAAGTGTAGGGAAACAATCTAGAAAGAGTTAATAATATTAATGGATTGCATTTATGCAGCACTTTGAGGTTTGCAAAGCTCCTTATAAATATATCATTTTATCCTTAGAACAATCTTGGGAAATATCTGCTATTATTATACTCATTTTACAGATAAGAAAATCTAGGCGGACAGAGATTAAGTGATTTGCCCAAGGTTACAGAGCTGGTAAGTGTCCCAAACAGGATTCAAACTCAGGTATTTCCAACTGCAGGCCCAGTTCTCTATCCAAGACACTGCCTAACTGTCTCACTTCTATGGTACTGAAGGAAGTCCAGTCTACAGACTATTTTCAACTGCCAGGACTAGAACCCTCTCTTGAGTGCATAGTCAGTCTTTTCTTTCTCCTTTTCTGCCTTGGGTCTTGGACCTTAAAAATGATCCCAGCTTCAAGAGACTGCTTCTCTGTATCAGTGCTTTTTTGGAGATGTATGTCTCTCACCCTCAACTGTGCTTCAAATTCTCTCAAACTGGTTCTCTAACTGCTGGTTGGAGGATCTCTTGTTGGACAAGTAGCTTCCCTGCTAGATACTATGGACAATGGGGATGGGAGGAGAGAAAATTCCTTCTTCCCTCACCTAGAGCTGAAGAACTGGGTTCTTTCCCACTGTTGGCTTTCTTTTCTACCTTCCCAAATTGCCAGACTGACTATTCACTGACTGCAGGGGCCATTTCTTCTTCTGACTTAGAGAGAGAGGCTTTCCCATTTTCTAAAGGGGCACTACTGTATATCTTGTTAGCTCATTACTATTTCATCATTCCAGATGGGTGGGAACTGAATCCTCCCCTATCCCCATAGACAAGTACTGCTCTATTAATAATAATGAGCTACATCATCAAACTTACACAAAACAGAAATTAGAAAAAGATGAGGTAAATATGAAATAATTTTAGGAACTAGTCATTAGGGAGTCCCTAGAAGTTACTAAGTAGGGAAGTGCTGTAGTTTAGACTTGTGCTTAAGGAAAATCACTTTGCCATCAATGTGGAGATAAATAAGTGATAGATAGCTAGATAGAACATTCATTAAGTGGTTAATGTGTCAAGCACTGTGCCAAGGTCTGATCATACAAGGAAACAAGGAAATTCTACTCTCAAGGAACTTATACTCTATTGGGAGAAGACTGTACATAAAGAGAAATTGGAAAGATGACCAAGCAAGAGAGAAAGGTGCCCACATGTGGGCAAGATTGTTGTCAAGAAGGAGGAAGTGTAGAGTAGGATTGAGAATGTGATGGGAAAGACACTTGAAGTAGGGAGATCAATTATGAGGCTATTGCAATAACTTAGGTGAAAGGTGACTATATAAGTAGACAGAAGGATATAGATTTAGGAGATGTTATGGAGAGAGAAATGGAATTTGGCAGTTGATTGGATATGTTAGGTAAGCGAGAGTGAGGAGTTCAAGATGATATGAAGATTTGACTCTGGCTCACTAGAATGATAATGGGGCATTCACTAATAATAGGAAATTTCAGAAGAGGGATGGGCTTAGGAGAAGATAATTTAAAGAGGTCTTTGAAGCAGATGGCAACCCCTCCATGCTAATCCTCTTCAAATCACTTTGTCTCTCCCAAGATTAAAGAACAGGGGCAAGGCTCTTCCTCCCTGGTCATAGTGGACAGACCCTACTCACTCCAAAGAATTTCTGTCTGAGCAGCAAGATGATTGTTGAGAGGATGGTTGGAGCAAGTAGTAGATTGAATTTTCCCAGTGGTACCTGCATAACTACTGCTGTGGATATGTCATCTGGGTAACAGTTAAGTTATAATTGCCCTGGGGAACAAATGTCTTGGCTCAGAACAGGGAAGATTGAGAACTTGCAATGTAAGTAGAGGGAGGGAAGTATTGAGGGAAAAGGTAGATACGGATATTGGAGACAACTCCCATGATTATTTACTATAGGGAAGGGTGGGTTTTAACCCATCTTCTCATAATCTATTGGTTGATAACATGCCTGTTTTGGGCATGGTTGTTCCCTACTGTTCTAGAATAAAATCTTGTGATTCAGTTTATGTATTGTTATCCTGGATTGTATTCTCTTCTTCAGCATTTCCCAAAACTGTGTTCTAAGTGAAGTAAATAGGGGTTCTTTGAAAAAAAATTTCCAGTGGTAATGTTTCTTCTTCCCTAAAATCTTTTAAATGTTGAGATATAGGCACCAAGAATGTGTGGCCAATTAAGAATATGATATGAAAATAGACTGAATTTCCTTTAACTGATGTATGTGCTATTTCCTCAGTGAAAATAGAGGATCCTCCAGGGCAAGGATAGCCATGTCTCATATTTGTCTTGTAAACCCTACAGAAGCCAGCCTACTGTGGAAGTCTCAATAAATACATACTGTGTTAATTGATCATTGCACATTTTTTCTTGCATGTGGAATCTTTCTCCCCAAACCAAGTAATCTTCCCAACTTCTCCATTTCTTTTTATAGCATTACTATTCTCCCAGTTACCCAGGATTGGGAATTATGGAGTACTTTCATTTTTTAAAAATACTTTTATTAATAGATTTTGTTTTATATCACATTCATTTGCAGATAGCCCATTCCTCCTCATTACCTCCCAACCTAAAGAACTCTCCTATAATAAAGAGCAATGCTAAAACAGTGGTTTTGACAGTATATACAACATTCTGCATCCCTAATATCTCACCCCATGGTTCTGTATCTCTTACCCCCCACATGTCACATTTGTCAAGTACTATCATATCTATCTCCATAATATATTGCATCTGTTCCCTACTCTACACTCACATTGCTAAAACCAAAACTTACTTTCATGGTTATGGTAACAGTCTGATCTCCTTGATTCCAATCTTTCATCTCTAACCATTCATCACAGTTGCTAAAATTATCTTCCTGATTCACAACTCTGACCATGTTGCCCCCTTAAAAACCTTTTGTGGTTCTCCTCTGTCAAGAGGATACAATATAAAATGTTAAAAAATAAATAGGTGATAAATTTATTAAAGGAAAAAATAAAATTTAAAACTTAAAAAACATGTAGCAAAAGGTAAAAAATTTAAAAGATGCAATACAAACTCTTTTGACTGTCATTAAGCACCTTCAAAATTTGGCTTCAACCTGCTTTCCAGTCTTTCATTCTACTTCTCTTCACAGATTCTATTCCAGCCAAACTGAACTATGAGCTATTCCCTTATTTTATTTTCTAATTTCCTTTCACCAGATATTATTCATGCAGTCTTTCTCTTATGCTTTGAACACCATTTCCTTCTCACCTCTGTTTGCTAGAATCCTTCTCTTCCCTAATCCAGCTGAATCAAGGATTAAGAGCTGGAAGACTTTAGAGGTCATCTATTTTTATTTTACTCTTTTACAGATGAGGAAACTGAGGCCTCTATTAGCTATACTTCCTATTTATTTTAGTAAGTTGTCTAGAGTATATCTTTGCCTTTATTCCATTCTATTGTTATCACATTTGTTTACCTGATCTATCTCTCCTATCAGGTCCAAGACTCTATAAAGGCAGGGCCTATTTAATTCATCAGTTTTGTAATCCTCAATATTTTGTTTGTTAAATTGAATTGCACAACTGAGTCAGCCAGAGGAGGCCAAACGAATCCATTCTTTAATATAGCACTTTTCTAGAAATTGAAAAGTGTTTTCTCCTTTTGTAGATGATGAACCAATTCCATTGTAGAGATCATTAAGCATCAAAGGATCAAATTGACCTTAGCAGCTATTTAAGCCAAACATCCTTCATTTTACAGATGAAGAAACTGAGGCACAGAGGAGTGAAGTGTCCTGATCAGAGTTAATAAAGTGGGATTTGAGCCCAGAACTACCAGTTCAATGCTCTATCCACAATATGATTCAGGAGTTTGTGGTGATACAAGGAGTGGTGGGGAAGGAGGGGTGTTGGTCTTAATGATAGAGTCCAATATATCAGATCAGCATAAGTATTAGGAAACAAGAAGTAGAAGGCTGGAAGAAAATGCCAACACTGAGCCCATAAAGTAGGGAAAGAGTTGAGGCAAATGAGAATTTGAATGCAACACTGTATTAAAAACAAACAAAAAATCTTTACAGATACTAAGTTTTGATTTCAAAGCAAAAGAGTAGTAAGGGCTAGGCAACCGGGGTTAAATAACTTGCCCAGGGTCACACAGCTGGGAAGCGGCAGATCACTTTTGAATCCAACAACCCTTGTCTCTAGGTCTTACTCTCAATCTGCTCAACCACCTATCTACAACAGTACAATACATTTTGCAATCATTTCTTGTGTAGTTCTTATTAACCAGAGGACCTAGCAGGAGCAGGTGCTGTGAAGAGCTTCTCTCCCCACCCATCCTACTAGTATTCCCTTTTTCCTGCCCCTCTTTCTCTCTCCCTTAATTCCCTTCCCCTGTTTCCCCTTACCCTTCTTTGTCCCTCTCTTCCTCCTACCTCCAAATGATGCTGACCCTCTCCTTAGTCCAGCTCCTCAAAGGAGGAAACTTAGAGACATGGCTGTTCAAACTACTTGGATGAACAGGGATTATAGTAAGATGGTGGATAACCGAGTCTTACCCTCTGTCCTGCCACAGTGCCTTATGGTCTAAAGGATATAATGATTTGTCTTGCTTCTCTATTCTCCAAACCTCCAAGCACTGCCACCTGACTTGGTGCATAAAGTTCCTGTATGTGTTACCTCTCCCAATTAGAATAAGAGCCCTTTGAGAGCAGGGACTGTCTTCCCTTTCTATTTGTATCTTTAGGGCTGAGCACAGTTGCTTGGCACATAATAAACCTTTACGAAATGCTTTTCCATTTATGTTTACATGCATACAAACCTAACCACGGCCAAGGAGATTCTGAAACAGGTTGTATTTGTTCTTTGTGAGCCATCATTTTTACCTTCTTTTATTCAAAGGGTATTAATTTTATTTTGTAATAAAAAAGAAGTTTGGTTGCATTAACAGGTTACATTTTTCATTGTAGGATTTCTAAAAAGGTAGAGTATTTTGAAAGTGTTCTTAAAATTACTCTTAGCTGGCATTCAGACTGGTTGACAAACAAGATTTGAAGCAGGAAAATTGTAATTTTATAAATATCAAGAGACTTCGGAACACTCAATAGAAGCAAAGTAATAATTTGGTACATCGACAGTATTTTCATTTATTCAACAACTTTCTACAGATAAAAATGTAAGGTAGCCTAGAACTGTGACCTCACTCCTGTTTCCCATGGCAGGCTTTGTATTCCCAGCTTTTAGCACACTGCTTTGGACAGAGTAGAGGTTAAATAAATATTTGTTGAAGTGATAAATGATTACCTCAATTTTTACATTTGGAACGCTTTCTCCTCCAAAACTGTTATAGCTCCTCCGATTTCCCCTCCCCACCGCAGTTTGCAATTTCCTGGTTGAAGCCAGATGGTAAAAAGAAAGTCCTCAGATTTCTAGGATCTTAGGTAGAGTGTGGGAAGGGTTTTTAAAGATCAATGAGTTCAAATTCATCTTACAGATGAGGAAACTGAGGTTCAGATAATTAAAGCTTTTGCCCAGCTTTTAAGTATATGAAGCAGGATTTAAACTCAGAGCTGATTCTATTTGAAGAGTTTCTACTACTGTACTTTGCCACGATCTTCATCACTGGCTCTATCGAATAACAAGAGGGCAGTTTAGTATAACTTTTGGAGGAAGGGGGACCCGGATCCATTGAATGGTTCTGCATTCACAGGGTAAGTGGTACTGCGCAGTCTCCAGCTAGCTTGTGGTCGAGTGCAGTAAGAGAGAACTTGAAGTCTGTGACATCCAGAGCCTGAAGATGAGGTCAGCCCCTTCCCTGCTCTCTCCAGCCTTATCCTGCCCATACACAGTCTGAAAGCTTTACCTCTTCTTCACCTCTCTTTGCAAAGAGAGCCAGCTTCAAAGCCTGGTGGATTCCCAACTCAGGGTCCTAAGCACTTCACTACTTTCTTCTCTCTTTTAAAAACTCCTCTCCTCCAGTCCAAAGTAGCAGCTGGCTGGGGCAGCTGCTGGTGGAAGGGAAAGTCAGCCCTAGGCTAAGAGAAAACATCGAGGAAAGGACTCCTGGCCCTCTTGACTGTATAGGTTACATCCACCAGGGAGATGAGTTACTCCTGGCACTATCCCTCCCCTGTCCTGGCTCCCAGTGGTACCTTTTTCTTCAAGCTTCAAGGTTGTCTCTTAAGGCTGGGGGAGGGGGGACTTGGAGGGGACGGAGGGGAATGGGGGAGGAGGGAGAGAGAGAGAGAGAGAGAGAGAGAGAGAGAGAGAGAGAGAGAGAGAGAGAGAGAGAGAGAGAGAGAGAGAGAGAGAGAGAGAGAGGGAGGGAGGGAGGTTTTCTTTTTATTTTTTCCCCTCCCTTTTAATTTAAAGAAGTTAACCATTTTGAGGGCAAGGCTTCACAGGGTGGGTATAGGATGGGAAGGAGAGAGTGATGTGGCAAAGCCAACCACCGCGATTTGGAGCACTGGAAGACGAAAAATCTCCCTCCCTCCAGAATTGTGCACTGGGGGCACCAGAGTACGCTAGGTAGTGGCAGTGGCGGCTGCACCCGCGGCTGGCACTTAAGCACGCGCGCAGCCAGGGGTGGGGAAGAGGGAGAGGATGGGTGGGGGGAGTGGAGGCAGCACACGTGTGTGGGAGCGGCGGAAAAGCGGCGAGTGCACAGGACAGGTGCAGGCGCGCAGCCTTCCCATTGGTCCCAGGCTGCGACCCTCCCGCCCCCGCTGCAGCTCTAGCTCTATCTCCATCTCCGGCTCCAGTTCCTTCTGTGGGTACGTGTGCACGCGCCCGAGGAGGGGAGGGGAAGACGGGGCAGGAGGACGGCGCGTGTCCGTCCTCCTCCGGTTCCAACTCCCCCGCCCCTCTGCCCCAGACCCGGCACATCTTCCTGTGTAGCTGCTGCCACCGCGCGCTCGCGGACACAGGTATGGGGGAGCGCGAGCGCCTCGGGCGCGCGCTATGTTTGCTATTCCCTCTTGTGCGGGCTTGGGGGAAGCCGGGGAGGGAAAAGGAGTGGGGGGGGGGGGGTGGAGGTGGAGGTTGGAGCTGCTGCTGCTGCGGCTTTCCTCTAGCTCGCGCAGCAGCAGAGGTCGTGCACAGATGCGGGCTAAGCCTGGGGGGGGAGGAGGAAGAAGAGGTGAAGGAAGAGGAGGAGGAGGGAGGAAGGAGGTTCTGTGCATGAAACCCACAGGTAAGATTTCCAGGCAGAAAAAGGGCATCCCCTGCCGGTAGGAGGGGCGTGCAGAGGGAGTCAGTGTTTTGGTACCCTTCCTCCCCTCCGCCTCCGGCTGAATGTGACAGCGTGGGGGATATATCCTGTAGACTGTGCAGTAGAACACATTCTGATCCCAGAGAGAAATAAACTGAAAACTAGCTGCTGGAATTCAGTGCCACACTGGGTTGTTCTTAATAGTGAAATGTATAGGCCTGAAGGGGTAAGGGGGAAAAAAAGTATCATATTAGCCAGGAGACCCTGAGAGGCTTCATACTTTCCTGGCATGGTCGTAACTGCCGAATTGAAGGGACGGGAGCAACATCGATTTGCATTGCCCACCCATACCTCCATTACTCTTTTGCTATACGAACAGCCTGAGATTGGCACTCTCTGGACCCCAGTGAGTGTCATTATTGCACAATAGGAAGAGGGGGTGAGATGGGGTGAAGTGGGAGGGGGAGGGCCCAGGGTGCGGAGCAGGGAAAGCGGGGTGCCCTGGCTTAGCGGGAGCTGGAGAGGAGAGTACCCTGAACGAGCTCGGGGTATTTTTGTGTTCTGCTCTTGTTAGACTCTTGTAAGCCGGATGCCCTATGTGGATAAAAGATGTATCATGGAATGAACCCGAGCAGTGGAGATGCTTTTCTAGAGCAGCAGCAGCAGCAGCAGCAGCAGCAGCAGCAGCAGCAGCAGCAGCAGCAGCAGCAGCAGCAGCACCAGTTTCCCCCGAGACTCTTCACAGTGGTTTTGTGGTTTCAGCTAGCGCTGTGCCTTGGCCCTGCACAGCTCACGAATGGTGAGTGACTTCCTCATGTGACAATATGAAAGGAGCCGGGACAGCATGGGAAGGAGAGCCCGTGGCAGGGTCAATGGGGCTTCCCCATCCCCATGGTCAACCTCCAGGGGGTACTAAAAGACCCTTCTCCTCTTGTGCCCTCTCCTTTATACCCTATCTACATTCATACACATAGAGGAGGGGGGGAAAAAAACCCTCAGCGTAAAGCTAGAGATCCTCCTCCTTCGAAACCACATTCATGCTGACTGAAAAATGCCTTTCCTTTTACTTACTACCCAACACAAATACACAAACCCACCGAGTCAGGAGCTTTGCGACAACACCACCCAGGCTTTTCTGAAGAACCAAAGTCCCCCTCTCCCCCCCAGAATATCCTAATCTATTAAACAGACAGCTAGATTCCTATCCTTGAGGGTTGTGAATGAGGAAAGTGGTGGTAGATCAGAATGAATGACAGTAGATCTCTGTAACCAGTGGCAGCCTTCAGCTGAGAGAGCTCTAATATTTCATCACTGGAGATTTAGGCAAGAGCTGTTATGGCTACTCAAAGGGGACAAGTTGGAAACTAGGTTTGGAATGTAACATCTTTGAAATGTGTGACATAATTGCCTAAGAATAATGGGGATGGAAAGTTAAACTTCTTTGCTTCATTTTTCTTCAGCTTTGAAAGGGTTGTGTGGACAGATATGTGTCTAATAAAACTGCTTTGCCATGATTTCTCATTTCTGATTTTCAGTGGAAAAAAAGCATAACAAGCCAAGGCCCCTTTTGTAGGGTAGAAATTAATGGCAAATATATTAATAACTTCAGTTTCAACATGTTTCTAATCTAAGCCACCTTTGATTCTTGAAGAGAAGTATCTTTTGATTGCATTAGCAGAAGACAGAAAGAGAGCCCAATTGGAGTTTTAGAATCCTGAGGTTCTTACTTGGTCCATCATTGCTGTCAATTACACATTCATTACACAGGTTATCTATTATGGAAAAGTTAAGGTGGAAGATGTGTCTATTTCTTTAGCCTAAGTATTAACATTAGGAATAATCTTGATTTCAATAAACAAACCTTTAAAAAATACTTTCCAACCATATGTACTCTGAAGACTTATAGTGAAAGAAAGCACCAAGTCAAAGAACGTTTTGTGAGGTAGAAATGAATGGAAATTATATTAATAACCTCAGCAGCAGTATGTTTCTAATCTAAGGCATATTTGGTTCTTGAAGGGGAACTGTCTTTTGGTTGCAGTGTTAGAAGACAGAAGAGTCTGTCGGAGTTTTAGAAACCTCTAATGTTTTTACCTCCTCCATCATTGTTGTCCACCTCCTTTTACCTTATGGACTTTTTTATAGGGAAAAATTAAAGTGGGGGAAAGGGAACATGTTTCTTTAGCCTAAATTTAGCCTAACATTTGTAGATAATGTTGGTAAGAAACATCTTGATTGCTATAAGCAAGCCTTAAAAAAATACTTTCCAACCATATATCCTCAAGAAAGTTCATATGTGAAAATAAAAGAACTGATGGCAACAAAATTTTCCTCATTTTACTTCCTCTAAAGGAAAAAAAAATGTGGGGAGGAAAGAAGAGGAAAGTAACAAATGGAATTATTACCACAGACAAATCCAAAGGTCAGACATTGCATTTAGGATGTTGAGTTGTGAGCATAAAGAAACTTTCTGTGAATATGCCTATCTGGGTCTATTTGATTGTCATGGAAGTTGCATTGTTTTCCAAATCCTGCTGTTTTATTGCCAATCAATATCAATTTCAACCTCCCTTCCTCCTTGGTGGGGAAAATTTGTTAGGAATTCCCCCTGCCCCCTTTAGTGATTTTGTTTCCATAAAAATGTTTTAGGTGAGGATGGTCCTCTTCCTACTTATGTTGAGTGAGGTCAAAATTGCACAATGGCAAATCATCATTGTCATATTCTATGCAATTTAAATTCCCTTTGGAGCAAAGCACTTCTCTTTAGCTGAGGTGTCTAATAGTGTTTTATGAGTAAGGAGCAGTTGGCTTGAGCTAGGATTTGAGTGACAAAAGACATGTCACTTTCCATATCAGTTTATATTTTCTTTTCTCTTCCTTCTGTACTCACATTATATTCCCTTCATCCAAACTAAATACTCTTCCTTCTTGCTAGTCCACTTATGTCAGTAGTAGGCGGTGGATCTCTGGACTTGGGATCAGGAGACTTGGGTTCAAATTTAAACTTATGATTCTGGATCAGTCTTTCTGGTACTCGGTTTCTCCCTCTATAAATTGAGAACAAAATGATCTTTAGGTCCTCTCAATCATGAAATCTTTATGATATTGTCTCTGACACTTATTTGTTATATGATCATTCACAAGTCCCTTAATTTTTCAGAGATGAAAGAGGGCAGTTCCTATCTTATAAAATTGTTGTGAAAAATTTTTTTCGTTCACCTTAAATCACCCTACAAATATGAGTTATCATTAAGAAAGAGATGTTAATAAGAATTCAACCAACTGTCCTTCAGTTGTCCTCAGATCATGTTCTTCATAAGATGAGAAGTTTAAGAAGAGATCTCTAAGATTCAAAGGCAGAGGAGCCATACAGTATTTGCAGAGCATCCATCTGATTAACTTCATAGAGTTTGGAGCTAATTCAATTCTGGGCTATATTAAGAAGGCAAAAGCTTCCAAGAATGGGGAATATCCTTAGAATATTGGAGGTGATAAATCTGTTGTTTGCTGACACAATGAGATTTTATCTAGAGTATTTCATTCAATTCTGGGCATCACATTTTAAGATGGGCATTGATAAACTAGAGAGTATGAAGAAGAAGGTAACCAGGAGGTGAGGGAACTTGAGTCCTCATTATATGAAGATTGGGTTGAAGTCTCTGAACATGATTATCTTGGAGAAGAGAAGAGAAGTTTCATTGTGGGGTGGGAGACAGTATAGCTATCTTCAACTATTGGCAGTTTCATCATGTAGAAGAGTGATTAGGCTCATTCTGTTTGGTCCTAGAAGGCAGAACCAGGAGCAATGTTTTTTTTTTTTTTTAATAAGAAGCTTCTTTATATCACCGTGATAAACTTTATATTCTTCTTGCATATGGTACAAAATATTCACTTAACTAAATAAATAACACATAAAACATTATTGTAAACAGCACTTACACCCCTGAGGTAAGACCTCTTGGTCCAAGCAGGGGTGCTCTTGAGATCCTGTACCTCCCCCTTTTGGGGCTGAGGTAGGTAAGAGGCCTAAGAAGGGAGGAAATGGGGGGCATGTCATGGTGAGGGATGGATCCAAGACAGAGTTGGCAAGAAAGGATACCAGAGCCAAGAGAGAAGAGCAGTTACAAAGAAGCCAATTTAGGAATTGCTGTTAGGAAAAACTTCCTAAAAAGTAGAGTTATCCAAAAGTAGTAAGGGTTTTCTTGAGAGGTGGTACTTCCTCCTTTTTGGAAGTCTTCACACTGACGTCTGGAAACAGTTATTGGGTCTATTTTTGTCATCATTTCTTAGGTCTATTCCTTTTGCATATGAATTGTAGATCATTGCTGAGGTCCCTCCCAACTCTCAAAATTCTAGGATTCTGAGCTGGTAGGGACCTTGGAAGTCATCTAGTCCATTCTGCTTCCTTGGTAGATGAGGAAACTAAGGCTCAGAAGTTGAACAACTTGCCTAAAGGCAACAAATAGCAGAACCAAAATTTAAACCCAATCCCTTTAGGATTCTTAAGGCACTACAGATAGAGGTATTATATCAGCACTACTTTTAAATATTTTAAAATTTATAAAGAATGTGTTTTATTTCCATCTTCCCATTGAGGTATGTAATGAAAGTATCCAGGAACTTAAAAAGGAGGTGGTAGTATGTCACCTCTCATTTATATATATTGGTTTCAGAGCACTCCAATGGATGTGTTCCCTTCAGAGGAAAGGCTTCAGCTCTGTTTCTCCTTAAACTCTTGCAAACTGAGAATGTGATGGCTAGTAACACAGTCATTATAATTGTATTCTCCTTCAAGCCAACAATTTGGGAGACCTTGTTGAGATCATTCTTACCTGTTAAATCTGACAAACTATGACTTGGGAGAGAAAGTTGTGACTAATAAAAATAATTCCAGTGCTTTTATGAAGAAAGAACTAGTGGCAAACTTGGTTTTGGGGCCCACTTTTTGGTGCCAGTATTCCTGATATCATGTTGCTCAGTTACCAAACTCAATCTAAATGGAAAGCAGTCAATGAGCCTGAAGCACAGCTGGGCCTGTTGGTAGGCAAGGGAGATAGCTTCCTAGGGCACAGGACACCAGGAGGAACACAACAGGGGATTCTTGTAATATTACTTTTTTAGAAATGCACATTTTTAATGCCAGAAAATTATGTTTTCTCTGACACATACATATTTATTTTGTTTTATGTGTTTATAGTAAAGGCTTAAGGCCTTTAGAAATGCTGCAACACACAGGGGGACAGTTTTCAAATGCAGCGGTTTGGTGGAGAAGAATATTCAGACTCCATCCAGGACATATAAATGCCTTGCCCTGATTTGGACATGGACAAGTTTGATTCAGTGGGCAGCCTTGAAGTAATTCTCCAAAACTATGCACTAATCCCAGGCATGCAGGACTTTCATTGACCAAAAAGTGCATATTTAATAGATAGTCTATTGTTAACCTGGGGTTTTCATTCTTGATTGCTTTCAGTAGAAAAGAAGCTTGACAATACTGGAAATTCAATAGCTTCATCTGGAAAAAGAAAGGCAGATGAGTGGGAGAAATGGAAAGAATGATCAGACCAAAAAAAAAAAAAAAGAAAAGTTTTCCCCTGGATCCATAGATTTGAACCTTGGAATAATTTCATTGTCTTGAGTTTACATGTGGGTAGGTTTTTCCTAGTCTTTTGTTAAGTGAGGAGAATCTAGTTTAAAAATAATAATCAACATTTGCATAATAACAGCAACTAGCATTTATATAACTTGTTAAGGTTTATATAGATCTTTAGAAATGTTATCTCATTTGATTCTCACAATAATCCTGGGATGTAGGTACTATTATTATTTCCGTTTTACAGATAAGAGAAAACTGAGGCAGACAGAGGTTAAGTGACTTCTCCAGAGTCCTACACCTAATATGTATCTGAGGCTGGAATTTGGCACTCTATCCCCCCTAGCTCCCATATTCACACAGAGATGGGTGCAAACACTCTGGAGTACCTTGAACTAGATTAAAATGCAATTGGGAAAAATTTAACAAAATAAATAAAAATACAACATAGATAAGGTTAATTTTTTTTTAAGTCTTTTTGTGGCCATGGGAATTTCTAATCTCATTTGGATTTTATGATTAATTCCAGGAAAACAAAACAATTGATATCTAATTCAAATAGTGTCAAAAAAGAAATGAAATGTGTCACAGTGCAGAGAGAACTGGTCTTGAAGCTAGAAAGAGATGGTTTCAAGTCCTACCTCCATCACATACTGCTTTGTGACCTTAGACAAATCAATTAATGTATCAGTGATCTAGGTAAGTTCTCTAAGAACACAAGAAAGGTTGCTGACCTACATTGATAAAGGGATTTTTCTCACCTGGAAATTCCTGCAACTAGTGAGATCACAGTTCTAGGTTCTATTCTCTTATCAGTAAACCAGATGACTAGTAGGCAAGTGACTTGACCTTTTAACAGATGACTATATTGGGAGAATACCCTTGTTATAACATATCTGGTTTTCAGGAAGGTCTTTGAAAAAGCCTCTCATTCTATTGTGAGATACATGAACTGGATAAGAGTACAGGTAAGTCAAGAGTATTGAGAATTAGTTGAACAATTAGGGTAAAAGAAAAAAGATAACTGTGATCTCTGTAGCTCTAAAAGGGAGGTTTAAAATTTTTTAAAAAATATTTTATTTAGACTATTTTCCCATGGTTACATGATTCATAACCCCCCTTTCCCCTTCTCTCCTCCCAAAGCCAACAAGCAGTTCTACAGGGTTATACACGTTTCATTGTTCAAAACATATTTCTATGTTATTCATATCTGCAGTAGAGTGATCCTTTAACATCAAAACCCTAATCACATCCCTATCCCACTATGTGATCCAGCATATATTTTTCTAATGCATTTCTGGTTCCACAGTTCTTTCTCTAGATGTGGATAGTGTTCTTTCTCACAAGTTCCTCTGGATTGTCCTGGGTCATTGCATTGCTGCTAGTAGAAAAGTCTATTACATTTAATTGTGCCACAATGTATCAGTCTCTGTGTACAATGTTCTTCTGGTTCTTCTCCTTTTGCTCTGCATCAATTCCTGGAGGTCATTCCAGTTCACATGGAATTACTCCATTTCTTTATTCCAAAAGGGAGGTTTTTAGTGAAAGTACCCTGAGGATCTATTCTTGGTTCTCTACTGTTGAATATTTTAAGCAGTGATTTGGGTGATAAGTTCTAAGCTGGGATGGAAATCCAAAAGATTTAGGTTCAAATCCTGCCTTTGGCATTTAGTAGCTGTGTGACTGATGAAAGACTCTTAACCAAAATAGGGATAATAATACCACACAATAAATGGAGAGCTTATCTTCTTGGTAGTTAAGATCTGAGTTCAAGTCCAGTTTCTGACACATACTGACTGCTTTCACTGTGGGCAAGCTACTTAACCTCCTAGTATTCTAAGCAATTCTCTTAGACTATAAGTGTTTTTTTTTTCTTAAAAAAACAAACAACTCTTACCTTCTGTCTTAGAACTGATGCTGAGTGTCAGTTCCAAGGCAGAAGAGCAGCAAGGGCTAGGCAACTGAGGCTAAACGACTTGCCCAGGCTCACAGAGGAAGTATTTGAGTTCAGAGCAACTTATCTGGATCTCTATCTACTGTGCCACTTAGCTGCTCCAGACTATAAGTTTCAGAGCAGGTACTGACTTCTTTTGGTAAAGGAAATATCTTTATCTGAGAGTTCCCTATATCACTGAAATCACAGCTATCCATATCCTTCATACCCATGGTGCCTATCTCATAGATTTGTTGTGAGGACAGTTAGGTGGCACATTGAGTGCTGGGCATGGAATCAGAAAGACTCTTCCTGAGTTGAAATCTGGCCTTAGGCACATACTAGCTGTGTGACCCTGTATAAGTCACTTAACCCTGTTGGCCTCAGTTTCTTCACTTGCAAAATGAGCTGAAGAAGGAAATGGTAAGCCATTCTTCCCAAAAACCTCAAAAAAAAAAATGAAGAGTTAGACTTAACTGAAACAATTGAAAAACAATAACAACAGTTAATATAATGATGGTGGTAATGATCAAGTCATAGACAGAATGCTTGCAAAATCTGGAAATGACACAGTGACAGCTAACAATGGATGATAGAATCAGGATCCCTAAAGATCTAGGCTGGAATAGTGGTCTGCAACTTTTATCCCTAATTCCTGGGGGTTGGGAACCTATATTTTATTTGTATGAAGAATTTCTCTTTAGCAAATTCTTTTTACCAATGCACATCAGCAGCTATACAGCATATATAGTCTTTGAGACTTATATGTGGAACTGAGATTATGTGACGTCTGCAGGGTCACACAGTATGTATTATGTATCAATATGTATTAGAGGCATTAGTTGGACCAAGTATTTTTGACTCTGAGGCTATTTTTAGGTTATCAGACCTTATCTAGAATAATATGTTTGGGGAGTATTGTGTTCAGTTGAGTTAAATCACTGTGATTAGAATGAGTGTCCAGAGAAGGGCAACTAGGATGATGAAGGACCTGGATTTCATGTCATATGAAGATAGGTTGAATTCTCTAAGCACATGTAGTCTAGAAAAGAAAAGACTCTTGAGGAACATAATGGTAGTCTTCAAATATTTGAAGGATTGGGATGTGGAATTCTTGTTTGACCTCAAAGAACAAAATAGGAACCATAGGTGACAGTTATGAAGAAGCCAATTTAGGCTTGATGTCGGGAAAAGCTTTCTATTAGAGCTGTCCAAAAAGTAGAATGAGTTTCAAGCAGAGTTTGGATGACTATTTGTTGAGTATGTTATAGTGGAGATCCCTTTGAGGATGGGTTGAGGTCCTTTTCAACTCTCATAATCTATGATTTTATGATTATCTATCCACTATTAGATGCCTCCACTCCCCTCCAATTAAAAGGATACAATTTAGCAAAGATGAAAATAAAACTTTATGCTAAGGTTTAAAAAGTAAACGTCATAAGGAGAAAGAGCACTAGATATGGTATGATTTCTCTCTCCTCCAGTTATTATTTGGGTGACTATAGGTAAACCATTTCAATTCACTGAACTCTATTCCTCATCTATAAAATGAGATTATATAATCAATGATCTCTAAGCATCTTCATGCCCTCAAATCTTACTCTCTGAGGTCTGGTTGGTTAGAAAATGTTGGAAAAGATAAAGGGATTTTGATGTAAGTTTAAATATCAAGTCAATAATATAATTTGGTAGTCAAAAAATAATTTAATCTTAGGCTGAATTTTTGTGGTTGTGTGTTCAGTCATTTTATTTGTACCAGATTCCTTGTGACCCCACTTGGAATTTTCTTGGCAAAGATACTAGAATTTTTTCCCATTTCCTTCTCCAGCTCATTTTTTTTTTACAGATGAGAAAACTGAGGCAAAGAGGTTTAAGTGATTTTCGTAGGGTCGCATAGCTAGGAAGTCTCCAAGACCAAATTTGAACTCAAATCTTGCTTACTCCAGGCTCATGACTTTATCCATTGTCCAGGATGCATTACTAGTGGCAATATAGACCAACCATATCCGAAATACTAAGGGCAATTTTCCCCATCATATTTTAGAAAACATTGTCAGAAACGAGAAGCCTGGATTCTTGAACAGTTAACAGAAGGTTTACTTTGCCCTAAAATAACAAGGATATGCAATGAAGTACAGTGGCCTTCCCATCCCTAACCCCTCTCCATCATGCATATATGGAAATTTGCCTAGTGGGCAGGGCAAATTATGATGACTCCCTTGATCTCCAGACAATCCACAAATAAGAGAAACCCTGATTGGGTGGAAGGTTTTATAGCCTCTAGTAACTAGAAAGCTATCTCAGTAAAGATTGGGATGAGTTAGTTCTAAAGACCAATTTTGTGTTATCTTTATAGGGAAAACAAATTCCTGTTGCAGAGAAATGGGAGATGGTCCTTTCTCAAGGTAGAGTTTTGGCTCAACATGAGGAAGAGATTTCCCAACAATTAGAACTTTCCTAAAGTAAAACAGGCTAAGTATGTGCACAGGGTAGGTAATGCATTATCCCTCTCTTGAGATATAAGAGTAGGGGACTATCAGGGATGTTGTTGGTGATATTCATGATTTGGTTAGTGGTGTTGGACTAGATGACCTGCGAGGTTCCATTCAACTTGAAGTCTATGAATTTTCTAATTTTCCTTGGTTTAACTTTGTACCCTTAACTTAGGGAAAGCATCTGTTCAGAGTTGTTGTTTTTTTCTGTAATTATGACTAAACAAGTCTGAGGAATTGATGGTGGTTAAGTTCCTGAAGGCAAGGACACTGCTCTTTCACTTGGTCTGTGGGCACCCTGTCTAGCCTGATGGAACTTTACTTAAACAAGTTTTCTTGCTTATGAGACTAGAAACTTTTCATTCACCACTTCCATTGAAAAGCTTAAATTTGGAGGCAGAGTCAGTATGATGGCATAGAAGGATCGAAAGTTTAGACCTCTGAAAACCCTTTTTCGCCAATTAAAAACCAAATGCTCCTAGGGGACTGAAAATCAATCTAACAACAGGACAGAACTAAGGAACCCTCCTACTGGACTCAACTTGACAGGTATGCCCTCCAAAAGTCTGAATTCGAGAACACTGGAATTTAAGGGGCAGGAAGAAGGAAGGTCCCAGAACCCCTCCCCCACCTAAAGTATTGAGCCTCTAGCAGTGGCCAGACTCTCTGGGTAGGCAAGGGCACTAGTCTGGAGGGAGTACTTTGTGGGCAAAGCTGGCCAGGCTCAGGGCTCCGAACACAGGCAGCTAGGGGGCAGCTCAAGGAGAACCACAGAGGAGGAGACAGCCTAGTCACAGTAGCAGAAGCACTCCATATCTTCCCCCCCCCCAAGGTTTTGGCCTCAGGGCACATCCAGCCCTGCAAGTTCAACTCAGCTGGACTTAATCTCATCAAGCCTTCAGAGGGAAGGGAAGCTCAAGCTCCAATACCCCTCCCCCACAAAGTGCTCTGAGTGCCTTGCTAAGCTCCAAGGGTGAAGGCTGACAGAAAAGTCCAAACCCACAGATCCAGTACACAATGAGAGGAGCAAGAGTGCAGAAAACTACAGGGGAAAAAGAAGGGGCAAATATGAACAAACAACAGAAAAAGAAAAAAGAAATTACAATCAACAACTTCTATCCAGGTAAAGAACAAAGAGCAAAATGGAACAGAGGAGGATCAAGGAATACAAGCAAAAACACAAAAACTCCAGCAAATTGGACACAGGCTTTGGAAGAACTCAAAATAAAATTCAAAACACCATTTATAGAAGCTGAAGACAACTGGGAAAAGAACTTAAAAAGGAAGATAAGTCATCTGGAAACAGAGGCACTTGAACTAAAACAAGAAAATAGCATATTGAAAGCCAAAATTAATTAGCTTAAAAATGAAGCAAAGGAGATGAAGGATGAGGCAAAGAAGATGAAAGATGACCTCCAAAGAAAATCAGACCAGAAGGGGAAGGATGACCAAAAAGCCAGGGATGAAATCCAGTCTTTAAAAACCAGAATACAACACTTAGAAGCAAGCAACTTCACAAGGCAGCAGGAAACTATAAAACAAAATAAAAAGAATGAAAAAATATCATTCACAAAACAGAAGATTTAGAAAATCTTTCTAGGAGAGACAACTTAAGAATCATTGGTCTACCAGAAGATCATGACAAAAGAAAAAGCCTGGATATGATCCTTCAAGAAATTATCCAAGAAAACTGCCCCAACATTCTAGAACAAGAGGGAAAAGTAGAGATTGAAAGAATCCACAGATCACCTCCTGTTCAATATCCAACTGACAACACCCAGAAATGTTATAGCCAAATTCAAGAACTACCAGACCAAGGAAAAAATATTACAGGCCGCTAAAAAGAAGTCATTCAGATACCATAGAACTACAGTTAGGATAACACAGGATCTAGCTGCATCTACATTGAAGGACCAAAAGGCATGGAATATGATATTCCAGAATGCAAGGGAACTAGGTCTATAACCAAGAATCAACTACCCAGAAAAACTGACTATATTCTTATTGGGGAAAGTGTGGTCATTTGATAAAAATAGAAGAATTCCAAGAATTTATAAAGAAAAGACCAGACCTGAACAGAAAATTTGATGCCCAAACAGAGAACTCAAGAGAATCATCAAAAGGTAATTAAGAAACAGGGGAAAAACAAAAACAAAACAAAATAAAACAAAACAAAAAACAAACAACCTTTTCTTAATGGATCTAATAAGTTAAAATTGTACCTCTCCCTATAAGAAAAGAGGATATTTGTACCTCTTAAAAATTGTTATTATCACCTGGGTAGCTAGAATAATTATACTTAGATGGAACAGTGATAAACTCTATAGGATGAAATGCCAAGACATAAATATGTAAATAGATATATGTATTGTGATAATTAAAATGTTTGGGAGCAAGGGAAATATATATATCAATTATGACCACTGAAGTATGTTTTCTACTGTGTCTTGGTTTTATATAAATATAAGATGGTCGCCAGGGAATATATTCCCAATTTATGAATATGCCCAAGCCAACTGGGTTTCATAGAGAAACTGATTAATCAATAGAAAAAGAGAGAAAGTAAGGAAGGAATAAGAATGAATAAATCAGTCAGTTGGTTTTATCACTCACCCAAGATCTCTCTAGGTAAGGCTTCTCATGCCAACCTCAGGCTCCACCTTCAAGAGAGCCTCCTTTCAAGAAATGTCTCCAGAGAATTCTCCACCTTCAGAGCCAGCCTTCTCTCCTGGTCCTCCCACAGAGCAACCTCCTCAGTCCTCCTTCAGAGCCACCTCACTCAGAGCAAAACATCCCCAGAGCAAAACCTCTCAGAGCAAAAAACTCCCCTCCCCTGTCCTCAGACCCCGCTATCTTTAAGGAAACCATCTAAGTTCCCTCCCCTCAGTTCTCACATCTACCAATCACTGTCGATGTCTCCCCTGTGCCAATGGTGGCTCTAGCTTAACCCAGGACCACCCAGAGGTCTGACCCCTTTGCACATGTCTGTTGAAGGTCATATTCTCAAATAATTAAATCTTGATCTATGCTGCAGCCCTTCCTAAATCCTGTTAGACTGAGTAGGGTAGAGATTGTAAGTTCCAAGACCTGGTTCTGTCATTCCAAGTATCTCTATTGTATCAATTCTAAAATCAATCATGACTCAAAGAACTTCCTGTTCTATGCTTAAGCATAGGTCAAAGCCCTTTCCATTGTTTAGCAAAAGGTTTCTGTCCTAAAGTAGTCTTAAGTAGGGAGGAGAAGGACCCTCCCATGCCAAGGGTTTTCACATTCCAATAGAGTTCTTACTATCTGTAGGAAATTTTTCAAGTATGAAATTTCTCAATGGGGAAATTTCCAACATTTATAAGTCTAAGAAATTTTAAGGTTTACAGTATGCATGAATACATATATACATATATATGTATGTATACATACATATAAAATGGGGTAAATTTATATGTCACAAAGAAGTGCATGGTGGGAGGTGGGGAGAACATCAATACTCTGGAAGGGTTAAGAGGTTGGAGATAGGAAATACTGAATTCTCATGTGCATTGAAATCGACTCAAAGAGGGAAGAACAATCAATTACATTGGGGCAGAGAATTGATTTGCTCCCTATAGGAAAGTAGAAAGGTAACAGATGGACTGGTGGGAAGCAATACAAGGGAGGGAGAGGGTGGGGGGTAGTTTATAAAGACTGTAAAGAAAATAAGAGGGGAATAAGAAGGGAGAGGGGGTAGAAAGGGAAATAAAATAAGGGTGGGAATTAGGGGGACCAATTAAAAACAAAACACTGATGTAGAAGGAAATAATGAAAGAAAAAAGGGCAGGACTAGGAGTGGAAATCAAAATGCTGGCAAATACATAGCTACTAATCACAACTCTGAATGTGAATGGAATGAACTCACCCATAAAACACAAGTGAATAGCAGAGTGGATTAGAAACCAAAACCCTATCATATGTTGTCTACAAGAAACACACAAGAAGAAGGTAGACACACATAGGATAAAAGTAAGAGGATGGAGCCAAATCTATTGGGCATCAACTGAGAAAAAGAAGGCAGGAGTTGCAATCATGATATCTGACAAAGCCAAAGTAAAAATATATCTAGTCAAAAGAGATAGGGAAAGTCATTACATCCTGATAAAAGGCAGCATAGACAATGAGGAAATATCAGTACTAAACATGTATGCATCAAATGGCATAGCATACAAATTTCTAGTGGATAAAGTAGTGGAGTTCAAGGATGAAATAGATAGAAAAACTATACTAGTGTGAGACCTGAACCTTCCTCTATCAGAACTAGACAAATCAAACCAAAAAATAAGAAAGAGGTAAGAAAAGTGAATGAAATCTTAGAAAAATTAGAGTTAATAGATATGTGGGGAAAATAAATAGGAGCAAAAAGGAATATACCTTCTTTTCAGCAGCACATGGTTACTTTCACAAAGATTGACCATGCACGATGGCATAAAAACACAGCAAACAAATGCAGAAAAGCAAAAATAATAAATAAATGCAACCTTCTCAGACCACAACACAATGAAAATAATAATTAGTAAGGGAACATGGAGAGGTAAATAAAAAATTAATTGGAAATTAAACAACACAATTCTCCAAAATCAGTTAACTGAAGAACAAATCATGGAAACATTTAATAATTTCATTGAAGAAAATGACAATTATGAGACATCTTTTCAAAATCTATGGGATGCAGCCAAAGCAGTACTCAGGGGGAAATTTATATCCTTGAGATCATATATTAACAAATTAGGAAGGGCAGAGGTCAATGAATTGGGCATGCAAATTAAAAAAAAAAACTAGAAAGTAAACAAATTAAAAATCCTCAGATGAAGATTAAATTAGAGATCCTAAAAATCAAAAGAGAAATTAATAAAATTGAAAGTAAAAGAACTGTTGATTTAATAAATAAGACTAGAATCTGTTAATTTGAAAAAACAAATAAAATAGACAAAGTATTGGTCAATTTCATTGAAAAAGGGAAAGAAGAAAACCAAATTGACAGTAGACAAGATGAAAAGGGAGACCTTACCTTTAATGAAGAGGAAATTAAGACAATCATTAAAAATTATTATGTCCAATTATGTGGCAATGAATATGGCAATCTAGGTGATATGGATGAATATTTTAAAAAATATAAATTGCCTAGGCTAACAGAGGAAGAAATAGAATACCTAAACAACCCCACATCAGAAAAAGAAATTGAACAAGCCATCAAAGAACTTCCTAAGAAAAAATCCCCAGGACCAGATGGATTCACAAATAAATTCTATCAAACATTCAAAAAACAAGTAATCCCAATATTATACAAACTATTTGACAGAATAAACAAAGAAGGAGTTCTACCAAATTCCTTTTATGACAAAAATATAGTACTGATCTCAAAGCCAGGCAGGTCAAAAACAGAGGTCAATGAATTAGGCATGCAAAAAGATTCCAGCAAGTGATCATAAGGGTTATTCATTATGACCAGATAGGATTTATATCAGGAATGCAAGGATAGTTCAATATTGAACCATCCACATAATTGACCATATTAACAAGCAAACTGACAAAAATCACATCATTATCTCAATATATGCAGAAAAATCCTTTGACAAAATACAACATTCATTCCTATTGAAAACACTAGAAAACATAGGAATAGAAGATCCTTTCCTAAAAATAATAAACAGTATATATCTAAAACCATCAGCAGACATCACCTGCAATGGGGATAAAATAGAAGCCTTCCCAATAAGATCAGGAGTGAAATGAGGATTCCCATTATCACCTCTATTATTTAACATTGTTCCAGAAACTCTAGCAGTAGCAATTAGAGAAGAAAAAGAAATTGAAGGTATTAAAATAGACAATGAGGAGACCAAGCTATCACTCTTTGAGGATGATATGATGGTCTACTTAAAGAGTCCTAGAGAATCAATCAAAAAGCTAGTTGGAATAATCAACAACTTTAGCAAAGTTGCAGGATACAAAATAAACCCACATAAGTCATCAGCATTTCTATATACTTCCAACACATCTCAGCATAAAGATTTAGAAAGAGAAATTCCATTTAAAATCTTCCTAGACAATATAAAATACTTGGGAATCTATCTGCTGAGACAAATACAGGAACTATATGAACACAACTACAAAACACTTTCCACACAATTAAAACTAGATCTAAACAATTGGAAAAACAGTAACTGCTCATGGGTAGAACGAGCTAAAATAATAAAAATGACCATCCTACCCAAACTTATTTACTTATTTAGTGCCATACCCATCCAACTACCAAAAAACTTTTTAAATGAATTAGAAAAAAACATAACAAAGTTCATTTGGAAGAACAAAATATCAAGAATATACAGGGAAATAATGAAAAAAAATGCAAAGGAAGGTGGCGTTGCAGTTCCAGATCTCAAAATATACTATAAAGCAGTGGTCATCAAAACAATATGGTACTGACTAAGAGACAGAAAGGAGGATCAGTGGAATAGACTTGGGGTAAGTGACTTCAGCAAGACAGTCTATGATAAGCCCAAAGACCCCAGCTTTGGGGACCAAAATCCATTATTTGATAAAAACTGCTGGGAAAATTGGAAGACAGTATGGGAGAGATTAGGTTTGGATCAACATCTAACACCCTACACAAGATAAACTCAGAATGGGTGAATGACTTGAACATAAAGAAGGAAACTAGAAGTAAATTAGGTGAACACAGAAAATATACATGTCAAATCTTTGGGAAAGGAAAGATTTTAAAACCAAGCAAGAGTTAGGAAAAAATCACAAAATGTAAAATAAATAATTTGGATTACATCAAATTAAAAAGGTTTTGTACAAACAAAACCAATGCAACCAAAATTAGAAGGGACATAACAAATTGGGAAACAATTGTCATAACAAAAACCTCTGACAAATGTCTAATTACTTGAATTTATAAAGAGCTAAATCAATTGTACAAAAAATCAAGTCATTCTCCAATCGATAAATGGGCAAGGGACATGAACAGGCAATTTTCAGTTAAAGAAATCAAAACTATTGATAAGCACATGAAAAAGTGTTGTAAATCTCTTATAATCAGAGAGATGCAAATCAAAACAACTCTGAGGTACCACCTTGCACCTAGCAGATTGGCTAAAATAACAGCAAAGGAAAGTAATAAATACTTGAAGGGGTGTTGCAAAGTTGGGACATTAATGCATTGCTGGTGGAGTTGTGAATTGATCCAACCATTCTGGAGGGCAATTTGGAACAAGGGGGCACTAAATGACTGTCTGTCCTTTGACCCAGACATACCACTGCTGGGTTTGTACCCCAAAGAGATAGTAAGAAAAAATACACGTACAAGAATATTCATAGCTGCACTCTTGGTGGTGGCAATTTTGGAAAATGAGTTGATGGCCTTCAATTGGGGAATGGCTGAACAAATTGTGGTATATATTGGTGATGGAATATTATTGTGCTCAAAGAAATAATAACCTGGAGGAATTCATTGGAAACTGGAATGACCTCCAGGAATTGATGCAGAGTGAAAGGAGCAGAACCAGGAGAACATTATACAAAGAGACTGATACACTGTGGTAAAAGCGAATGTAATGGACTTCTCCGTTAGTGACAATGCAGTGATCCTGAACAACCCAGAGGGATCTACGAGAAAGAACACTATCCACATTCAGAGGAAAAACTATAGGAGCAGAAACACAGAAGAAAAACAACTGCTTGACTATGTGGGTTGTGGGGGATATGATTGGGGATGTAGACTCTAAAGTGCAAATATCAACAGCATGGAAATAGGTTCTGATCAAGGACACATGTAATACCCAGTGGAATTGTGCGTGGGCTATGGGCAGGTTGGGGGGAGGCTAGGGGAGGGAGGGAAAGAATATGATTCTTGTAACCAAGGAATAATGTTCTAAGCTGACTAAATAAAATAAAAAAAATTTAAAAAGCTTAAATTTGAAGCTGTACTTCATCTAAACTGTACACAAAGACAATCTATGGACTAAAGAGTTGAATTTCTCCAAGAAGACAGGAAAAAACAAAATCTTTTTATCTAGTAGGATGATCTCTGGAAGCTCTTGGCCTCATTGGAAAGGCTTCTTTTGCAATCAAGAAATCTCTAGCCTCACAAAGGGTCAGGAAAACTTGGAGAATTATCAATATTCTCAAGTCTGGTGGGAAAATCCTCTTTTTATATTCTCATTTTTAAGGCATTAGAAAACTCAGCAAGAAAGGCCAAGAGACTGTAAGCCTTATGTAATTCAGATTTCCATTGTAACCTAGGGAGTGTCGCCTCTGACACTTCTTAACTATATAACTTTGTGAGAATTACTTAATCTCCTTGGGTCTCAGTTTCTTCCTAATATCAAATGAGGAAGTTGGACTTGATAGTCTCTGAGGTCTCTTTTTATAGATCTATGATCCTAGGATCAGTCATGCATATTTCACAAATTAATTCATTGTAGGAGTTTGGTCACTGAATTCTGTTTTTATCTGAATTTGTACCTTGTTTTAGCTTATGGCTGTATCATTATTCCATTAAAGTTTATTGGTGAAGGCTAAAGGTACTCTTTTTAAAAAACCTCTACCTTTTGTCTTAGAGTCAACATGAGTATTAGTTCTAAGGCAGAAGAACAGTAAAGGCTAGGCAATTGGGATTAAGTGACTTGCCCAGGATCACACAACAAGGAAGTGTCTGACATCATATTTAAACCTTGGTTCTTCCATTTCTAGACCTGGCACTCTATCCTTTGAACTACTTAGCTTCCCTTTAAAAGGTACCTTTTAATCAACAAATTTTGTTCTGTTTTATATATCTTAAACCTTATATGATTTACTGATGCATATGAGAAATATTACAGAAACAAATGAGAGAAGAGATGTTCTAGGTTTTTTCCCCTTTTGCTTTCCATGTTTATTGCATATTTTGCAGTAAAATAAACTAATATACAAACAAAATCCCCAAATGAGTTGCCAAATGAATAACTATGGATGTATTTATCTGAATTAGGTAGACAGAGAGAGTGTGTAACAAAGAGTGGGGGAACTTTCTCTCTTATGGGTTGGAAACATGAAAAGAAGAATCCCAAGTGTGCTTGAATAAAATACTGAATAACATAGATACGTATTCATATATATTCATATTACTTAGATGCAATTTTCTTAAATCAATTAGTAAAAATAAAAGTAGCCTTGGGTAAAATACTGAAAAAAAAATAACAGAGATATTATATATAGCTATGTGGTACAGTAGACAGAACACAGATCTTAGTTTCATAAAGTTCCAGCTTTATGCATTTGAATCTGGCTTCAGACATTTAGTAGTGTGACCCTGGGCAAGTCATTTCACACAGTCTGCCTTAGTTCCTCATCTGTAAAATAAAGTGAAGAAGGCAATGGTGAACCACTTCAGTATCTTTGCCAAGAAAACCCCAAATGGGTCACAAAGAGTTGTTCACAACTGAAAAAAATGACTGAACAACACATACACACACACATACTGCTTTGATACAATTTCTTAAACCAATTTAAAAACAAAGAAAACTAACTTCCTGTGATGGCCACAAATATCCAAAGGTGGACTGAATAGAGGTAGTGTGGGGATGTCTGCTTATTAGACAATTCTCTCAGGGGTATCATTTTTCAGGCAAATGTTTCTAACCATAAAAAGACTGGGGAGAAAGGTAAAAATTTTTTAAATCATCATCTTAGGAATTGTAGCAAATTTTAAAATAAAAGCATAAAGGGGAAGGAAAGAGCATGATTCATGTAACCATGGAAAAATCTTATAAATTAATTAAATAAATGAACTGAAAAAATAAAACTATAAAACAGTGCAGTGGCAAAAAAAAAAAGTGGTCTGTAATATAATTTGCCATTGTTTAGGGAAAAAAGATCCCCATCCCAAATATCATAATACCACAGTTTCAGATTTGGAAGGGACATTAAGGACCATCTATTGACTTTCTATCTGACAAATATAGTCATCCTGCCTTTATTTCAAGAGCTCAATGACATGAATCCATTGTCTCTGGAGGCAGCCCATTCCACTTTTGGAATGCTATATGAAGCCAGAAAGACCTGGTTTCAAGTCCTTCCTCTGACACATATTTGTTGTGTGACTTTATGAGAAGTTTCAAATCAGGACTCTAGGCCAATAGTATCAAATTCAGATAGAAACAAAGTTAATAATCCATACATGGGCAGCTAGGTGGCCCAATTGATAGAGCACTAAGCCTGAAGTCAGGAAGACCCGAGTTCAAATATGGCCTTAGACATTAACTATATGATCCCGGGCAAGTCACTTAACCCTGTGTGCCTCCCTTTCCTGATATGTAAAATGATCAGAAAAAGGAAATGACAAATCATTCCAGTATCTTTGCCGAGAACACCCCAAATGGTGTCATAAAAAGTCAAACATAATTGAAGATAATTGAACATCAGCAAAAAGCCATACATAAGGATCCTTACCAGCCATATGTTAACTTCATTTAAAATGTAATTTTATCTGTTTCTTTTAAATTTATTTTGTTAACTATTTCCCAATTACATTTTAATTTGGTTGGAGCCTTAGTTGGGAGTGTTGCAGGCTGCATTTGACACCCCTGCTCTAGACAAGTCTCTAAGATTATAAATTGCAGAGAAATTGCAGACCTGAATTGGTAAAGGAAGCTTTCCCACACAGAATTTCTCTATACCAATAAAATCACTGGACCAGATTCTGTGACCTATTAATTGTTAGTTTTTCTCAATATCTGTCTTTTTTATTTTATCTCAGACTCACTAAGTGTAGTGGGAATAAGACCAGAATTAGATTTAGGAGAGATTTGGATTCAAATTCTGCATCTTAATATTTATGAATTCTGTGACTATGGGTGAGGCACTTAACATTTCTGAGTCTTAGTTTTCCATTATAAGTTAAGTCATTTGCAAAATGAGGATAATCATACTGGTAGCATTTATCTCACTGAACTATTGCAACGATCAAATGAAAAAATGATGTAAAGCAATATGGAAACTTTGAAGTACTCTAGAAAGGCCAGTTTATCATTTTATACTTCTTTAGATGTAGGCAATTCTTCTAATGATACAGATCACAACCATCCACACCTCATTCTTGGCAATTCTTATCCCAATTCTAATTCCCAAAATATCCATGAACCGTTCCCTCAGTGTGTTGGGGAAAGGGGGGCTTCCTCTGGATCAGGGGTTTGTAATCTCTTTGATGTCACAAACTCCTTTGGCAATTTACTGGTGCCTAAGGAGCCCTTCTCAGAATAGTGTCTTTAAAAGCATATAATAAAATGCATAGGGTTACAAGGAAACTAATACTTTAATATTGTTATCAAAATATAGGAAACAAAAACAGAAACAAAGTTCATGAACTCCAGGTAAGAACTCTTCCTCTAGTTCTTCTGATATTGGCATAGATCAGTAGAACTTTCAAGTTGTCCATTATTTAACCCTTATGTGACTAGCTTATCTTTTTTTGAGGGCAACCAATGAAATCAGGAGAATATTGGGTTAAAGAGATGTGCCTTTCTTCTCTGGAGTTTTTGCCAACCAACTAGTGAGTCTTAAAACAGGAAGACATGTTTGTCACTGTCATGGAAGATGGCCATAACAGGATCCAAATGGAAGAGGGATTCCCTCTAAATGACAAGGTCTTTCAGTGGTTCCTGTTTACAAATGAAAATTGTGCTGATTGTCTTTGGAGTATTATGGAGCATCTATGTACGTTCACATAGTCTAATTTAACTATTCACATGGGGAAAACAAATAAATTAAAATACTTATTGCTCAAACTGTGCTATGTGTTTGGATGGACTAGCACTATGGGCTATCTATCTATCTACACATATACCATCTTGAACAGATTCTGTAGATGGACAATGAATTAGATTCAGAACTGAATAGGATAATGAAGCCTATTTCATTTGTGGACTAACCCAAAGGGTTGCCTTAAAACAAAGACCCAGCTAATAATTGATAATAATATTTAGAATCAGCAAATCCACCCACATACAGAAAACGCTCAAACCAAAATGGTGTCTAATGACAGGAACTTAAGGAACTAAATAGAAGAAAATGACAAGAGAACTATTTGCTTATTAGATGTTTGTTCCTCAGAGGAAAGGGAAATGGACACATGTCATAATTCTACCTCTTCCCTGCTTTGGGAGACAAGGGGTTTTAGTGAAAACTGATAAGGCTCTTAGATCCCCGTCTCCATCTCCATGATACATTCCCTAGTTCTTCCAGCCTCTATGATCCCTTAATGTTCATAGCACACATTTTATAACATGAGCTCAAGTAGGTTTATGCTCACAGAAATTGTATGAAAAAGGGAGGCCAGCTGTTAAAGTAGTGTTTCCACAACATTTTTTAATGTAACTGATATCTTAGTCTCAAAAAGATGTCTTAATGATCTTATTATAATCAGGAATTAAACAGATATCAAAAGCTAAAAGAGAAAGATGATATATGAGGCACATTTCCACTTAAATTAAGGTATAAATCCTCTGAGTGAGTGTGGATTTTTCCTCCAACAGTTAATCCTTCAGCGACAAGATGTGTTTCAGTGACATGTGTTGGGCAAGAAACAGGAGTATCTTGGACTATAGTTTAGGACAGCTAGGAATGAGTGACATTGATTTAAACTGTAATGTTTAGGGGGGAATTTCTCTCAATATTTTCCTTTCTTTAAGATGAGCATGCTGTGGTGCTGAGAGAGAAGAAATTATCCACTCAAGAAGAAAAACAAATAGTAATAATTAAGTGAGTTACACATGAACTGGAATTAAAAGTGCATTTTAAAATAGCTTCTTAATTGAGAGTATTGTAATTGCTTTATTAATCTTAAACAAGGTAAACTGTGTGCAACAGAGAAATAAAATAATTCTTGAAATTATTTGGAAGTGACAGTGAACTTGGGAATGTACTAACTAGATAAAACCCACATTAATCCATTCCAGAAGAAGTAGCAATGATCCAAACACACATTCTGGGAGAACATCATGAAGATATAGTCACGGCAGCTGCATCTGTCTGTTTATGTTAAGTAGGAACATGCCCCTAGGAGAGAAAGATTCTTAGAAGAAAAAACAGAAACCCCAAAGCTCAGTCATCTGATGTACCAATAATTAACTTCAAATCTATCTTCTGGTAAATTTGGCTTTTTAATAAAGAAGATGAGGAAGTGCAGATTTGTTTGGAAATGATGGTTTGACCTGGTGTCTCATGTTTCTATTTGGGACTGAGTACTCTTAGGCCTCAGTGAATCATTAGCGTGGGAGTTACAGAACCAGTAGGTTGTTAGTATACTAGTCTATTCCATTTTCCATATTAGAGCAAAGAAAAAAAAAGACTTCTTTTCATTGGAAAGATTCCATTTGAAAAAGAAATGTGTGGTTGAATTGGGTGCAATAGTGAGAGATTCTTTTAAAGAAAGAAAGAAAATGGAATTGAACGTAGATATTATTAAATGGAACTTGAATACTGTTGAGCACTTTCCCAATATATGTGAATGAGACCTATTAAGTTCTCCTAGTCAATGAAAACAGAAGATTCTAGCAGATTCTGGGGGCTGGGCTTGCCAAAAAAACTCCAGATAGGGTCACACAGAGTCATACAGGACTAAACAATAGCAAAACATGCTGCAAGGTAGGATTTTAATTATCAACTAACCTTTATGGATTTTGTAGATACTTAGATTTTCTGAGCTTATAAAGATGAGTAATAGATATAGTAATGTACAATACAAATGTGAAGACTTGACTCATACCCAGAGGAAGAATAGGAAATATTGTAGGCTAAGTGCCAGATGAATGATAATCAGTGCTGTAATGAGGTCATTGGAGAGAGAGATCAGCTTAATATATTCAGTTCTTATTCTTTCCTTAATTCAATTATTTAACAAACATTTATTAAATGTCTTCTGTTTGCACAGCACTAGTCTAGGGGTTGGGAGTTACATAATGTGCAGTATTAGTATCCTTATTTTTACATTACTTTCATTTTACCAAAAGAATATGTCCCAAAGCATAAAAAAAAAATGGAGAGTCCAAGTTGGATGTTATAGCTCCCTTCCTCTGTAAAGAAAAAGGGAGATAGAGGCATTTTTCCTATCTCTTCTTTGGGATCTAGTCTGATTATTATAATTTCATAGTATTCAGTTTGAATTTTTTGATAATTTCCCCTCTATTGTACATTATTGCAGTTGTTTGTATTGTTTTCCAAGTTCTATTTATTTTACTTCTCACTAGTTAATATAAATCTTCCCAGGCATTCTTGTATTCTTCATATTCATTGTTTCTGATAGCAATAGTAATGGATTCCTGTTTAGCTTTTCCCTAACCTATACAAAGTATTGTTGTGAATCTTTAGTGTATATTGCACATTTCCTTTTGTCTTTGACTTCTAGCAATGTCTAGCTAGTATGTCTAGCAGTGGAAAGGTCAGACAGCTGACTGCTGTCATTCATATTGTTTTCATGGAGATTACAGTCTAGTAGGGAGGCCTGTGTCAACAAAAGGGAACAGCGGTAGCAATAATCAAGAGATTATTTACATTTAAATTTTGCATAGATGCTGTTATATTTTTAACCTGTGGGAATTCATGATCACCTTCCTGCCACAGTGAAGCAATGGAGTGAGACTTTAGATGAACAGGATTTTGAGAACCCCGAATTCTCAACAGCTATGATGACAAAGAACAAACTCTGGATGTTTTTGGAGGCAACTAGCCAGCATAGTACATAAAGCAAAAAATATGAAGTTAGAAAGTTCTGAGTTTTAGTCCAGCCTCAGACACATACTTAGTTGTGTGACTCTGTGCAAATCACTTCATCTCCCTCAGCCTCAGTTTCCTCATATATAAAATGGAGATAATAATAGTTCCTGACTCACATGATTATTGAGACTAAACAAGTTAGTTAACATAGATAGAGCACTTTGCAAACTTTAAGGGGCTGTTGTGATTGTCATTAAGCTGGAAAAACTTTAAGTACAGACCTAATGACAGACTGTGTGCCGGTTTAATATCTAGCCCAAGTTCAGAGAAATTCATTAACAGATTAACTATAGGATAATAAATTTGTTGGAGCAGCTGGTGGCAGAGAAGTTAGAGTGCTGGGCCAGGAATCAGGAAATAAAATTCATCTTCCTCAGTTCAAATCTAGCCTCAGACAATTACCATAGAACTTCAAAGAATGTGTACATTTTATTTTTTTTCCAGACTACATGTCAGTACAATTTCATAATATTCTTTTTCTGATATTTTGCACCAAGCCCACTTCTAAAGATCATACGACCTAAAGCAAGGGGAAGGTACTCTTCTGCTACTCAGTTTAGTACATGGTGGTCATGTTATCATTGAATAAGATCTTCATGTCTGGATGCCACAGGATTGCCTAAGTGTACTGATTTTAAATTCAGTTCTTTCTATGCAGCCAAAATAAAGAGGCTACTCCCACTTATATGGCATTATTGTTCTTCCTTCAATTCAGTTTGGTCTACTCTTTGTGACCCTATTTGGTTTTTTCCTGGCAAAGAGATTGGAGTGGTTTCCCATTTCCTTCCCCAGCTCATTTTACAGATGAGGAAACCAAAGCAACCAGGGTTAAGTGCCCAGGGTGACAAGCTGGATTTGAACTCAGGAAGATGAGTCTTTCTGACTCCCAATCCAGTGCTGTATCCACAGTACCTAGCTGCCCCACATATATGGTACTTGAATACCTTCTTTCAAAATTAGATTGCTGGTGTTTTCCACATGGATGCCTCTGTCCTAGGTGATCTGGGTGTGTCAAAGACCAATTGCACTGAAAATACTAATAGAAAAACAAGACTAACCCTTAAGACCCATGTAGTTTTAGTACTGATTGTATTCCTCTGCACAGTCTATCATGGAATATGCTCTATGTGAAGACCTTTATTTCTTTGAATTTCATGATTCTATTAGTGCATGAATGTAATCAGTGGGGCATTACCATTCTAGCAAGGAGAGACTACTCTTATAATGGTAGAATGGCCAGGAAAAGGTGCATTGGATTATTTTGCATTTCTTTGTATCCTCAGTATGTAGCACAGTGCCTGGCACATAACATGCCCTTAATAAATGTTTATTGACTTACTGTAAAGTCACAGAGATGATGAGTAACTCCATTGTGAGTCAAGTTACAAAGTTTTTTTAGAAGAAATGGAAGTATTGATTTGATCATCATTAAATGGCATGGTGGCTAGAACACTGGATTTGAAGTCAAGAAGACCTGAATTCAAATTCTGTTTCAAATGCTTACTAACTTATATGTAGGTCACATAATCTCTTTCAGTCTCAGTTTCATCATGTGTAAAGTGGGGATAATAATGTCTACCTCTTTTTTTAAATTTTTATTTAGTTAATCTTGGTTACAAGAATCATATTCTTTCCCTCCCTCCCCTACCTCCACCCTGCCCATAGCCCACACGCAATTCCACTGGGTATTACACATGTCCTTGATCAGAACCTATTTCCATGCTGTTGATATTTGCACTAGGATGTTCATTTCGAGTCTACATCCCCAATCATATCCCCCGCAACCCACAGTCAAGCAGATGCTTTTCTTCTGTGTTTCTGCTCCCACAGTTTTTCCTCTGAATGTGGATAGTGCTCTTTCTCATAGATCCTTCCAAATTATTCAGGATCACTGCATTGCCACTAATGGAGAAACCCATTACATTCAATTGTACCACAGTGTGTAAATCTCTGTGTACAATGTTCTCTGTGTACAATGTTCTCCTGGTTCTGCTCCTTTCACTCTGCATCAATTCCTGGAGGTCAGTCCAGTTCACATGGAATTCCTCCAGTTTATTATTCCTTTGAGCACAATAGTATTCCATCACCAGCATATACCACAATTTGTCCAGCCATTCCCCAATTGAAGGGCATCAACTGATTTTCCAATTTTTGCCACCACCAAGAGTGCAGCATATGAAAAAATATGTATTTTTCCTTATTATCTCTTTGGGGTATAAACCCAGCAGTGCTATGGCTGGGTCAAAGGACAGACAATCATTTAGTGCCCCTTTGGGTATGGTTCCAAATTGCCCTCCAGAATTAATGTCCCAACTTTGTCACATCCCCTCCAGCATTCATTACTTTCCTTTGCTGTCATGTTAGCCAATCTGCTAGGTGTGAGGTGGTACCTCAGAGTTGTTTTGATTTGCATTTCTCTGATTATAAGAGATTTAGGACACTTTCATGTGTTTATTAATAGTTTTGATTTCTTTAACTGAAAATTGCCTGTTCATGTCCCTTGCCCATTTATCAATTGAGAATGGCTTGATTTTTTTGTACAATTGATTTAGCTCCTTATAAATTTAAGTAATTCGACATTTGTCAGAGGTTTTTGTTATGACAATTGTTTCCCAATTTGTTATTTCCCTTCTAATTTTGGTTGCATGGTTTTGTTTGTACAAAAACTTTTTAATTTGATGTAATCAAAATTATTTATTTTACATTTTGTGATTTTTTCCTAACTCTTGCTTGGTTTTAAAATCTTTCCTTTCCCAAAGATTTGACATGTATATTATTCTGTGTTCACCTAATTTACTTCTAGTTTCCTTCTTTATGTTCAAGTCAGTCACCCATTCTGAGTTTATCTTGTGTAGGGTGTTAGATGTTGATCCAAACCTAATCTCTCCCATACTGTCTTCCAATTTTCCCAGCAGTTTTTATCAAATAATGGATTTTGGTCCTCAAAGCTGGGGTCTTTGGGCTTATCATAGACTGTCTTGCTGAAGTCACTTACCCCAAGTCTATTCCACTGATCCTCCTTTCTTTCTCTTAGTCAGTACCATATTGTTTTGATGACCACTGCTTTATAGTATAGCTTGAGATCTGGGACTGCAAAGCCACCTTCCTTTGCATTTTTTTTCATTATTTCCCTGGATGGCCTTGATCTTTTATTCTTCCAAATGAACTTTGTTATGTTTTTTTCTAATTCATTAAAAAAGTTTTTTGGTAGTTGGATGGGTATGGCACTAAATAAGTAAATAAGTTTGGGTAAGATGGTCATTTTTATTATGTTAGCTCATCCTACCCATGAGCAGTTACTGTTTTTCCAATTGTTTAGATCTAGTTTTAATTGTGTGGAAAGTGTTTAGTAGTTGTGTTCATATAGTTCCTGTATTTGTCTCAGCAGATAGATCCCCAAGTATTTTATATCATCTAGGATGATTTTAAATGGAATTTCTCTTTCTAATTCTTGCTGCTGAGATGTGTTGGAAGTATATAGAAATGCTGATGACTTATGTGGATTTATTTTGTATCCTGCAATTTTGCTGATGTTGTTGATTATTTCAACTAGCTTTTTAGTTGATTCTCTAGGATCCTTTAAGTAGACCATCATATCATCCTCAAAGAGTGATAGCTTGGTCTTCTCAATGCCAGTTATACCTTCAATTTCTTTTTCTTCTCTAATTGCTACTGCTAGTGTTTCTGGAACAATGTTAAATAATAAAGGTGATAATGGGCATCCTTATTTCACTCCTAATCTTATTGGGAACACATCTATTTTATCCCCATTGCAGATGATGTCTGCTGATGGTTTTAGATATATACTGTTTATTCTTTTTAGGAAAGGACCTTCTATTCTTATGCTTTCTAGTGTTTTCAATAGGAATGAATGTTGTATTTTGTCAAAGGCTTTTTCTGCATCTATTGAGATAATCATGTGATTTTTGTTGGTTTGCTTGTTGATATGGTCAATTATGTAGATGTTTTTCCTCATATTGAACCATCTTTTCATTCCTGGTATAAATCCCACCTGATCATAATGAATAACCCTCGTGATGAGTTGCTGGAGTCTTTTTTGCTAGTATTCTATTTAAGATTTTTGCATCTATGTTCATTAAGGAGATTGGTCTATAGTTTTCTTTCTCTGTTTTTGACCTGCCTGGCTTTGGAATCAGTATTATATTTGTGACATAAAATGAATGTGGTAGAACTCCCTCTTTGCTTATTATGTCAAATAGTTTGTATAATTTTGGGATTGGCTGTTCTTTGAATGTTTGATAGAATTCACTTGTGAATCCATCAGGCTCTGATGATTTTTTTCTTAGGGAGTTCTTTGATGGCTTGTTCAATTTCTTTTTCTGATATGGGATTACTTAAGAATTCTATTTCTTCTTCTGTGAATCTAGGCAATTTACATTTTTGTAAATATTCCACCATATCACCTAAATTGCCATATTTTTGCCATATAATTGGGCAAAATAGTTTTTAATGATTGCCTTAATTCCCTCTTCTTTCAGGTGAGGTCTCCCTTTTCATCTATGATACTGTTAATTTGGTTTTCTTCCTTCCTTTTTTAATTAGATTGACCAGTACTTTGTCTATTTTGTTTGTTTTTTAAAAATATCAGTTTTCTAATCTTATTTATTAGTTCAATAATTCTTTCACTTTTGATTTTATTAACTTCTCCCTTAATTTTTAGAATCTCTAATTTAGTTTTCATCTGAGGATTTTTGATTTGTTCACTTTCAAGTTTTTTGATTTGCATGTCCAATTCATTGACCTCTGCCCTCCCTAATTTGTTAATATATGAAATCAAGGATATACATTTCCCCCTGAGTACTGCTTTGTCTGCATCCCACAGATTTTGAAAGAATGTCTCATCATTATCATTTTCTTCAATGAAATTATTAATTATTTCTATGATTTTTTTTCTCTAACTTATTTTGGAGAATCATATTATTTAATTTCTTAATTTTTGATTTGCCTCTCCATGTACCCTGACTGATTATTGTTTTTATTGAATTATTATCTGAAACTGTTGCATTTATTATTTCTGCTTTTCTGCATTTGTTTACTGTGTTTTTATGCCCTAGTATATGGTCAATCTTTGTGAATGTACCATGTGCTGCTGAAAAAAAGGTGTATTCCTTTTTGTCCCTATTTATTTTTCTCCATATTATCTATTAACTCTAATTTTCCTAAGATTTCATTCACATCTCTTATGTTTTTCTTATTTATTTTTTTTATTTGATTTATCTAAATTTGATAGTGGTAAGTTCAGGTCTCCCACCAGTATAGTTTTACTATCTATTTCCTCCTTCAGCTCCACTAGTTTCTCCTTTAGAAGTTTGGATGTTATACCATTTGGTGCATACACGGTGATTACTGATATTTCCTCATTGTCTATACTGCCTTTTATCAGGATGTAGTTACCTTCACTATCCCTTTTAATCAGATCTATTTTTACTTTGGATTTGTCAGATATCATGATTGCAACTCCTGCCTTCTTTTTCTCAGTTGATGCCCAATATATTTGGCTCCATCCTCTTACTTTCACCCTATGCATATCTACCTTCCTCATGTGTGTTTCTTGCAGACAGTGGATTCTAATCCACTCTGCTGTTTGCTTGCGTTTTATGGGTGAGTTCATTCCATTCACATTCAGAGTTATGATTAGTAGCTGTGTATTTGCCAGCATTTTGATTTCCACTCCTACTCCTGCCCTTTCTTCTTTCACTATTTCCTTCTACATCAGTGTTTTGTTTTTAATTGGTCCCTCTAATTCCTACCCTTATTTTACTTCCCTTTCTACCCCCTCTCCCTTCTTATTCCCATCTTATTATTTTTTTTTTTTTGCTTTTTGAGGTAGTTTGTATCAGTGGGTGGTGAGGAGAGGAAGAGTCCTGCATCTAGACTGCTGCCATGTTTACCTGGAAGTCTCAATAATGTCTACCTCTTAGTATTGTTGCAAGGAAAAAATTAAATAACATATAAAGCATTTTGCATACCTTAAAGTGAGATATTTAAATGCTATCTAATCTTTTGATTTTTGTTGTTTTCTCAGAGCAGGAGGGAGAAAGGGGGGAAAAGTGAAGGGGACGTGAATATAGAGCACTTGGGTGAATGAGAAGGATAGGAGAGATGGTTATATGAAATATGAATTGAGGCTTGGGGTCTGGAACCAGTTAGATCTAGTGTCTATGTGCCTTTCCTTGGCTGACTTGCCAATCAGGACAGCATGATCCTAGGATGCTGGTTCTAAAGCTGAATATGTTAAGTTACCTGGAACATGGTCTCAGTAGGTCCTATGGTCTAGAGAGAGCAACAGCAAGGCAGATGGTGAGCTAAATACTGAGATAGACAGGGTAGATGATTCATTGGGGCATGAAACATAGGATCTAAAACTGACTGTAAAAAAAGTTTATTTGAAGAGAAGATAATTTTCTTCCAAGTATTTGAGTGTTGGCCACATCATAATTTGAATTCTTCCTATGTATCTTTTAGGGCACAATTTTAATAAGATAATTTGAAGAATTACAGAGTTTACTAGTTAGTAGAAGGAACCTCAAGAAAGGGAGACCCTTAGGGACACCTAGCTAGCACAGTAGATAGAGAGCCAGGTCAGGAGAAGGAAGTCCTGGACTCAAATCTGGCCTCAGACACTTCCTAAATGTGTGACTGTAGGCAAGTCACTTAACCCTCATTGCCTAGCCTTTACTACTCTTCTGCCTTAGAACTGATACTCAGGATCAATTCTAAGACAAAAAGGAAAGGAAGTGAAAGGAAGAGAAAGGGAAGGAAAGGAAAGGAGAGGAAAGGAAATGGAGAAACTTTGTGGGAGAAGGCATTGTCTATCCTGAGAAGCTTGGAAGGTAGAGGATGTAGAGCATGGGAAAAATTGGATGGTACACAAGTAGAATTGTATGCACTTCACTAATTTTCTCCCATTTCCCCTGCCTGGGATTTATCTCCCTAGTGCTGTGTATGTTTGTCCTTTTGCCCCCACCATTTGGCAATCTTACATTAAGCCTTACAAATGGAAGAGCAAGGCAAAATGACATGTCAGATTCAGTCTTCCTAGGCTGTCAGTTAATCCCTCAGGATGTGGGCCAGAGAGAATGACTCCTCTGCCCCCCTCACCTCTCTGTTGACTTAGTCTGAGAACTCTGGCCAAGTCACAACTTCTGCCTCTGCAAACCAGGGTCAGTGCTGTCCGATTCTGGGTACTTCTTGGTTGGGGGGGCAGATAAAAGAGGTTTTGTTAGATGACGATGCATTTTATTAGCACCAATATTTGTGTTATTGCCTGTTTGGAAGGGAAAGTCCCTGTATCATGCCTTGGGTTACTCTCTCCTCTCACCTCCCTCTGTACCAAATGAGGCTAAGGATTTTCTCCACAGCATGTAAATGACACCCCACACATGGGTCTTGATCTTTATGAAAGCTTAATTTGTGCAAAGTGTGATGTTAGGCAGCTGGAAGAGTTGCTCTGCTGCAGAACACGCTGTGCCAATCTGCTCTCCCTCCCTGTTTCTGGGTGCTCAGTGAATGCCTGTGTCTAAAGATGGTCCTTGTTCGGTTGAGAGGAACTTCTCAATAGATGTTGGCCCAAGCCCAGTTAGCTTCTTTTGTGTGTGAACAGAAGCCTCCAAAAAGGGAAGTTAAACAGATAAGGCAGGCTAGAGATTTATTTTAGGTGCTATGGAGGTACATGACTCTATTAGAAAATTTTAAGTACATGAAATGACTGACTGTGATGTTGCCTCCTCCCTCCTGAGTTGACCTGACATGGAATGATCTTCTAGGCCTGGCTTGAGACACTTTAGCCTCTAAATGAATTGGGGGCTCATGGGCTCATGGAGCTAAGGTTGGAGGGGATTTCAGAAGTCATCAAGTTCGTTCACCACCTTCATTTTCAGATAAGGAAGCTGAAGCCCAGAAAGCTCATATGACTTGTTGACAGTCTCATGGCTAGCAAACATTAGAATTGGAATTTCAATGCAGATCCGCTGAGTTCAGAGCCAAGATTCTTTTGACCATACCATGCAGCTTGTGTCTACAATTGTAATAACGATGATGATATCTCAAATTTAGTGTGCTCTACAGAGTATCAAATGAGATAGAGAGGGGCAGAAAACCAGGCACTTGATGGACAAATTTAGATCTGGGAGATTTTAGAGGTCATCTAGATTGCCCCATTCATTTTACAGAATGGCCCAGAGAGATGGAATAAATGACAAAGTCAAAATTCAAATTCAGAATCTCTGATTTCAGATCCAGTAATTTTTCCAGTGAACTACACTATTTTACTAAATGTCCCCAATTATCAGATTTTACTATTTATATTGTGAAACAGCTGGGTGTCGAAGTGGATAGAGTGCAGTCTGGAGCCAGAAGACAAGTTCAAATCTGGTCTCAGTGATTTATTAATTGTATGACCCTGAGCAAGTCATGTAACTCCATTTGCCTCACTTCCTCATCTGTAAAATGAGCAAGAGAATGAAATGGTGAATCACTTCAGTGTCTTTGCCAAGAAAATCCTAAATGGGGTCACAACGGAACAATAGCATTTGTATTGTAAGGGGCCCTTTTAAAGCCCCTTTCATATATATTATCACTTTGTGACTATCCTATATTTAGTTTTCATGAGAATCTGGTGAAGTAGGCAGATAACCTCATATACTCAGCAGAGCAGATATTTTCTCCATTTTAGACATAAGGAAACTGCATCTCAGTGACTTAATTTAGAGCCTATGTTGGAGCTGTGACTCAGAAGGCTAGAGTTCAAATTCTGATTCAGATACTTAAAGTCACTTAGCCTCTGTCTGCCTCAGTTTCCCTAAAATAAAGATAATGATAGCACCCAGCTCATAGAGTTGTTGTGAAGATGACATCACATCATAGTAAAGCCCTTTGCAAGTGTTAAAGGGCTTCATATACATGTTGGTTATCATTGTCATACTAACTTTTATCCAAATCCATAGATAATTTCCTGTTCCCTTTCTCCAAAACCCCTTTACTCATATTGCCAATGGAATCTTTTATATACTTGGCTTTAATTGTATAGTAATGGAAAGACTTCTAAGACCTGCTGCTGGTCTTGCTCTTGATGTGGACACCCAGCACTTAGAGTCAGCTTTAAGGGATCATGGAGGTCATTGAATCCACCCCTTTCATTTAACACTGAGTCCCTTCTTAAGGTTTGATCAAGCATTTATGTGCAGCAACTTCCCATATCTCTTCATCTCTTCCATTTGTCAATTTACCCACTGAATGAGATCTTGCTAGATTAGATGATTTTCTTGAGAATATGGATTAAGTTTAAGTCTGCAAGGCTTATTTCCTAATATTAGATGGACTTCAAGTTGGAAGAGACTTCAACTATCATCTAATCCAGCCTCTACTTAAACCATGAACCTCCCCCTCCCAAAACATCCAAAGTCTTCCTGAAGACAAGTGATAGACAACTCCCCACTCCCCCCCTGCCCCAGCCTATTCTATTCTAATAGAGCTCTAAGGATGGATTTTTTTTCCACATGATGAACCAAATTTGGTGTCTCTGTGTAAACTCTGGTGTTTGGATTCAGGTACCCTTGAAGGGCCAATTGGATTTCAAGAGAAGGTTGATATACTAAGGAAAACAGATATAACAAGAAGTTAGCATCAGAGGATATGGGTTCAAATCCTGACTGATATTTTCTGCCTTTGTGGAACTAATCAAATCACTCATTTCCTCTGGTTTTCAGTTTCCACAGCTGTAAAATGAAGCATTGGACAAAGTCAGGGATACTTAACCATTTTGTGTGTGTTTGTGTGTGTGTGTGTGTGTGTGTGTGTGTAAATTCCTTTCCTGTGATAACAACTGTTTTTACTATGCTTGTCTTCTTGACTCACAGTGAGATCTTCAGGAAATATAAGGTGACCCACAGGCCCATGACCTGCCCCCCCCATCATAATGGGGCCCCTTTCCCAGTGCTTGAGTTACCTCCTTCCATCAATCTCTTAGGAAATTAGAAGTGGGGAAGGAAAGGAATGGGCCAACCCCATCAGGTATGATTTACAATGATAATGGGATTGCCCTTTGTGCTTCTACACTATTATTCTAACCTCGTGCTGAATTTTTTTTCCCAGAAATATTTTAGGCTAGTTACAGCTCTAACAAATGACTTATTGAAGGAAGATCCCTTCCTTCCTAAGGAAGGGAGATTCAGTTCCCTTTCTTTCCTACCTGTTATTGTTGTTGTTGTTGAATCATATCCCACTCTGTATGACCCCATTTGTGGTTTTCTTAGCAAAGATACTGGGGTGACTTTCCATTTCCTTCTCCAGATCATTTAACAGATGAAGAAACTTGGACAGTCACACAGCTATTCATTTCTGAGGTCAGATTTGAACTCAGGAAGATGAGTCTTCCTGGCTCCAAGCCTGGTGTTCTATCCACTGTACTACCTAGTACTTTCTACCTCCCTAAGTAGCCAGAAACAACTCTGTACATGCTTTCTTACCCAATGCTTCACCTCAGTCAGTGCCTGTGGGAGATCTGGGCCCTGGGTGGGTTCTTAGGTGGTAGTAGGCTGAGTGACAGGAGGCAAGGAAGTAAACCCATCATCTTCCTGTTGCTGCCAAAATTATGGAATTGTCATCAGTTACATTCTTGAGTAATGATACAGGAGGATAGATATGGGGAAATTATTGATTTGGCCATCTGGCTTGTACTTTGTAATTCTTTCTTGGTCAATGTAACTTTTTTATTTTTTAAAAACCCTTCCATCTCAGACTCAATACTGCATATTAATTCTAAGGCAGAAGAGTGGTAAGGGCAAAGGGGGGGGATGTCTCAAGGAACTTGTCCAAAATCACACAGCTAGGAAATGTCTGAGGCCAGGTTTGAACCCAGGACCTCCCATCTTCAGGTCTGGCTCTCTATCCACTGAGAAACCCAGCTGCCTCCTTACTATAACTTTAAACCACTGTTGGATTAACAAGAGTGCAAAAGAGAATGGAGCAGATGCTTCTCAAACAAAGCAGTGCGTTTTAGTCAAAAGACTTGAACTCAAATCCTGGCTCTCCTACTGGCGATCTTTGTCCACACAAAAAAAGTCACTGGACCTCTCTGAATCCATATTTTTTCATCTATAAAGTGGAGATGATGATACTATATTACCATCTACTTAGTTTTTGAGACAATTAGATAAAAGAATACATAAGAAACTATATATATATATATGTGTGTGTGTGTGTGTGTACATATATATATGTATATATACATGCTGTGATCATCATTGTATCTATTAAGTACAAAGCAGTTTGGCATAGTCTGGATATGGGCTTTCTGTAAGACGGAAAAGACAAGACATGGAATGTTGACAATCTCTGCAGGAGGAAAGCAAGATTAAAAATGTGGAAAATTCAGTTCTATCTACATTTTAATAAATGCCAGGAACAACTTTTATTGTGGGACTTCTTGAAACTGTACTTTCCCCTTTGCCTTCTATTTGTTCATGTCCTCCATCCCTATTTCTCTATTTTCTTTAACCTTTTCTGACTTATTAACAAGTCTAAGACAGAAGGACATGGGCTAAGTAAGCAGGGTTAAATGATTTTCCCAGGGTCACATAGCTGGGAAGTGTCTGAGGCCAAATTTGAACTTAGGTCCTCCTGACTCCAAGCCTAGGTGCTCTATCCACTGAGCGAGCTACCTACCTACCTACCTACCCACCTACCTACCTACCTACTTCCTATTTCTCCATGCTTAATAGTAATTTAAAAAATAACTTTTATTAAAGCCTCCAAGATGCTGTGTGCTTACTTCAGAGATAGGACAAGAGGGCTAAAACCTTGTCTGCTATGCAGAGGTCAGAGGAAGAATGAGACACTGGGTAGAAACAATGGTCACTGAGTTTAGGAAGATAAAGAGGCCTGCTAGTCTCTTTTTGTGGAGTATCTTGGGCAAAGGGTTGAGGTTTCTATGGAGGGGAATCCCTGGGTAATTACAAAGAAAACCAACCGAAAGAGAGAGGAAGTGGAAGAAGGAGAAGGCATTGTGGGACCCAAACAGCATCATTCTCTTTCCCATACCTAGTTTAACCGACCTAGATCTCTTTTCATTATCTCTCTCAGAGGCCCTTCCCAACTTCTTATTCTCTGACTCACTGACATTTTGAAACTACTACTCAAAAGCATGGAACTTGGTGAGCCTCTGCTTCCAATACCCAGAAATCCTAGCTACAGGAGGGAGGACTTATTCCTGGTATCCTACTTGGGAATCATGATCACATTTTCCGATAGAAACAAAGGTGGAACTGATTATTCTACTTTTCAGTATGAGCATTTATATCTCAGAAATTGATAAATGCTACTAATCAGTATGTGGTTTTATGTTTTGTTGATTGCCTAGATGTAAGGAGTTAAAGAAAATGTTAATAATGCAGATTAAACCTAAAACTATGTCATTGTGACATTTCCCCCCTGAAGAGAGGTTTATTTATCAGTATATCCCCGTGTTAACTTGGTGTTAAATGGTAGTTAGGGTTTATGATTTTGGTTCATTGTGGATTAAATGCATGTGTGGGCCAGACCAGAGGCCTGAATGCCATTTTTGAAATTGTTTCTATTAAAAAAATAGTCTAAATTACAAAGAAAATGGAGAGACTATGGGGTTTTTGCCTTTTCATGTATCTATGTTAACTCTTCAGTTAAGATTTTAATCTCACTGAGGGAAAAGATTTGGATTCATCTATTACAGGTAAAACCAATTGCAACCAATATGAAGACACTCAAATACTCATAGATTAGTTGTTGATTTAGATTAGATGGGTAAGTACCTTGCCACTAAAAATACTATGCCAATTTAAGGTATTTATGGAGACAAGGCATTTTGTTCTTTTATAATTCTCTTCTCTTCCTACTACTTTTGCCACTTGGCATCTGTTGTAGCAGTTCTGGCAGGAGGAGGGAGGAGAAAGCCTTAGAGTAGTCATGATGTAGCTCCTGCCATTTGCTTATTGGGTGACAAGGTTTTGGGAAAATTTTTCACTCATTCTTGGGGAAATTAAAAAATGTCCTTGAGAATGGTCATAGGACTGATCATAGGATTTAAAAATCTAGTACAAACTCCTCCTTGAAGAAACAGTTTCTGAAGCTAGGTTTGAACTCAGGTCTTTTTGAATTTAGGCTTGTATTTTTATGTATTACATTACCTAGCTGCTTCTGTGTTGGAGAACATGGTCTTGATCTCTGGATCTGTTGCTTCCTTCCTGTATGATCTTGGGCAAGTTATTTATACTCTGGTCCTCACTTTCTTCTTTTGTTGAAATGAAGAGCTTGGATGTTACCTATTTCATTTTTCAGATGATCAAATAAAAGTATGCATAAGAAAAACTATGAAGCAATACTATCCAAGCTCTGATTATTTATCTATTAAGTACAAATAGATACTCAAAAGCACCTTCTGACTTTTAGTCTGTAGCCACTAAAATCAAACTGGACCTAAGATAAATTAACCTCTTTGGGCCTCTGTTGCCTCATCTGTAAAATGAATGGGTTAGATTGGATGATCTCTAAGCTTCCTTCCAGTTCTAAATCTAGGATTCTATGTATGATCCACTGTCAGGCTGCCTGCCTTTCCTTAGACTATACATGTTTGTCATTAAAAATTCTACCCATTCCATCCCCATTTATTAAAGAAAAGTGGCTTAGCAAGGAGCAATCACATTTTTGAACTCTCCTGCAATTCTTCACTTGCTTATAGCAAGGAGAAAACAAAATCCTGTTTTCTCTGAGGAAGCAGGGATGCTTATGAGAAGAAGGGAGAGGTGGTTGCAAAGTTATGCTTGTAGTGGGCTTTGAGTTAAGAACAGCCTGGATTCAATCCCTAGCTCTGACACTGGTTGTTTGGTGAAACTTGTCATCCTCTCTGAGCCTCTGATTCCTCATCTATAAACTAGGGATAATAATATTTCCATGACCAACCCTGGAGGCAGGAGGTCCTGGGTTCAAATGTGGCCTCAGTTGCTTTATGATTGTGTGACATTGACAAGTCACTTAGCCCCAGTTGCCTGGCTCTTACCACTCTTTTGCCTTGGAACCAATATTTAGTATTGATTCTAAGATAGAAAGCAGGTAAGGGGTTAAAAAGAGAGTAATTTGTAAATCTTAAACCCATATATAAATGTGAGATCATCATCATCACCACCACCACCATCATTAAGGATTTCTGGTCCCTTCATGTTGGGGACGTAAGCACCTTTCATCTAGAGGGAGAAGAAACAGTCATCTATTATGAGAATAGGCAAATTTAGTGCTTATACTTTCCCTCAGGGATGAATCGCTGATGAGTTCTTGACTCACTTTCATCCCCAACCAACTATGCCCTGCCAAAGATACAGTATTAAGTTCAGAAAAATTTCTGTTCACCAAACTGCTATTTCAAGGCAGGAAAACAAGTGTGGGCCTGCTAGGCATATACCTGACATGTGTGTGTTGGGGGAGAGGGTGGTTTTAAGGAGAAAACATTTTTCTTTGTTTTTCTCTTAAAAAGTGGGTGGAATAAGAAACATTAAAGTAAATAGGCAAGAACTTAGCTTTTGTATCAGTTATCTGAGGAATCCAATGTGCCGATATGGCATTTTTAACCCAGTGATTATGACACTATTACCTGGCTCATAAGCTGATATTTTAGTAGCTTATGAAAAGAGTTTTCTACCATAACAAACATGAGACTCATGAGATATGTCACAGGGGGTTAGACTTATGAGCCCTTTGGTCCATTCCATTGAATTTAGCAGACATGAGTGTTTGTCAGATACTATGCTAGGTGCTGGGGATACAGACAAAAAAATTAAAACAGCCTCTGCCCTCAAGGATCTTAACTCAGATAAACATACCTAGAGACACTCAGTGGCCAAGTATTTTTACCTTTCTTATCAGGATGTTCTTCAAAAATTCGTAGATTTAAAAAATTTCTCTGCTTGAATCAAGCTGTGGTATAGCAAATAAGGTACTGGTCTTGAATAAGGGAAGCCTTGGTTCAAATCCTATTTCTGACATTTACTAGCTGTAGTATGTACAATCTTTAACAGAAGCTTTACTTAGCCAATTCATTAGGAGAACAACAAGTCATTTACATGGCACTTTAAAGTTTGTATAACTTTTTGCAAATATGCTCTCATTTTGATGTCACATCAACCTTTATATGCCTATTTTACAGATGAGGAAACTGAGACAAACAGAGGTTTAAGTGACTTATCCAGGGTGATACTATTACTAGTGTCTGAGGTCAAATTTGAACTCAGGTCTTCCTGGTTTTCTGTCCACTGCACCACCTAGCTACTTCTACCAAGAAATAAAAAATTATTTTCCTCTGTGAAGGAGATGATTTCTTTATGAAAATACAGATCCTTCTTTTCATTTGCATTTGGCTTGATCATTAATTAATTTCTTTTGAATGGATTTTTATTTTCAGGCAGTACTACTTTTTGGGTAATGTATTCTATAGATTTTCTGTTCTCCAGGTCAAATAGGCTTGTATTTGTCCTTTCCTTTTATTTGATTCAGCAGAATAAAATGCCATCTTACAGGCTATTTCACAACACTGTGTCTTCTATCTCCAATACATATATGAAGATCAGCAAAGACTCTTGGGAAAATTGAACAAAAGAAATAACTTTCTGATAATAACAAATATCTGGTGAGGCATAAATAAGGCAGGGAAATGTCCATTCAACAAAGGTACTTCTATTGTGATGGAGAAGATTCAGTGCAGAGAACAGGTTAAGGAACATTTCCCTTTGGGTGGCGAGGTCCTCAAGATGCTCAAGTTTGTGCTGTTTGTATCAAGTCCCAGAGCATTCCAGAGAATCCTGATAGAGAGCTGTTATCACTCAAAGGAGTTTGGTCTATCTTTCCACATAGCAAAGACCAAACAGGTGACTGATGTTTATTGTCCAGAGTGAACAGACACCTTATACAGTTTGTCCAAAAGTATATCTGCAAAAGACAATAAATTGGACACTATTCTGGTTTCTGGTTGAATGGGAGGAGGAGACTGGATTCAGATTATTTTCAGGAAATTGCAGACTTGTTTTATTGACTCTCAAAGTATCCAATGAAAGCAAAGGCCCCTCTGTTTAGTATGGCATCGAGACCTGGAATGCTCCTGCCTCAAAAGAACTGAAGATGAGTATCACACAGTAGGCTATGAAAAGGCACATGATGGGTATGATTGGGTTGCAACACAAAACTAAAAAGAATGCCAAAGGAGAATGGGAATAAAAGATGTCATCATGGTATTACATGCGAGGAACAGAAAATGGGTTGGTCATGTTGTCTAGAGTGAGAGATGGCAATAGGGCAGTTAGATAATTCCACTGTTACTCTCTCAATGTTGGGAGAAACTGAGGAAAAACTTCCTTCAGATGGAGCCCCTATGCAGGATGATTTTTTTTTTTTGGAACATAGAAAGGAGTCACACAAGATGGACAGGCATGAAAGGGTCATGATTGGCATCCATAGAGGAAACTCCCAAATTGATGCAATCACTGATCCATTTCAGTATTTGTTCTAGAATGTTCTTTTTCATACTGTAGTTGATTCCCCTAATTACTGTATATCGGATTATTCTTATATTTTCTAACTTTGTAATATTTTTTCTTATTGTTCTTCATCTTTCACCCTTAGGAAGTAGCATTTGAACTGGGCCCTAAAAGATGGATAGATGACTTTTGTCAGAGAGATGATAGACAACACGTTTGGAATGAAGAATTAATTTTCAGACATGACCATCTTGTTTTCCTTTAATGCACTCATTTGATAAATAGAATGTCCTGTTGTAGGGCAAGGTATGATGGAATGACAAAGTGATGGGTGTCTTAATTGATGTCTTAAATCAATAAAACTTAAAAAAACCTTCTCTTTCATATTAGAATCAATACTATAAATATTTCCAAAATAGTAAAGTGGTAAGGGCTAGGCAATTGGGGTTAAGTGGCTTGCCCAGTGTCAAACAACTAGGAAGTGTCTGTGACCAGATTTGAATCCAGGACTTCCTGTGCCTGGGCCTGGTTCTCAATCCACTGAGCGACGTAAAAAACCTTTTATAAAAATTAAGGTAGAATTTCTATCCCCATGATCAATGAATGATAAATCATTAATTAAACACTTAATATGATCCAACAACTATGCCAAATTTTTGGGAGACAAATAACAAAGTCAGTTCCTGCTCTCAAAGAACTTACATTTTAATGGAAGAAGCCTATATAAAAGGGAGCTAGAAAGGGGACAATTATGATGGACACAGAACCATTGTTTGGAAATGACTGGAAATCACATAGAAGGATGGTTCTGGGCAAGATAAGGTAAAAGGTCATCTATCTGAGCCATAGTTTCTTCCAACATTAGAGTCCAATATCCCAATGAAAAAGAGATGAGGGTGATGGCCAGAGAACAGGTGGCATGACTTAGAAATGGCTGGAGAATGATGTGGAGGTCTGGTTTCACTCAAGACAAGATTATCAATGTGCTTGCTTTCTGTTCTTTTTTCCCAACTCTGTTATTTCTTCATTGAGGTATGTTGATTGGCTCCACACAAATATTTCATATTGAGAAGTACTTTGATTAGTGCAAAGTTATGGCAACCTTCTTTTTTGTTTCCAATAGTTTGACTGACTGTGGCCAGTATTTTTGTCAAAGTCTTTATTTAGCCTTAGCAACACACTAGGCTAGATCTTCAGGGAATACTACCCAAAGATACCCAGGTTCCTTTACTGAGTGATGCTAAGTTCAAAACTCAATTTCCTTTAAGTATAGTTTGGGCTATTCCCCTCACCCCCATAAATACACTGCCTTCTACTAGTCCATAGTGAAGATCATCTGCTGTTTTCTTACCTATTAAAATATTCACAAGAGAGCTTTATGCTCTGGGTTTCTATTGGCTTGGCCTTTTGCTATCCAGGCTCAGGAATAGATTTTCTGAAGGACCCTTAGAGATTTTCATGCTTATAAACATAAGCTGTGATATTTTGCTATGGTGAAACCATCAAAGGGGCCACAGATGCAAAACTAATATGGAGGCAATTAGTGATTTTGAATTCCTAGTTTATGTGAGAATATTCCTTCTACCCTTGAACTTAAAGAGAATGAAATGGTGTTTATTGTGATTAAAGCCTTGTAATTGAAGACATGACATATAGAGGGATGAAATTTATTCCATTTCAGACATATTTAATATATAGATACACATTTTGTAATACATTGGTTTGGGAACCAGGACTTGGCTAGCTTCTCTTCAAAAAAATTTTTTTGGTGAAAGCATTATGCATTATGTAGATATAAAGCAGCAATTTAGTCTCACACATTTATTTAACTTTTTTTTTTGGATACATGCTATATCTGAAGGACTGTGTTAGGTGCAATAGGGGATAAAACATCGATTGAGTTACTATATTTAGTACCGTTGTACTGTAGGCTAAAAAGAAAGCTAAGAAATGACCCTGAGCAAGTCACTTTATTTTTTTACCTGTATCCTTTTGAAGAATTTTATGCACAAGTATAATCTGTATTGGAATGGCTAGTTGGCACAGCAGACAGAATTCCCAACCTAGATTCAGGAAGACTCACCTTCCTGAGTCCAAATCTGGCCTCAGACACTTGGTAGCTGTGTGGCCCTGGGCAAGTAACTTAACCCTATTTGCCTCAATTTCTTCATCTGTAAAATGATTGGAGAAGGAAATGGCAAACCACTCTAGTATCTTTCCAAGAAAACCCAAAATGGGGTCATAAAGAACTGGACATGAATGAAATGAGTAAACAACAATATAATCTATATCAAATTACTTGCCTTCCCAAGAGGGGTGGAAGGAAAGGACGAGACTCAAATTTGGAACTCAAAATTTTAAAAAAGAATGTTAAGGGGCATCTAGGTGGCTCTGTGGATTGAGAGCTAAGCCTAGAACTAGAAAAGGGAGATCCTAAGTTCAGAAAAGGTTTTTTACAAAATATTTAAAATGTTTGTTTGCATGAGAAAAAATAAAATTAAAAATAAAATGAATTTAGACTAGATGATCTCTAAGATTCTGTTGTTAAAAATAATTTTTTGAAATTTTGATTTTATATCATCTAAAAATTCAATATATTTCCCCCAATAGAAACATTTCTTTATAAAATAGAATAAAAGAGAGATGATAACATTAAGCAAAACTAACCAATCCACTGAAAAATTCTGACATCATGTAATGTTTTATACCCTTAGTCCTCTTTCTCTGCTTAGAATGGGAAAGTTTCTTTCTCATATTTCTTTTCTGCCAAGCTTGAAATTATAATTTCACAACATTCAGTTTTTTAAAACCTTTATGTCTTAGAATCAATACTAAGTATCAGTTCCAAGGCAGAAGAATAATAAAGGTTAGGCAATTGGGGTTAAATGACAAGTGTCTCAGGTCAGTTTTGAACCCAGGACCTCCTGTCTTCAGACCTGGCTTTCTTTCCATTGAACTATCTAGCTACCCCTAAGAAAAGTTTTCTTTCTTTCTTTCTTTCTTTCTTCCTTCCTTCCCTCCCTCCTTCCTTCCTTCCTTCCTTTCTTTCTTTCTCTCAGCAAACAGGATTAAGTGACTTGCTCAGAGTCACACAGCTAATAAATGTCTGAAGCTGGATTTGAACTTGGGAAGATGAGTCTTCCTGACTCCCCACCAGGCACTCTAGTCACTGCAGCAAGCATTCAGTTTTGATTGTTTCATCCTTCTTTCCATTAACATTGTTATAGACATTCTATATATTTGCTTTAGTTCACATAAGTCTTTCTACATTTCTGTGTTCTTCATAATCATTGTTTTATTCAGTGGTTTTCAGCACAGCAGGGTTTTTAACCATTCCCCAAATCAATGGATATGTACTTTGTTTCCAATTCTTTGCTACTACAAAAAGCAGCACTGATACTATCTGATTCTATTTGCAAAATGACTGTTTGATACTAAGTAGTATGTTGGTGGAGCCATAGAATGGCACTTTATAAACCTTTATACAGAATGAAAAATTGAGTTATTATTACTTCTATAAGCATAAAAGGAATGCAGGAGAGAAGGAAAGCACTTCTTGCTAAAGGGAATTATAGAATCGCAGAGACAGAGGACTTTCAAGGTCGTCTGATCCAAACCAGAAAGGAGCAAGAATCTCTTCTGTAATATAGGCAACAAGGGGGCATCCAGCCTCCTCTTAAAGCTTTACAAGACCACCAGTGATGGGGAGTTCATTATACTCCAGAGCAGTCCATTCCATTTTAGAAAAGCTCTCTTTGTTATGAAGTTTAGCCTTATATCAAATCAAAACCAGTCTCTCTGTGCTTTTCGCCTTTTCTTCCTAGTTTTGCCTTCTAAGCTCTAGAGGAACAAGACTAAAACCTCTTCTATTTGACATCTCTTCAAATATTTGCAGTTAGATGGCCCATCCCCCTGTATTTTCTCTTAGGGCTAAATATCCCCAGGTCTTCCAGCTTGTTCTACATCTGGCCTGTTTTTAATCCTTTCATTATTGTGACTGGAAATTTGATATCAGGCCACATTAACAGAAACCTAGTGTCCACTACAAGGCCATATATAGGCTTGTGTACCTTGTCCTGGTTAGACATAGCTATATCTGTCAGACTATTGGTTTAAAAATCAAAGTGTCCTCTGGATACATTCAAGGTGATCAGTGTTCTTCCTTATAATATGGCGCCCAGCACTGGGATCATCTCCCATTTAAGATGTCTTTTTTACATCTTGTTTATATAGTTCTTTAGTCTTCTCAATTAGCACATGAGCTCCTTGAGGGCAGAGATGGTGCTTTTGCCTTTTTATCCACAGCACCTGGCACAAAATAGTAAACACTTAAATGTTTGCTGAGTGACTGATGGACTGATTGACACAGTTGTGGTATAACCAGGGCAAGGTACACAAAACAACGTATAACCTCTCTTGCCTTAGACACCACTTCTGTTAATGTGACCTAATATAAAATTCATTTTTTTTTGTTGCCATGACACACTGTTGATTCAGAATTGAGTTTATAGTCCACTAAAATGTCAAAGTATTTTTGATGTGAACTGTAATTTGGTCATGCATTTCTCATACTGTATTTGTGCAATTGATTTTTAAAAGTTCAAAGGTAAGACTTCATAGTTATTTTTAATATGCTTCTTATTCTAGTTCCAATTCCTCCTTTAATCTATTTTCTATCTTACCTACCTTTGAGCCATTTAAAACATTGACAAGCATGATATTTATGTCTTTATCCTAGTCACTGAGAAGAATGTTGAACCAAGGCCAAGGACCATGTTGGGGCACTCTTCCTATAGGATGGCATAATTCTGTAACAGCTCCTCCAAGGCAATACTCTCAATTTCCACTGACATTCAAAGACTGTATCCCTGAGAAGGTGGTTGATTACTTCTCTCCTCAGGATTCTAGGAATAACCCCATTTCTAGGATTGTCAACCACAAATCCTAAACTATGAGGCCATCCTAATTTCAGAAAACAGTATTTATGAAGTGATAAAGACTTTTAGAAAAGGGTATTTACTAAGTGATAAAGTATGAACAGTTGCCTCCAAAGTCTGGGGTACAGCCATCTACAAACAGACGGTTTCATAGGAGAGCAAGGCTTTGTACAGAGCACAATGATGCTAAACATCTGGAGAAATGAGTAATTCACAGGTCCTTCTGCCCTCTGGATCTTTCTGGGTTCCATGTTTGTCCTTGATGTATCTCTTTTTGCTCCTGTTGGATTTGTTGTCCCCTTTTAATGTTTTCTCTCTAGTAAGATGGCAATGGGAATTAGGAAATGAAGGAAGAAAAAGCAGAAGAAATCCTTTCCTCTCTCTAAGTTCCTTCTCAGGGGCTTGACATGAACTGGAATCTTCATGTATGCTACTTTGATCCTCTATTGCTGTGTTGGGGCTCTATATACTTAAGTCACTAAAGAATCGACTGATATTTTATACATAAATTTAATGGATTTGACATTTTCTCAGTCAGTCACATAATTTTCTTTCTTGACCCAAAGAGATTCACACCTTTTCACACTTCCTAACCAGATGGCAGGGTTTAACTCATCCTTTAAACATAAGTAAAACCCCATCAAGTTGTTGGTTGGTTGGAGTGGGAGGGAACTCCACCCGTATAGCTACATTAAACACCCAGTTCTGAATCTAGCTGTATCATTAAGCCCTTATCTCTCCATCTTGTCCACAGAAATATATGAGACATCATATTTTTGACTACCCCACTCTAAAAAGCTTGAAATTGAATATATTGGAATAAACTATTTCTATTCAATGTTTAGCACAGTTCCTGGCTCTCTTAGGTGCTTAATAAATAAATATTGGCCATTAACTAGGCCCCTTTTGTCATCTGTGATACCCTGTACCATTGTGCTAGAATTATGAAAATTAGTCTGCTTGCTTCAAAAGCTCTACCTTCTGCTTTAATTGGTGAAGCCCCAGTGAAGGAGGCCTGGCTGTTTACCAGAAGGAGGGGAACATCTGGAAAGGTATAATAGAGAGGAAAATATATTCCAATTAAATGAGGATCAGGGGATCTAGAAAGTGGGTACCATGGACAGTTTTCAAAGGAGCGTCTTGTCAAATTTTAAATCTTACTCCAGACAGATTGAGCTGATTGATCAACTGAAAAACAAAGTTGACGCTAACCTTGGCAGCCTCTCAAGGGCAATCTGGACTTATGAATGAGCAATTCTTGAGCAATTTCTCCAACATATTAGGCACAAACTAGTTCTTTCCTTACCACCAAATCAGCAGGCCAGTTTCATTCTGTAGGAAACACTTTGATTGAAAAATCGAAGCTTTCTGATATTGCTGGTGAGTTTAATCAATTTAAACAAGTCCCTACCAGAGCATGTTATTTTTTGTGGTCAAGGCCAAACCTCTACTATGGACTTTGGAACCAGAAATCTTGAGATCTATTTATGATCCCACTATGACCCTCCTTAGCCTGTTTTCTCATGTATAATAATGGGCTAATTTTTTCCTTACCTACCTTTCATGTAGATTATAAGGATGTGTGGAGTTATCATAGCCATTTGGTTTCCTAGTTAGCTACAGGTATAACTTGGATTATATAGTTGAGTCATAGAATATTAGGAGCCTTTGAGTTCATCTGTCTTAGGGCTTATTAACCTTTTTTGTGTGCCATGATCCATTTTGAAAGTCTGGTGAACCCTTCTCAAAACAAACAAACAAACAAACAAACAAACAAAAAATGAACAAACTTGTATATAAGTTTGCAAAGGAAACCAAAAGTGAGTGACAATAAAGTTGTAATTTTTCTCCCATCCAAGTTCACCAGTTCCTTGAGATCCCTCCATCTCCCATCTCTACCTCTGAAATGCTTGTTCCCTGTGCCTGAAATATTGTCTTCCAACTTCTGACGCTTAAAATCCTTGACTACATTTAACACTCAGTTCAGAAACTGCCTCCTTCTCCAGTTCTTTCTTGATCTCCACTGCTTCTAATTTCATCCCCTCTAAGGTTATACTCCATTGACTTTGAGCTTATCTGATACTTATATATATATGTATATATATATATGTCAGATATCCTCTTTATGACATGTAATAATATATAATAAAATACATAGAATATATTCTGGTAGTAAATGCTATATATACATATACTACATACATACTATATGTATTATACATACTCGTATATGTATGTATGTATATATATATGTATACACACACACACACACAAGAATGTAAGCTACTTGAGGGCAGGTGCTGCTGCTTTTTCTTTTCCTTTGTATCCTCAGCAGTGCACACAGTACTCAGTAGATAGTGTTTGATAAATACTTGTTGATTGCTTGGAATGACAACTGTACCATTTGATCATCTTCTTTCTTTACCATGAACACATTCAAAAGTAGGGATATCTCAGAGTTTCTGGTTTTTTCAAAGTCCTTTCTTGAGTCCATAGCTGACATTCTCTGACACAGGGGAGATCATGCTCCTTGAAGCTATTTCCTCCCTTTTGATCCATGTCCCACATATGTATTGCTTCTCCTGTCTGCTAATCCCATCACTCTTGTAATGCTTTTTAAATTCCTTACTTTGTAGTGGTCCTTGACCAACTAGAGTTCTCTCCTAGTGCTGTTACCATGGTATCAGTTCACGTAGGACTTAGATCTTTTATTGGCTCGCATCGTCATGGAAAATGAAGTCCTAATGACATTTTTCTTACATAACCACACATGCAACCTTCCCCATCCTACCTCTAGTTAAAACAAAACAAAACTGAAGGGGGCAGCTAGGTGGCTCATTGGATTGAGAGCCAGGTCCAGAGACTGAGGTCCTGGGTTTAAATCTGGCCTAAGACATTTCCTAGTTGTGTGACCCTGGTCAAGTCACTTAACCTCTATTGCCTAGTCCTTACCATTCTTTTGCCTTGGAACCAATACATAGTATTGATTCTAAGACAGAAGGTAAGGGTTTAAAAAATTTGAACAAAGACTTTTGTTTAACTCACTATAGATGGCAAGAATTGTCCAATGAACAATAATTTATTAAACACCTAATATGTGTCAGGCACTATGCTAAGTCCTGGGGATACAAAGAAAGAAAACAATGGTCTCTGCCTTCAAAGAGTTTAAAGTCTAATGGAGACAACATAGCAAACAACTATGGAATAGGATATATACATGATAAATTAGAGATAATCTTTTTTTAATTTATTATTTTATATGTTAATATAATTTTAGTCAGTTTTCTCACATGTTCTCTCCTTCTCTCCCATCTCTTTCACCCCTCCCCAAGTTGGCAGGCAATATGTGTGTTACTGTCACTACATATGTCCATGCTCATCATGTTGTGAAAAAGGACATGCCACTTACACTAGAAAAAAATTCCTGGAGAAAATAAAGTGAAGAATGGCCTGCTTTGTTCTGCATCCAGAGTCCATCAGTTCTTTTTATGGCTGTGGATAGTCTTTTCAGTCATGAGTCTCTTGGAGTTTTCCTGGGTCCTTGCATTGCTGATAATAGTTAAGACATTCATAGTTGATCATCATACATTATTGCTGTTACTGTGTCCAACATTCTGCTCATTTCACTTTGCATGAGTTCATGTAAGTCTTTCCAAGTTTGTTTGTTTTCTTGTGATTGTCTTATTCATCATTTCTTATGGCATGATAGTGTTCCAATTAAATTGTATACCACGACTTGTTCAGCTGGGAAGGAAGTAGCATTAGTGGGCACTGGAAGAGGGTTCTTATGGAAGATATTAGCTGAAAAAAAAAGGAGACAATTCTAGCCAAGTGGGATAGCCAATGGGAAAACATGGATTTGAGAAGAGTGTCTCATTTGAGGAATAGCAAGGAGACAAGGGTAACTGGGTCAGAAAGTACAAGGAAAGGCTTTTAATGGTAAATGAACATACATATTGAGATGTTATTGCTATTATATTTGGGATAGATAAAAATGCTGTTGGGGTGGGGGCAGCTAGGTGGCTCAGTGGAAAGAGGACCAGACTTGATGATAAGAGGTCCTGGGTTCAAATTTGGCTTCAGGTGATTCCTAGCTGCATGACCCTGGGCAAGTCACTTAATCCCCATTGCAACACTCATTATTATTTCTAAGAGGAGTTGGTAAGGGCTTTTAAAAATGTTGTTTTTGTTGATTTGTAATCTTTGTAGATGACACTGATTGAGGTAAGTCTTCAACCTTTTGGACATTTCAACGCTGCCATGGTTAACTCAATTATTACCATACTGTTTAGTGACCCTTCACTTTGTGTACTCAGGAGGTACTACAAAGTTTGCTCTTGTTCTCTGTTTGGGAAAATTTAATAATAAGCTGCAATGTTATCCTCCTCCTCTACACCCCCACCTCATCCCTTGGCAGCTGGCACCCTGATGCTTGGGAGGGCAGAGGGAGAGTGGGTGGCCGGGCTGCTTTTCAAGCATCCCTCATGGCAGCTGGAATGCCTTGGCATGTGGAGACCCGGCTGAGGAAATTCGGCCACAGCTTTGCTATTTTTATGCTGTCCGCTATGCTCCAGTGGTGACTGCCTCAGCCTGGATGCTGATTCATGTTCTAGCTTGCTAATTGCAGCAGGGTGTATGACTGCCAAGCACCTGAGCAAGGCATTCTGGCTTCATCCTTTGAGTCCCCTTCATATTTGGGTTTGGAGGGTGACAGGACACACCCTCACTGACAGGGCCACTAGCTGGCTTTGAAACCAGCAGACATTTCCACAAACCACAGGATTTAATAAACAGGTTTTTAAAAAATGTGTTGGAACGAGTCATATTTCCCTGAAGAATTCTATTGCATTAAAGCACCTGCTTCAAAATAAGGGGATTTTGGGGGGGGGTCCTTGTATCTTAAAGATGTGGTTTGTGTATTACAATCATTAAAGCAATTTGCTTCCCTCTTGAAAAAGCAGTCTCACATTTGGATAAAGTCTGATTAAAGAAGTTACTACTGCATATGTGTCATGATGGCAAAGTTGTCTCTTTTTAAATTTAGTTGTTTATGTCAGAAAGAAGAATGCATTTTTGTACCCAATTTATGAAGGTTAAGCCTGTATTTAAAGAAAGAGGGCAGCTTTTAGCATATTTTCTAACTAGCTTTTTTAGACCAAAAAGGGATGTATCATTATGTCTTCCTCTGCAATGGAAGACTTAAGTGTTTAGGAATAGAGGTCACATGTTCTATTCCTAACTGAACCTTCTCTCTCTCTCTGTCTCTCTCTCTCTCTCTCTCTCTCTCTCTCTCTCTCTCTCTCTCTCTCTCTCTCTCTCTCTCCCTCTCTCTCTCTCTCAAGAATCTTACCTTCTGTCTTAGAATTGATAGATATTATTGGTTCCAAGGCATAAGAATGGTAAGGGCCAAGTAATTGTATTGAGGTTAAGTGACTTGCCCAGGATCACTAGGAAGTATCTTGAGGTCATATTTGAACCCAGGACCTTCAGTTGCCAGGCTTGGCTGTCTAGCATTTAGTCACTTAGCTACCCCAATCTTCTTTTTCTAATAGGAACCCTTGAGAAACTACTGTTCTTCTCTTCATGAATTGCATATTAGGAATTTTGGGAAGAAGCCATCTTTGGACTTGCTTTCTTTATATATTCATTAAGCAAGCATTTATTAAGTGTAGATAAGTGTGAAAGTATAAACAAAGAATTTGCTGATGGAAACAAGCACTTAATTAATTTAAAAAAAAAACCCTCACTTCTCTGTTAAAATTGTTGGTTCCAAGGCAGAAAAGTGGTAAGAACTAGGCAAATGGGGTTTAAATGATTTGCTCAGGGTCACATAGCTAGGAAGTGTCTGAGGCCTCATTTGAACCCAAGACCTCCAATCTCTAGGCCTGGCTACCCCAAAACAAACATTTATTAAGCACTTATTTTGTGCCAGGCACTGTGCTGAGTGCTTTACAAGTAATATCTCATTAAATTGTCACAATAATTTTAGAGGTCAATACATTATTATTCCCATTTTGCAGTTGAGGAAACTGAGGCAGACAGAAGAGAAGTAATTTGCTCAGAATCACAGAGTTAGTGTCTGAGTCTAGATTCGAACTCAGTCCCAGCACTCTATCTACTCTACTAGCTCCCTAATCACAAGGTGGAGGGAAAGGAGAATATTAGCAAATGGAGGAATTAGCAAAAACCTTGTGTTGAAGGTAACACTTGAGCTGAGCCATGCAGAAACTGAAATTCTGCAAGGTAGATATGAGGATGGAATGCCCTGGAATTATATGGGACTGTCTGTGTGAACACTTGGAGATGGAAATAGGATTTCATGTACAGGGGGCAGAAAATAGGCCAGTTTGGGAGATCACAGCATTCATGAAGGAGAGCCATATGCAATAAGCCTGAATAAATAAAAATCCAGATTATGATGAGGCTTTAAATACCAAACACAGGAGTTTATAATTTGATTTTAAGGGCAATGATTATTAATTATCCTTTGTACTTGAAAAGGACCAAAATGACATCACTGGGTGATGTCTTTTGACTCACAGATAAACTGGATTTAAGTCAGGCAGAGTTGCACAAAGTCATCAGCCTCACACTCTTTTCCAGAGTCATTGAAGTCCAGCAATAAGACAAAAGTCAAGATGAAAGAGTGATGGCTCAGGGTGCAGTGGATGACCTTGGCATCTTCAATGTCTAACCACACTCTAATCACTCCACAGCTCCAGCTTCTGCCACCTTTATGGCCACAGGAACAAATTGTTCTCATCCATCCCTTCCACTGGCCGGGGAAATCTTTACAGCCAGTAGGGAGCCACTGGAATATCTTGATCAGGGGAGTGACAATGCCAGACTTGTGCTTTAGGAACTTCAGTTCATTGGTCATGTAGAGGGTGGAAAGGGGAAGACTGGAGACAGGGAGAACAATGATGGAGCTACAGGCAAACTCCAGGCCTGAAGTACAGAAGGGCTAAGGATGGTTGTGGGGAGAAAGGGACAGATTTGAGAGACTCAAGATAGACTTGCTAAGACTCAGTAATTAATTGGACATGGAGGAAAGGGTGGAGAGAGTGAAGAGTCCAGAATGACTTTGAGGTCAAGAACATAAATGACTGGAAGAATGGTGGTACCCTTAACTGAAATAGGAATTTTTGGGAATAAGCTAAAGAGTTCTTTTTTGGCCAATTTGATTTTGAGATACCATTTGTAGGAAATCCAAAGGATGATACAGGATGACCACATGAGAGACTAGGGCTGAATAATAGATTGAGAGTCATGGCAGTTGAAATGATACTTGAATCTGTAAGATCTGATAAGATCACAAAAAAGTATATTTAAAAAAATTAAACATGGTGGGGGACAGGTAGGTGGCTCAGTGAATTGAGGGCCAGATCTAGAGATGGAAGTCCTGGGTTCAAATCTTAGGCACATCCTAGCTGTGTGACCCTGGGCAAGCCACTTAACCCCCATTGCCTAGCCCTTACCACTCTTCTGCCTTGGACCCAAAATACAGCATTGATTCTATGATGGAAGGTAAAGGTTAAAAAAAGTATTAAAGATTGGTAACCTGAAGCCTTACATTCTGAAAATGACAAATTAGTTTTTATAGCTTTTAATGCACAGGGTTTTCCCCCCCTTTTCTCCTTATTCTAATCTTTGTTGCTGTTCAGTCATTTTTCAGTCATGTCTGACTATTCATGACCCCATTTAGGGGTTTCTTTGCAAAGATAGACACTGGAATGATTTGTCATTTCCCCAGCTCACTTTCTAGATGGGGAAACCAAGGGGGAAAGGGTTAAGTGCCCTGCCCAGGGTCATATAACTAATAAGTATGTCTGAAGCAGATTTGAACTCAGGTAGATGAGTCTTCATGACTCTATACCCAACACTTTTATCCACTGATACCTAGTGTTATGTTACTCTAATATGCAGAAATATATGTAACTTAATAGGATATATTACATATAATAGGTTGTGTATAATGTTATATTATAGCTGGAAAATTGCAGCTAGGTACTGTTACCTCCTATCTCTAAACCTCAAAGTAAAGGGCTTTATTGGGATCCAAAGAATTCTCTCTATCTTTGAAGCTACCCATATGTTTTCCCTCCCTTCTTTCCTTTTTAAAGCTGGCACGGGAGCAGGTTTGACTATACACGGGCTTTTCTGGAGCATCAGAGAACCTGGAATCTTGTCAACTTCCTATCTGGGGGTGTGGAAAATATATTTATAGCATGATGGACACTGTGTACCGAAGAACTACCAGCAGCCCTGTTGTCTGAATGTCTTATCTCAGGCAAACTGGACAAGCTTTGAGCGCCCAGATTATTTTCTCAGGATGCTGTCCCTAAGACTGCCTGTATTAAGGGGCATTACATTTTCTTAGGCTTTTATAATATGTAAATATGTTAGAGGACTTGAGCTGAACTTCAATATAGCTAAATCCATACACTAACGGGCAAAGTTATGGAACTTAGAGAATCAATGATTCAATCTAGTCTCTGTGTTGGAATCTGTGTTGGAAATTATCTGCATTCTTTGAGTGGGAAGGCTGAGAGAGGCAGCTTATCGGTGAGATGGACCTTTTCATTCTCCCTTGAAGAATCTAATGCTCACAGTACCACTGGATTTTTAGGTGGCAAAGTCAACCGGCCAGCCTATCAACAAGCATCTAATAAACCCCAATATGTGCCAGGAACTATGTTAGCTGCTGGGGATCTAAAGACAAAAGTGAAACCAACAGTCCCTGCCTTCAAGGTGTTTATATTCTATTAGGACTGACTATATATGCATATATGAACATATACAAATTATACACAAAACAAATATCAAGTGATTTGGGGGAAACAAATAGGATTTTATTATGGGCATGTTTTCATTCACTTAAGGGCAGATATTAGAATCTATACTTTTTGAGGGCAGGGTTTACGTTTATTTATTTTGTTAATCTTGGCATCTCCAGAGTTTAGTATACTATATAGCACATAATAAGGCTTAATAAATGTTTATTGATTGTCTAACATAAATCTCAAGAGTCACCCAGGGTGCTTGGTTAAGGAAAGAGAAGTTTAGGACCTAAGGACACCATTTAGGTATCTGTATGAACGTATTTATGGAAGCTTTGTTTATAATGACAAAATAATTGGAAATAACACAAATGCAATGATTGGGGGAAATGGCTGAATAGATTGTGATATTTGAAGGTAATGGATTGTATTATATTATAAGGGCAAATATGTAAATATGAAGAAAATAAGGGAAATATATGAAAAGATGAAAAGAGAAGAGAATACAAATAATACATACTATGATTATATTATTTTTATGCTTTATCTTTATTTTATCTTAACAAATTTCCACATAAATTTTCCAAAATTATATGATTCATGTAGTTTCTCTCCCCTCTCCTCACTCCCTTCCTAGAGTTGACAAGCAATTCAATCTGGGTTATACATGTATTATCACACAAAACATATTTCCATATTATTCATTTTTGTAAGTGAATAATCTTATAAAACCAAAACCCTAAATCATATATTTTAATAGAGAGGGGGAACTTTGAAATGGAAGGAACCAATGAACAGCTGTTTGGGGATTGAATTCTATGTGACACTTCCTCCCCCCATCCCTAAGCTGAGCTATTACCAATGGAGTCAGTCAGGCTAGACTAAAGGGTATCAGATTTTCCTTCAGCCTCCTTCTTGTAATGATGGGATTTGAAGCTCCCCTACTAACACATAGACCCTGATTCAAGTTCTATTATAAATCAAGATATCTAATTTATTTGGGTATAAAGTTGTTGAAAAAAGTAATGAAAGGATAATGAAAGGACAGAGGGAAGAGGAAGTCCCTAAGATTTTCTTTCCTATATAGCTTTTGAGGGTTTGACCAAGGAAATCTTTTCAGGAATAGGCTCTGGGTTCCCCTAAGGAAAAAAGAGAGTCTTTATCCCAAAGATTGGCTCTGGTTGAGAATTAAGATCTCCTGTTCAAGCAAAGGATTTAGAGATTTATAATTCTCCCACCCAGCTCCAATGAATCCTAGATAAGAAGAACCTTGGGTCTTTTCCTCCAACTGCTTTTGAACCTGGATGGAATTCCATCCCATCCCCCAGGTCTTGTGAAGTTTCATTTGCTCCTCTTCTGATGCATTTCTTCTAACTTCAAATTTCCTTGTTTCTGGTCATCCCCTTGTTCACAATACCAAATAAGGAAGTGATAAATCATATGTTTTCATCTGCATTTATTCTCCAACAGTTCTTTCTTTAGAGGTGGACAACATTCTTTTCCATAAGTCCCTCAGAGTTGCCCTGAAACTTGTATTGTTGTTACTAGCAAACTATTACAGTTGATCATTCCACAATATTGCTGTTACTGTGTATAATGTTCTCCTGATTCTGCTTATTTCACTCTGCATTAGTTCATGTAGGTCTTTCCTGCTGTTTCTGAAATCATCCTGTTCATCATTCATTATAGCACAATGGAATTCCATTACCATCATTTACCTCATTTTATTCAGTCATTCTCCCAACTGAGGGACATCCCTTTAGTTTCCATACTATGATTATATTGAAACAAAATAACAGCCACAAAATCAAGAGAAAAAAGTATCAAAGTAAAATAAACCCAAAGGGAACTCAAAAGCAGAGGATGCTTATTTTAGCACACATATATAATTCACATATTTTTAAACAAATTGTAAACAACATGGAGTTTGTGGTTTTATACACTTTTTGCATTTGTTTATTTTAATTTGTTGTTGTTGTTGGTGGTGGTGGTTACTAAGAAAAACTAAAAATTTTAAGTGATACTATTAAGTCTCAATTGCCAGAGAAGAAAAGATTGAATTAGCTCTTAGTCCTTGGACATATTGATCTTCAGTTATATCAAGAGGAGATCTTTTGGGTGGAGGCCAATAAAGGGAGAAACAGAAGCGATTTTGTCATTCTAGTCTACCACAGACCACTAGTGCTGAAAGCAGAAATAGATGATGAGCTTAGAATCAAACCACTGGCTGGTTCAGCAACATGATAAAATAGTGATAGGAGCATCAGTTATCCAGACATCTATTACAACTTTCTCTTCACCAAAAAGCAGGGAGATAATCCAGAGTGGGATATAATGGTGATAGATGTTGAATCTGGGTCAAATGAGTGTCATTTGAAACAACAGGAGAAGTTTAGCCTGGGGAGGGAAAGACTACAAGAGAATATAATAGCTTTCTGAAAATATTAGATGTATTGTCACATAAAAATAATATTAGAGGCAGAGGGTAGAGTCAAGAAAAATCAGTTAAGTTGTAGGAAGAAAATTTAGTTTTGATGTCAGGAAACATATCCAAACAATTGAACTGTTTAAAAGTATAGTTGATTGCCTGAAGAGAAGTGTCTCTGTGCACCCAACCCAACTTCCAAAGATCTTTAAGCAGAGTATAGAGGACTACTTGTTGAATATGTTATAGTGAGAAGTCCCTTTGGGTCTGAGTCCAACTAGATGACCACTCAAGTCTCTTACAACTCTTAAATTTCCTGATTCTTTAAGTAAATGTTAGAGTTTAGAACATACTCAAATCAAACTTTCAGGCACATATTCTACCCCCTTTTTTCTTTCTTTATATGTATTGATTTCTACTATTAGAAGTTGAGGTTCTGAGGGGCAGCTGGGTAGCTAAGTGGATTGAGAGCCAAGCCCAGAGTCAGGAAGTCCTAGGTTCAAATCTGGCCCCAGACACATCCTAGCTGTGTGACCTGGGCAAGTCATTTAACCCCCATTGTCTAGCCCTTACTGCTCTTCTCCCTTAGAACCAAAACACAGCCTTGATTCTAAGATTAAAGGTATGGGTTTAAAAATAAAAATAAATTAAAATGAATTTGAGGTTCTCAAGAGCAGGAGCAGTATGACTTGTTTATACAACATCCTTGGCAATTGGCAAAATGCATAGCTTAGTTCTCTGTTTGTCTCTGTTTCTCTTTGTTTTTTTTTTTAACCCCTATCTTCTGTCTTGGAATCTATATTGTGCATTGCTTCCAAGGAAGAAGAGTGACAAGGGCTAGGCAGTGGGGTTAGTTGAATCCAGGGTCACATAGAATCTTGAATCCAAGACCTCCTTTCTCTAGGTCTGGCTCCCAATCCACTGAGCCATCTAGCTGCCCACCCCATCTCTCTCTTTTTGACAACTTTCTACCTCTCTCAAGATTAATGATGGCTTGACAAGAAACCAAACTTTAGATTCTGGAATTTTCAGCTTAAGTCAAACTCTTGTCACTCCTCAGTTCATAGAGGAACCCTAGTTTCTATCTTCCACCCTAGGACAGTACAGGGACAAAGTCAAGGGCCATGGTTTTTAGGCTCTCATAGCACCATTGTTTTTTAACATTTGTTTTAAAATAACCCTTGCCTTCTATCTTAGAACTGATGCTAAGTATTGGTTCCAAGGCAGAAGAGCCAGGCAATTGGGATTAAGTGACTTGTGCAGAGTCACATAGCTAGGAAGTATCCGATGCCAGATTTGAACCCAGGACCTCCCATCTCCAATCCTGGCCCTCTAACCCTTGAGCCAGTTAGCTTTTCCATAGCACCACTGTTGAAGGAAGAAGATGGGAGCAAACCTCAGGCCTTTAAGGCCCTATAGTGATACTATTGCCTCCCTAGAGGAGAGGGAGGCTGAAGAAAGAACTTGGTGAGGAATGAGTTAGTTTGACAATTGGGTAGAAAGAACAAAATGATGTGTCAGTTTGGATATCTACTTGAGATGGAAAAAGTTAAGAAGGATGCTGAAGGGAAAGGCCCAGAGAAAAGAATAGGAAAGGGCATTTGGAATTTTACCTAATGAACAAAGATCAGCATTACAAGACCTGGGCCAACCTTTTCCTCTGACTTCAGGATGCCTAGGCTTATATTTGGAGACCTGAATGCTTTTTTCCTTGGAGAGGGACTGCCTGCATAATCCAAAAGGTCCAGAAGATTGTGGGCTTCGTTCTGTTGGCACTCAGCTTTGTTTCTTTAAGAGTTTCAGTTTGCTTTAACTCCAAATATGTTTTCAATTTCCTTTTTGTTGTTGTCTCCTGAGCTCATGAAAAACAACAAAATGGTCTGCCTCTTGCAAAAACCAGAGTGATGGCATTGCAAATACTGTAGCTGTTTTCCAGCTGGCACATGCAAGGGAGGGGAAAATGTGGCCTGACAGCCTTGCATACGATGAGCAGATCAAAACATGTGGACGTGGGCTCAGAGTCTGTGGTGCGCTAATTGCTGTCTTTTGAACAAATAACTTGTGCTGTTATTATTAAGGTTGTAACAGAGCTTTCTTTATTAGCACCAAGTTGCCTCAGGAGTTTCCAGTAGGAACAGTGGTTTTCAGTTGCTTATCTCTCAATGCTTAACAGTATTTCTCCCTTGGTACCCTCCTTTCTCCTTGTGCCACTTCTGCTCCGTACTTCATCCCCACCCAAGTTCATTTCTGTCCTTTCTTAGATGTGGCTAGTTGGTGCAGAGGATAGAATTCTGGACCTAGAGTCAGGAAGTTTTTAGTTTGAATCTTGTTCCAGTCACTTACTAGCTGTGTGACCCTGGGTAAGTCATGTAACCCTTCTCTGTCAGTCCAACTCTTTGTGACCCAAATGAGGTTTTCTTGGCAAAGATAGCAGAACAGTTTCTGTTTCCTTCTCCAGATCATTTTATAGATAAGGAACTGAGGCAAACAGGGTTAAGTGAATGGCCCAGGGTCACAGAGCTGGAAAAATCCTGAATCTGGATTTGAATTCAGATCTTCCTGACTCCAGTGCTCTATCCAGTGTACCACCTAGCCCTCTTAACTTTTACTTGCTTCAATTTCCTTGTCCATAAAATAGGGATGATGATAATGTCTACCACTTAAGGTTGTTGTGAGAATAAGAAAACATATATTGTAGTGATTTGCAAACCCTTAAGTTGCTATATAAATGTAATATATTATTATTGTTTTCTTAAGGAAAGTTCTGGAAGGCACAAGTTATCTTAGCACTCTGCCTGGGTACTAACCCTGACTAGGGTTCAGAGTTCTAGGGTAAGTGTTCCTTGTACCAGGTATGGGAAAAGAGGACCAGGCATCAACTTTCTAGAACAGGACCAGGCTTCTGCCCTATTTCTGGTATCCATTTGCAGCATTGCTCTTCAACATCAGTTGGAATCTCATTAAGGGCCAAGGGCAATGAGTTGTTTTCTAAGGGACCACTTTGGTAACATCATTTGTATTCAAACAGTGGATGCGCTAATTGGAAATTGTTTTTATCTACTTGTTAAAACATTAAGGAAACATTTCAGTGTCCCCTTTTCTGTTGAATGCCCAAGAAAGTACTTCAAAATATTAAAACTATAATTTCATTTAGAAAGTTCCATAGGTCCAATTTTGTTAATGCTTGCTGGCCTCATGTCCGTCATTTAACATTAATGGTACAGTGGAAAGAGCCCCAGCTTTAGAATCAGAAGGTCTGAGTGCAAATTCTTACTCTGATATTCACTACCTCTGGAACCTGAGACAAATCATGTCATATTCCTTGAACTCAATATTCTCCACTGGAGAGTGATTGATTTGGACTAAATGGCCTCTGATCTCCCTCGTAGCTCTATAGCTATCCCATGACTTCTCCTATGACTTAATATTTTCCTATAATTTATTATATACATTATGATTATAGATATGTATTTAGATTCATTTATGATTTGTTAGACATATTAATATGTGTCAGGTACTGTGATTAAACACAAAGACAAAAAAGGAGAATGGATACAAGAGGTCTGGGAATCATCTTCATGGAGAAGATTATTGGGAGTCATCTGATCAGGGTTTCTTATATATATTTGTCTCTCAGTAAGAGAGGCATATATAAGTATATGAGTATGCATGTGCATACATATATATGTAGACATATACAAATGTAGTCACACATATATGGAGAAAAACACATATATGTATGTATACATATATACACAATACATATATAACATATATACACACATAAAGAGAGAGAGAGAGACAGAGAGAGACAGAGAGACATGGCAAACGTCTGATTCTTCCCATTCCCCAACTCTGACCAGTGTATGTTTTTCTAAGTCCAGTATCTTTGCTGAGAAAATCCCAAATGGGTTCACAAAGAATTGGACATGACTGAAAATGACTGAACAACAACAATATTTATATAATATTTTAAGATTTGCAAAGATAGAGTATCAAGAGAAGAAAAGAGACTATACCCTGTGGAGTGCAATGACAGCTAGGAGGCAGAAAATGGATGATAATACAACAAAGGAGACAGGAGGAATGGCCAAACAGGTAGGAGGAGAACCAAGGGAGAGCAATGGCTTGAAAACTCACAGAAGTCTCCAGTGTCTAGGAAGAGAGGATGTTCAACAGTGTCAGATACTGCAAAGCACTCAAAAAAGATGAGGATTGAGAGAGGCTGTTGGGTTGTAGATTTGGAGCTAGAGGGGAACTATAATTTAGTCTCTTGCCTGCATTTTACAAATGAGAAAACTGAGATGCAGAGTGATTCTCTCTCTCCTCCACCCCTGCCCAATGTCATGCAGATAAGAGTCAGAACACGAATTTGAACTTAGGATCTTTGACTCCAAATCTGGACCTTCTTTCTACTATTACATGCTGCCTTTTCTGCTATCTACCTCTCAACACATTTGCATAGTGTTTCACAGTTTACAATAACTAACATTTTATCCTTTTCATTCCTCACATACCTGTGAAGAATTGGTAGGTACATTTTACAGATAAAAAAACTAAGGGGCAGCTAAGTGGCACAATGGATAGACTGCCCAGTGTGGAGTAAGAAGCACACATCTTCCCGAGTTCAAATCTGATCTTAGACATTTAGTAACTGTGTAATTTAGGTAGGCAAGTAATTTAACTCTGTTTGCCTCAGTTTCCCCATCTGTAAAATGGGTCAAAGAAGGAAATAGCAAACGACTCCAGTATCTCTGCCAAGAAAACCCCCAAATGGCATCATGAAGAATCAGACTCAACTAAAACAACTCAACAACAACAACATATAATATGTCAAGAAAACCCCAAATGGAGCCACAAAGAGTCAGACATGACTGAAAAAGACTGAACAACAACAAAGGAGAGCCATGCTTATAGTTAGGTGTCTAGACTCACACAGCCAGTATGTTTTAGAGATGGTCCCATTTCATCAAAGGAGATAATATTGGCCAACCCTTTGCAAACTTTAAAGAGCTATTTCTTCTTTTTTTAAGCTATAGCCATACAGCTTAGCACAGGCCCAAAAACTCAGGGACTGAATACAAAGAAGTTAGGCAAGTAAGAATATAAATAAATACTGAAAACAGTTTTGTATTTGAAGCCCCCTGTAGTCACTCTATCATTCCGACTCAAGAAAATGTTGGACGGATTTCTGAAAATGTTGATCAGTTGAAAAGTTCAAACAAATGTACTGCCATAGGACTACTTTAAAGGTATATTATACTACCCGGTGCATCATCCCTAATTCAAACTCTTCCACCTCACTTCAATTTCAAGCGTCCATGATTTTATTGGTTCAGGTACTTATTCCAGTGACACAGATCACAACCTCCCCTAGAATTTATGAGATAGACTCTTTGAATGGTTGAGGCTGAAAAATTCATCATCCTTTAGTCAACCTGCTGGTGGTCAACCTTTGGATTTCGCTAGGCTTATCTTCTAACATATGCAAGATCAGTCACTAGTCTATATTTAAAATTTTCTAGCTTAGTAGAATCTTCCAGAGCTTACCTAGCTAGGAAAGCTTTCAAGAACCCAAGTTCACCTGGAATTTTGCAATATCAGAGAAGGACTTTAGAGGCATCAAAGACAAAGTCTTTATTTCCCTGGGATTTTCTATCCCAGTCCACTGGCCTTGATTCTGTAGCAATCCTACCTGATTTAGGATCACTTACTAGTGGGAAGCTGAGGGAGGATATTTTATGTGGAGGAGGCTTGTAAGGCATTTTGGACATGATTGTATACGGGAGGATATCAGTAGTACTGGAGAAGATGATAGTAGAGAACATGCATTTATTGTTTGCTGAAGTACCTAGAAGAAGGGACTGGAGGAGACTTAGTTCAGATGAGCATATTTGGCATATAGAAGGCAGAACAAAATAAATCTGGAAGGAACTACTTTCCAGTAAATCATAGTTCCCTTCTTCCCTACAAAGGTCAGACCACACATATAACCCATAGGCAATGTAACAGGTCTCTGAAGAAAAGAGGACAATCAAGCACATCAGTGCCCTGAGGCCTCAGGGAGCACAGCCTCTGTCTAATAGTGAGACAAAAGACATTTAAATGACATAGAAATAAATTTAAAAGGCCCATTTTCCCTGCTTGGTGGCCTTTAGCTAATTTGTGACACCTTCTCACTCCCAATTATTGCAGAGGGGTTGATATCAGTATCTTCTAAGGGAATCCGGAACTACTGGTACCTTAGTAGTTCCCCTAAGATTCACCTCAAGGGAGCCCTAAGATGTTGCTTCTTTTGGACAGAGGTGGCAGGGAGGAGGTGATAGGAATCCTGAATATATATACCATCATTAAAGTACTATTACCTCTAACTTTTATTATCATGGTCTTATCACTCCAGATTCCATCTAGCCATTTCCCCAAACCTGGCTTTGTTGGGTCATTGTTTGGGTATCCTCCATCCCATAGGACATGGATCCTTTATAGAACCTTATCACTGAGCAGGACTTCTTCTTTTAAAAAAGGTTACTTAATTGATTATTTAGGAAAATTTTCCCATGGTTACATGATTTATGTTCTTTCCCTACTCTCCTCTCAGCCCACTCCCGTAGCCAATGTGCATTTCCACTGGGTTTTACATGTGTCATTGATCAAGACTTGAATAAGATGGTGGAGAAAGAGAGGACCCCCCCCCCAGTTGGAGGGCAAAGGCATGCATGGATAAAATTAACATTATGCTATCATAGAGTTATTGAAGGATCATCATGCAGTGGTTAGAACATTGGCTTTGGAGTTATGAGAATCTATCTCAGATAGTTACTGTGTGACTTAAACTCTCTGAGACTAAATTTTCTCATCTATAAAATGGGGATAAAAATAGCACCTTCTTCATATTATTGTAGTAAGGGATACTGTATGTAAAGCATTTTATAGTACTTTGTTACACTTAAGGCAACTGCACTTAAAGGGCTATATAAATGTCAGCTATTAATTATTTTTATTGGCATGTAGGTTTGCTTATTCATGCTGGATAGTCTGTGTTGAAGAGTAATAAAAAAGATTGATGGTAGTGTTGGGGACATTTGATACCAAGGCTCAAAACTCAAGCTACAGTGGTCCCTGACGTTGAATTTCTCTGACCCTCTCTCCTTCCACCAACATCTCAAGGATCAACTGAGGGATAGTCTGAAAATATTTTGGCTGGGCTTGTTGGATTCTTGTTCATTAGCTTTTGAGTTAGCTCACTCTCTTTTTTGTATTGGCTCTTTTGATTAGAAACTTCACTTTCCACTACATTTGCCTGCCCAAGTATAGTCACAATGCTAGAAGCTGAATCTTTGATTTCTAGGGGCAACTATTTCTTCTACAGCAGAAAGACCCAGGTAACAGTGTTGAATGTGGCAGAGACCTTTTTTAAATGAGGGTACCCAGCCTATGACAAAAGAACTATTTCGAAGAGTATTTCCTCTTCTCTCTTCTTATTCTGGATGCCAAACGATAATGAAGAACAGAATGAGCCAGGTTCTCATGACTCAAAATTTCAATATTTGAAAATGATTAGTGACCCAATTGAATTTAAGTGGGCAGATCTGTCGTGACTTATCTGTGCAGTGAAATAGGAAGACAGATGGTAGGCAATATTTGTCTCTGAACATTATCACAGGTATCAGTGGGCAGTAAATGCCCAATTTTAGCCCGAAAGCTTATCAAAGTAATTTACTCCCATTGATACTTATTGGAATTCAGATACCTTGCCTGAATATAGATATGCCATTTATAAGTGAACTGTCATATTTTCTACAGATATGTGTATATATATGATCACATATAAAACAAGTTGCCTTGCCTGCCTTCCTAATAGCATACTCCAAATATTTTATGAACCACATTTTTAGTATTTTATGACCACATATAGCATTGCTGACATACCACCCTGAATGCCTGTTTAACTCAGCAAGTGAGTCTTGAGTATTTGGCATCTGACCAAAAGGACTGTGATTTGGATGCTTGAGAAAAAGCGTCTGTATCTTCTGCTTATTTTGACATTGATGTCTCCTATTGTTTAGGACACTATCAGATCCCAATGGAATTTCCAAACCAAGGAGTTTAGGTGTGTGTGTGTGTGTGTGTGTGTGTGTGTGTGTGTGTGTAGGACCAACATGGAAAGGATGTTGGGTTTAACCAGAAGATCTGTCTTCATTCTGCTCTTGACTAGACCTGTGAGTTTGGGTGAGTCATATGATCACAGGATTTAAAGGAGGGAAGGAACTTAGAGCATAGCTAGTTCCTTCCTCTCTTTTTATAGATGACTTTCTTTGAACTTGTTTCTTTCAAAGGAGCATAATAATAGGTATGCTACTGACTTACTTTATAGGATCTTTCCAAAGATCTAATGAGATTATGTGGATAGCATAATGTAGACTTGAAAAAATAAAAGGTGGTAGTGGTGGTGGTCCCTTCTATATGGTAAATATTAATGCAGTGCAGACTGGCAACCCATCACTAGCTTAAGGTCCTACAGAGTTGCCAGGGACACTCAGAAGTTTATGGACTTGTTTATGGTCACTACTCTATGCCAAAGGCAGGATTTGAAGCCATGTCTTTCTGGTTCCAGAGCCAGTCTTTTAGCCACCATGTTGTTGTTCAGTCATTGCAATTTTATCTGACTCTTCACAACCCCATTTGGGATTTTCTTAGCAAATATATTGGAGTGGTTTGCCATTTTCTTTTCCGATTCATTTTACAGATGAGGAAACTGAGACAAACAGGGTTCAGTGACTTGCTTAAGATCATAAAACTAGTAAGTATCTGAGGCCAGATTTGAACTCAAGTTTTTGAGTCTTCCTGTCTCTGGTCCTAACACTCTATCCATCATGCCACCTAGCTACCATCGTAGCATTCTGCTTTTCAAGACCTAAATCATAATGGGAAAATGGCCATCTAAGAATTTTTATAGAATTTTTTTTCCTATCTTAGCATCAATACTAGTATTGGTTCCAAAGTCAAAGAGCAATAAAGGCTGGGCAATTAAGGGTTAAGGGACTTGCCCAGGGTCACACAGCTAAGAAGTGGCTGAGGCCAGATTTGAACCTCTGTTTCCAGGTCTGGCTCTTTATCTACTGAACTTTCTAGTTGCCCCCAGGATTTTTATCAATAATATATTACATGGGGGATCACTTAATGGCTCAGTGCTTTGAGATCCAGAGCTAGAGAGGAAGGAGGTCCCAAGTTCAAGTCTTCCCTCAGATACTTCCTAGCTGTGTGACCCTGGGCAAATCACTTAACACTCATTGCCCAGCCCTTACCATTTTTCTGTCTTGAAACCAGTACACAGTGTTGATTCTAATATGGAAGGTAAAGGTTTAGAAAAGGAAAAAAATATTGTCTATTATATGTCCTTTTCTGCTGATAGAATGTAAGCTCTTGGAGGGCAGGGACAATTTTATTTTTGTGTGTTTCTCTAATGATTGGGACATATAGTCAGCACTTCTAAATGCTGATTGATCGATGGGTTCCCTATGTCTTGTTGAGAGCACAATCGCTCCTTTCAGTATTGCTTTTTTAAAATGCAGCCTGGATATTGCAGCAAGTTGTGCTTTGATATCTCCCACATGGCTTCCTAGGGAAGAGCAAACAAGACCATATGGCATCCTTGGCACCCCTCGGTCAGAGCCATTAGACCACAGCGGCTGTTCCTTAGCCTGTTCACACTAGGGCTCTGATTACAGGAGTGGATGACATGGTCAGAATGTTTCCAGCCTGGTTAAAATAAAGACATGAGAGGTCATGTGAACTGGCTGCTTAGAGAACGTGCAAGTTGGGCAGTTTGTTTGCTTTAAAAAGAATCTGAAGCCTCACGTATCATGCTTTCTGCCCAGTACAGAGAGGGTCAGAAGGTCTGGGAAGGAAATGTAGTGCTTTTAGGTAAATGGATGGTACAAAATGACTCCCTCTCTAGGTCCACATTTTAGATTATACCTACCATATGCAAGTTATCTTGAGTTTTGTCTTGCCACTGGACTTTGATGACTCTGGAAGAGAGAGTGAGGCTGATGGCTTTGTGTAACTTTGCCTCTCCTAAATCCATTTCGTGCATGAGTCAAAAATGTCAACAGAAGGGCACCTAGATAGCTCAGTGGATAAAAAACCAAGCCTGGAGATGGGAGGTCCTGAGTTCAAATCTGGTCTCAGACACTTCCTAGCTGTGTGACCCCGGGCAAGTCACTTAACCCCCATTGCCTAGCCCTTACCATTCTTCTGCCTTTGAATTGATCCCAAGAAGGTAAAAATTTTTAAAAAAAGATATTACTAGTAATGTCATTTTGGTTCTCTTTGAGTATGAAGGACAACAACCAGTCAACCATATGCAAGATGTTAAACTGGGTGTTAAAGATACAAAGACCAAAGGAAAGAATGTCCCTGATCTCAAGGAGTTTAATTGGAGGGGAGGGTTCAAGGATATAGCATGTAAAGAAATAAGCATCTATATGAGCATTAGAGAAGAGTGATCAATAAGTTTAATGTAGAGAGGTGGCCCCATGGCAAGCCTTGAATGACATTAGAGGTTCACTACCTTGCCAGATCTCATCAGCCTTTATACTTTCGTCCCACCTGTACCCTCTGCCCCTCTGATTGGATCCTCTGTCTGGGTGGGCAGAGCCAGAGGCTCCAGGACTTCCATTTGCCCAGCATAGGCTTCTCCCTCCTGATCTTGTTTCTGGATACCTTTTTCCCTCACCTCCCCAACCCTACCTTGTTTTCCTACTTCCTTTTGTATGTTGCCTTCCTGCATTCAATTGTAAGCTTTTTAAGTACAAGGGGATGTATTTTTTTAAAAATTTGTATCCCAATCACTTAACACTGTCCCTGGCACATAGTAGGCACTTAAGAAATCCTTATTGACTAGTTGAGGAGAGAATGCATTTCAGGCATAGGAAATAGCCTGTACAAAGGAATGGAGGTGGATGATGGAATGCTAAATTCAGAAAACAAATGAATGTTCTCTGGTTTCTTACCTACAATTAAAGTCTTTGCTTTTCTATAAAAACTCTTACCTTCTGACTTGGAATCAATACTAAATATCAGTTCTAAGGCAGAAGAGAGGTAGGGGCTAGGCAGTGGAGGTTAAGTGACTTGCCCAGAGTCAAAGAGCTAGGCAGTGTCTGAGACTAGATTTGAACCCAGGACCTCCTGTATCCAGGCCTGGCTCTTTATCTGCTGAGCTACCTAGTTGCCCCCCAAAGTTTTTTCTCATCTCCTTTAATACTGGTGCTTTCTGTCTGTTGGAATATCTCTAATTTATCGTGGACATAGCTTGTTTGTACATAGTTGTTTGCATGTTGCAGGGAGTATTTTTTGCCTCTCTTTCTATCCTCAGCACTTAGCCCAGCACCTGTCACATAGTAGGCACATAATAAATGCTTGTGGACTGACAAACAGTTGCCTGAGTGGCTACACTATACAATACTTTCTGAGCTATTTTTTTCGTGTGCCTCATCCCAGCTGTGTAGAACAAGAAATCTGGGAGGATTTTTTTGCCTTTGGTTTGTTCCAGAACTATTTCACAACCAGCTTTAAAAGAAGAAGAAAAAGTGATGAAAAGCTTCTATTTATTTGTGCTGGGGTTGGTCTGTGCTAGGTTGTTAGCTCAGCTGTAAGTTGTAGTACAGACACAGAAATGTCCTCTGTAATAATAAATAGCACTTAAATAACTCTAAGCTTTGCAAAGAACTTTACAAATATTGTCTCATTTTATCCTCACTAT